>NC_084799.1:85247505-85562960 GCF_963169125.1 Humulus lupulus
ATTATTTTTTGACATGTGACTCTATAAAATGTTGCCACATGTATCTTAGTTGTCCCTTGACTTACTTACATGACATTTAACAATTAAAAGTGGTAACTTGCAACAAACCATTAACGGAATGGGGTTTTGCCACCAAAATTTTTTATTGGGGGGTTTGTCGTAACTTTTGTAAAAAAACAGGGGGTTTTACCACCAAATTTTTTTATTGGGGGTTCGTCGCAACTTTTGTAAAAGAATAAGGGGTTTCACTGCAAATATCCCTTATAATTATAATCTATAAAAAGAATAAAAAAATACTAGATTAAAGGAGAAAATAGATAAAATTAAAGGAAAAAAAATAAATAAAGTGGTTTGAAGATATTTTATTATTATTATAATTTATAAAATGAATAAAAAAAATTAAATGAGAAAATAGATAAGGTGGTTTGAAAAAAATTTAGAGTGTCACATCATCTCTTTGAACTTTCCTTTATATATTTATTAAATATATAGAAGTATGAATAATAGCTGGTTGATTTAATTATTTTGTCTTTTTGTGATTTTTTTTTTTAAAATATGTACTTGAGAAACTTATGTGTCCTTCTATTAGAATTTTTTATTATATTTTTTTACCTATGGTCATTCTAGGGCCGACCCTGAGTGGTATGAGATTTTATACAAAAATATGTTATTTTTAAAAAATTTATATATAAAAGGATATTTTTTAAAATTTTGGGGGCTTTTGTGTATGTAAAAAATGGCATTTTTAAAAAATTTGGAGCCTCATTATGTGGGGGGCCTAGGCATAGGCCTGGCTCGCCTGTGCCTGTGTGAGACCTAGGTTATTCTTTACTAAGAGCACTCTCAACGAATATTATACTCTATTTTTTCAAATACATTACCAAAATCTTACTTTTTCTATTTTACATCAAACATTTACATTACACCATATATCAACTTCTCTATTTTTTATATATATTTTCTCTACATCATTTAAATATTATTTTTTATTCATTAAAATACTAAAAAAGAAAGAGAAATAAACAAAACAAATTAAAATATAATTAATATAGAAAGATAAAGAAAAAAATGATAAAATAATTTTAACTTAATAAATGGTTGACTTGGAGTAATATTATGCATTAAAATAAAAAATGTGTAAAATAGCTCAAATTTAGTTCACTCATTTTATTATTCTTCTTTATATTTTATTGCTAGTTTACCTCATTTATTATGGGAGCTCTAATATATCCTACTACAAACTAAGGAGGATATACCCTTTTAGTGGAAAAATTCGTATGATTATTTCTTCCATATGTATCATTTTTTTTTTCTATTGTCTTTTACTTACAATTATTATAAAATTATATATAAATGTATATATTCTTCTAACAAATATTTTATTTCCATTACCATTTTTTTTTTTTTGTCTTTTACCACTTTGAGAAAAGTGTCCAATCTATCAAATAGGTATTTTCTTTTCTTTTCTTTTTATTTGGAAAAACACTCTAATATGACAAATATATATACAAATAGAATTTTATTTTTGTCCTTTAGCTTGTTTTTTTGTGAGGACTTATTTATTTTAAATTTTAATTAGTGAAATCATTAATTATCAAGATATTTTTTTTTATAATAGTTGTCATCATGACTATAAAATGTGACAAAAACTATACATGCACATTCATTAAGGTATAGTATAATTATTAATTACTCTTTACAAGTTAGTTTAGTTAAGTTTCTCCTAATTTGTTCAATGAAAAATAAGAAAAAAAAGATTAATATAAATTCACTTCTATACAAACTATTACGTAAGAATTTATGCATATTTAGTGCATAAAAATATCATATTCTCTAATTTACGAGTCAACATATAATACAACATTTAATTAATAATATCTATGTAATTAATAAAAATAAATGTTCATGCCATTGCAAAATAATATAAATTTATATCCGATTCTGATTTACTTTTTTATTTGTTATTTCTTATTTTTTTTAAAAAAAACTTAAATTAACATGAAGATGTGACTTATAAATATATATTGGTTATGACTATTTATACTAATATTAATTGTAATTAAATATTAATCAGTAAAATATATATGTATATAAATAAAGGTAACTACCACAATGCATGCCTTGTGATTCTTGAATTTTTATATTTCATTTTTTGAATTGACTTCAACCAGTGATTAATTTTAAATATTAAAGTTTTATAAATTATATGGCCTTTTGGACATGCTTGATAAATTCAAAACTATTATGTAAATTCGTAAAAAATTAAGTAAAAATTATCAAATTTTTATTACAATTATAATAATAAAAAATTAGTTTTTATTATTTATAGATTACAAAATGCCCAAGGAAAAAAAATTACCTCAAAGACTTTGTATACATTTAAATAATAAGTTATACACTTTTGTTTAATTTATTGATATTTTTATGAATTAAGGATAAACTATTAGACCAAAAACTAATTCCAATCCAAATTTAATTTTATTGTCTCAAATTAAAATTATGGGTTAAAATTCAAGAGCAAGACAACATGTGCTCATACATTTATTATAAAGAATAAAAATTAAATAGATATCCAAGTGTATTATTAAGAATAGGAACAAAAGAAAATAAAATTACGTGAATTTTGTATGATTATGTGTAAATTTATATAATTAGTATGTGAATTTTGTATGATTTTTGTAAATATATATAAATAAAACTATTTGATAAGCACCGGATGTAATTTATGTATATATTAGTGCATATTGTGTAAATACTAAATAATATAGGGTCCTTTCTTAAGTGTATATATAGACTCTTACTCATTGTAATGTGACAATTGATGATATATACAGAATATTCAACATAACAAACTCTCTCTCTCTCTTCTCCATTTACATTATCACACATGGTATCAGAGCCTTCGTTCTCCTCGAACTTCACCGGTCCGATCTACTAGACGGTTCCGACTTCTCCTTCTTCCACCTCCAGTGTTACTACACCTGTCCCTTCGTTCTCCCCATTTTCCCTGTCTTCCCCCTTAGTTCCTTTCACTCCAAATAGTTCTTCTTCCTCGGCACCGACCCTTCCCCCTGTTAATCAACCATTTTCTGTCAAGCTTGATAACTCCAACTTCCTCATCTGGCGCAATCAACTCCTCAATGTTATTGCTGCTCATGGCCTTGAAGGATTCCTCGAAGGATCTGTTTCCTGCCCTGCCAAACACTCCCCTACGGATCCAACTACTATTGATTCAGCCTATATCACTTGGAACAGGTACAATTGCCTCTTGATGTCCTGGATCTATGCATCTTTATTCGAAGGATTACTGTCTCAAATTGTTTCCTACAACACTGCCAAAGAAATCTAGGATGGTCTCGCGCACATTTATGCCTCCCAATCAATGTCCAATATCTCTGAGTTCCACAATTCTCTTCAGACCATTACGAAAGGAGGCCTCTCGATGATTAAATATCTCCAGCAATTCAAGAAGATCTGCAACACCTTAGCTGCTATTGGTGACCCAGTTTTTGCCCGGGATCATCTCATCTACTTACTTCGTGGTCTTGATCGTGATTACAATCCCATTGTCTCTTCTATTATCACTAGATCTGACAAACCCAGCCCTGAGGAGGTACATAGTCTTCTTATGCAATATGATTTTCGCCTTGAAAGACAGTTTGCTACTGAACAATTACCCATCATTCAAGCCAATGTTGCTCACAACGCTCACCATCACAACCGATATCCCCCTCGCTCTTCCTCTTAGAATCATTTTTCCCACCATTCCCCACATACCCATTCCTCCAACAAATTCTCCTCTTCCTCTTCCAGTGTTCTTGGCAAACCTCCCTCTCGCCCATCTCACCACACTCACCGTGGTTATCACCCTTCTCTTCATCCTCCTCTGGCTCTCATTCTCAATGTCAAATTTGTGGGAAGATGGGTCACATCGCTGCTGTCTGTTATCACAGGCTCAATCTCACCTATCAACCATCTTCTCAACCAAGGAATTCCAACACCACTATTACTACGGGCACTGATTCCTCATCTTCTTCAGGCATGGTTGGCCTCTATGCTTCCGCGTCTACATTCTCGGACCCCACCTGGTTCTTGGACTCCAGGGCTACGCATCACTTCACTCCGAATGTTTCTGCACTTTCCTCTGCTTATCTATACTCGGGCATTGAATAGATTCAAGTAGGTGATGGTAAGGCTTTGCCTATTGCTCATGTTGGTCAGTTAAATATATCTAACTCGGTTACATTACACAATGTTCTTCACTCCCCTACTATTACTCATAATCTGATCAGTGTTACCAAATTGTGTCAAGACAACAATGCTTATATTGAATTATATCCTTCTTATTTTCTTGTCAAGCATCAGGTCTCCAAGCATATCCTCCTTCGGGGTCTACTTGATCGAGGTCTTTATCGAGTCTCCTTTGCTCCCGAGCCTCTTCCACATACCTCCTCCTCTCCTCAAGTCTTCCTTGCCCGCACCTCTGACATCTCTGTTTAGCACTCTCGCCTTGGACATCCCACCTCTACTATCGTCTCTCAAGTTCTCCAGTCGTGTGACATTCCAGCTCCGTCATCATCCTCTACTTTCTTTTGTAATTCCTGTCATTTAGCTAAGAGTCATAGACTCCCTTTTACTGTATCACACTCTAGAGCTGTAACACATTTTAAATTAATACACATGGATCTTTGGGGTGCTTCCCCTATTGTTTCTCACTCTGCTTTTCGTTATTTTTTGCTTCTTGTTGATGATTTCTTGCGGTTCTCTTGGATTTATTTTTTATAAACTAAGGAGCAAGCTTATTCTACTTTTCTCACTTTTCAATCTTTAGTAGAGCGTCAATTTGATACCAAAATTAAACAAGTCCAAACAGATGGTGGGGGTGAGTTTCGACCCCTTGCCTCATTTTTCTCCAAAATTGGTGTCTTGTTACGCATTAGTTTTCCCCATACAGCCGCTCAAAATGGGTGTGCGAGCAAAAGAACCATCATGTTGTTGAAACCGGGTTAACCTTCTTGCATCATGCTCATGTACCCCTTATTTTCTGGCCTTATGCCTTTCAAACAGCTGTGTACCTAATTAATCGCCTACCTACTGTTATTCTCACTCATCAAACTCCTTACTCTCTTTTATACAATAAACCACCTTCTTATACTCATCTTCGGGTCTTTGGCTGCCTTTGTTTTCCCTTCCTTCGCCCTTATAATGATCATAAATTACAGTTGCGTTCTAAGCCATGTGTGTTCTTGGGATATAGTTCTCAACACAAGGGGTACTCTTGCATTGATCCCACTACTTCTCCTATCTATGTTTCCCATCATGTCATCTTCAATGAATGCTCATTTCCCTTTTCCTCTCCTTCTTCTCCTTCCTCTACTACTTCTTCCTCTAGTTTTCTTTTGATTCCACCAGCACCTTTTCCCACTCTCTCCTCTATTTCTCCTTCCCCTTCTCCTCCTCCTCCTTCTTCTCCCTCAGTCTCTTCTTCTTCGACTGCTTCTTTACTGCCTTCTCCCTCCTCTTCTCTTGTTTCCCCTCCTTCCTCCCCCCCTTCTGTACCGATGATAGTAGATTTACCTAACCAATCCGATGCACCTACTATCCCTATTACTAATGTTCACCCGATGACCACTAGAGCTAAAGCAGGCATTCATAAGCCTCGGGTGTTTGTTAGTGTTTATGCAGGTCAAGTTCCTGAACCTCAAACCTTTGCTCAGGCCAACAAGTCTCCTGAATGGTGCCATGCTATGTCTCTTAAAATTGAAGCACTTCATCGCAATAGGACTTGGACATTGGTTCCTCCTCCGCCTACTGTTACTATTATTGGGTGTAAATGGGTTTATCGTCTCAAGCTTAAGGCTGATGGTAGTATTGACAGGTATAAAGCCCACTTAGTGGCCAAAGGTTATCACCAAACAAAGGGGTTGGACTATTTTGAGACCTTCAACCCTGTTGTCAAGGCAGCCACGGTTCGGTTGGTCATTTCTCTGGCTGTTTTTTTTAATTGGCAGATCCGACAGCTCAATGTTTCTAATGCATTTCTACATAGGGATCTTTCTGAGGAGGTTTTTATGCAACAACCTCCCGACTTTATTGATACAAACAATCTTCATCTTGTTTGTAAACTTCATAAATCATTATACGGATTGAAGCAGGCTCCCCTTGCTTGGTTTCATAAGCTCACTCATGCCTTACTGTCAATTGGTTTTTCAGCTTCAACTTCCGACAACAGCATGTTTATTCATCGCGCCACAAGTGTCACAACCATTGTTCTTATTTACATAGATGATATCACCGTGACTGGGAGTACTTCCACTGCTCTTACTGCCTTAATTACAGAATTCCAGCAGCGTTTTGCCCTTAAGGACCTTGGTCCTCTGCATTATTTCTTGGGCCTGGAAGCTGTTCGCACACCGCAAGGTCTCCATTTGTCCCAAGCTAAATACATTCATGACCTGTTGGTTAGGACTGATTTGATTGACACTAAACCTGCTGCTACCCCCATGGTCACTGGCACTCCCTTCTCTATTCACATTGGCATCCTTCTTATTGATGGAACTACATATCGCAACACAGGTGGTGCTCTCCAATATTGCACCATGGCTCATCCCGCATCGCCTATGTCGTTAACAAGCTTTGTCAGTTTATGCATCAACCGACTGACGTGGATTGGCTTGCTTTCAAACACTTATTGTGTTGCCTCAAGGGTACACCTCACTATGGACTATGGTCTCACCTGATTTTTCCTTTCTCTGCTACACTGATGCGGATTGGGCCTCCTGCCCCAATGATCGTCGTAGCACCAGCGGTTATTGTATTTTTCTTGGCTCCAATCTTATCTCGTGGACCTCATCTAAGCAAAAGGTTGTCTCTCGCTCTAGTACCAAGGCCGAGTATCACAACATTGCAAATGGCACCTCTGAACTCACTTGGCTTGAATCACTTCTTCATGATATTGGTGTTCCTTTGTCTGCTCCTTCTACCCTTTGTTGTGATAATCTCAGTGCTACTTATTTGAAAGCCAATCCTATTTTACATGCTCGCATTAAGCATGTCGAGATTGACTTTCACTTTGTTCGGGAACGGGTCGTTGCTCGCACTCTTCATGTACAGTTTGTTCCTTCTGCAAAAAAACTTGCTGATTGCCTAACTAAGCCTTTGGCCTCTCAACCTTTTTAGTCTCTTCGCACCAAGCTCACCCTAGCCCGATGATCTTGAGGGGGCTGATAAGCACCAGATGTAATTATGTATATATTAGTGCATATTGTGTAAATACCAAAAAATATAGGATCCTCTCTTAAGTGTATATATAGACCCTTACTCATTGTACGATAACAATTGATGATATATACCGAATATTCAACATAACAAACTCTCTCTCTCTCTTCTCTGATTACATTATCAGACACTATTTGATTATACATAGTGCAATATAATAAGCCTTATGTGTAATAAATGATGCATATATAATTTTCGGTTTTAAATTCCTATAACTTAATTTTGTTTTTCTTTCTTTTTTTCCTCTTATTTTTTTTATAATACTCACATATTTGTAAAATTTTTGAATAAAATTGTCTCAATATATATATATATATATATAACAATTCTTTTATAGGGGCTTCACTTTAAGCCCTACCGGTAGGGCTCTCAGTGTTCTCAACCTTTGAACAGTTTTCAGCGCGATTTTTTTTTATAATCGTGTATATTGTAGCTATTTAGAGTATCATCGCGATTTTCAGAAAATTCCAAATAGTTTATAGTACCGAAAACTTGGTTCAAACATGTTGTTGCACGCGTGACTAATTTTTTTTATGCGCGTGAAAATCAACATGTTTGAACCTAGTTTTCGGTACTGTAAACTATTCAGAATTTTCTGAAAATCTGCAGGATGCTCTAAATAGCTACAATATACACGGTCATAAAATTTTCTGAAAATATGCAAGATGCTCTCAGGATGCTTTGAGAGCCCTACCGATAGGGCTTAAAGTGAAGCCCCTAGGTTCAAACATGTTGATTTCCACGTGCATAAAAAAAATTAGTCACGCGTGCAACAACATGTTTGAACCAAGTTTTCGGTACTGTAAACTATTCAGAATTTTCTAAAAATTTGCAGGATGCTCTAAATAGTTGCAATACACACGGTCATAAAAAAAGTCGTGCCAAAAACTGTTCACGGGTTTTTTTTATGTGCGTGGAAATCAACATGTTTGAACCAAATTTTCGGTACTGTAAACTATTCGGAATTTTCTGAAAATCTGCAGGATGTTCTAAATAGCTACAATATATACGGTCATAAAAAAAAATCGCGCCGAAAACTGTTCAAGGGTTGAGAAATACTGAAAGTCCTACCGGTAGGGCTCAAAGTGAAGTCTCTATAGTAGAACTCCCCTATATATACACCTGTTTGGTCCCTTAGGTTTAAGTAAAATAATATATATACCTTTCGATTTTTATAAATACTATAATTAACCTCTCATTTATTGTTTATACCAAAATAGTATCAAAATTATTTTTTCAAAGACTCGTTAACCTTAAATAAATTGCAAATAGTAATAAAGCGTAATACTCGTTTTTATTTACTTTATGTATTTATCTTATTCTATTTTATTATTATTATTTATTTAAGTTTATAAGTTTTTAAAAATAAATTTTAAGTATTATTAATTTATTAAAAGAATTAAAAATAATTTTAATTATAAATATAAATAAGGGTAAAAAAGTCTTTGAAAAAATAAATTTTATCAAAAATTTGTTTAGGGTATTATAAATATATAATTTTTAAACTAGGGGACAAACTGTATACTCCGCAAAAAAAAAAAAGAATAAAATTATATGTAGATTTATATAAATTATGTGAATTTTGTATGATTTAACAAATACATATATAAAAAAAATTGACTATACATAATGTTATTTATATATATATCATTTCATTTTTTAAAAAAAAATTATCTTCTTTTATTTTATTGTGATGTATAAATATCATAAATATATATATTTTTTATTTTGTATAACAGCAGCCACTGGACCACAACTAGTATATATATATATGACAATTTTTTTTATAGGACTTCCCTTTAAATCTTATTAGTAGGACTATTAGTGTTACTCGATCCGTAAATAATTTTCGGCGCGATTTTATTTTTATAACCGTATATATTGTAGCTATTTAGAGCATTATGTAAATTTTCAGAAATATTAAATAGTTTACAGTACCGAAAACTAGGTTCAAACATGTTGTTTTCCACGCGCATAAAAAAAATTAGTCACGCGTGCAACATGTTTGAACCTAGTTTTCAGTATTGTAAACTATTTGGAATGTTCTAAAAATTTGCAAGATGCTCTAAATAGCTACAATATATATAGTCATAAAAAAAAAATCGCTTTGAAAAACTGTTCACGAACTGTAGAATTGTAAATCCCGAGAGCCCTATAATTCCCCATATATATATATATATATTTATATGAATTCATACCGTTCACTTGTCAGTGCCACCGTGCTAGTGGCAGAAGAGACAGGCTTAAGATAATTATGAAATATAAATTATATAATAAGAATAATATTATTAACATAGATAATGGGCCCACTGTCTGAAAAACCATCAAACAAGAAAGCCCAAAACCCAGAAAACCGCCAACAGAAAAAGCTAAACCCAATTCCAGGCCTCACTATAAATACCCATTTCACAACATTTCCTCTTGCATAATACATACTTGACAAAAAACGTTTAAATTTCAAAATAATTCTCAACAAATTTATAGCCGTCCGATCAGAGACCAGACAAGATCAATGGCTGACGTATCGACCATGGAGCGGAAGATCCTCGTGGCCGTCGATGAAGGTGAGGAGAGTGCGTACGCGCTCTCGTGGTGCCTCAAGAACGTGATCACTGTTAATTCCAAAGATACCCTTATCTTACTCTACGTCAAGCCCCCACGGACCGTTTATACGGCTCTAGATGGCACAGGTGAGGAGGAGGAGGGCCCTTCAGGTATTTTGATATGTAGTTTGTAGTGTCGCCTTCGTTGGCTTACTGGCATTTTGGTAATTTTGTCATTGATTTCAGGGTATTTGTTTTCAACTGATATCATGGCTGCTATGACCAAATACGGTAATGACGTGGCGGACTGCGTGATCGAGAAAGCTAAGAGAACGTGCAGAGATCTTCAGGATGTGAGTTCTTCAGACTTGTTTTTTTCTGTAAGGGTTAAACATGTCATTTTGTAATGGTTGAAATGTGTATTGACGAAATTGTCCTTTAGGTTAAGGTGGAGTCGAGAATAGAGAGCGGTGATCCTAGGGATGTGATTTGCCAGGTGGTGGAGAATATTGGTGCTGACGTGTTTGTCATGGGAAGCCATGGTTATGGTCTCCTTAAAAGGTAGGTCCCATTTTAATATGACTCATTTTCTTCTCTTCTTAAATATTGTTTAATTGTTAATGTTGATCATTAATATTGAAGATGTTGATTCTTTAATTTTTTTTGATAAATGAATTCTAAGGCACTGTTGATCATTGGCAGGGCTTTTCTTGGTAGTGTGAGCAACCACTGTGCTCAGAATGTGAAATGTCCAGTCTTGATAGTGAAGAAGCCCAAAACAAATGCTGAGAACAAATGATACATATATATTTCTTCTTCTCTCTTTTCGGTGAAAGTTTGTTAGTCTTTCTTTTTTTATTACTTGGAGTAATTTAGAAATTCTGTACTATTTTTTTTGGTTTGCATTTTCACTTGTTTGTGTGTACATATCATGAGAAAGAGTTTTTCTTTGAAAATAATAATAAAAGTGGAAATATCCTTTTTGATGTTGGTTTACGCAATTGCCATGAGCAAAGCCAAAATAAAAGAGTTCCAATTTGATTTTCTCAATTATATTCACACTTAATAAATTTGTATATGCAATCTCAAATTAGTTTTATATAATATCATAATGTTAAAATAAATATTTATAATTATACTTTTTTATCCAACTTATTTGTGAGATTGAGATTTAAAGTTAAATTTTATTTGTGATTTGTAATTTTGGATCGTTAATTAGAAGAAATGAACACTCGTTTTTTTTTGGGAAGAAATCTGTGTTGTGAACGAGACGTTATCTTTTGAGTAGAGTGCAACCTGCTTGTTTTTTTTCTTAGAAAAGAAAAGATAAACTCATCAACAAGGAAGGTGCCTACCTCCTCTAAGTTCAGGATACCAGTCCTGTTGTGATGAGCTGCAAATGCAGCACATCTATGAGCAACAACATTGTTCTTTCTTGAAACTCAAAACAAGGAAAAACCAACAAAAGAGTATAACAGAACAAAGTTCAAGGAAAACAGAATATATGGTCCAATCCACAACTTCCCTTTTCAAGACAGCTCCAACTAGTCTTTTGCTGTCCGAATGGAATATGAAATTGCTCCACCCATGGTCAAAGCAAAGCTTAACAACATACGGGAGGGCCTTTGCCTCGGCTTCAAGAGGTGAGGACACCAAAAATTTGTCAGCAGCCACAAACACACGCGAACCATTTTCCCTGCAGCCAATGAATCCGCTGAAGGCTAACAAGCCCTGGACTGCAGCATCCACAAAGACCTTTTTGCAGAGTTGCATAATACCGTTGCAAACCCCAACATCTTCACTAGAAATACACGGGATACGACCATCTGAAATTATGAGGGAGTTGTATTCCACAAGACCTGCATTAACCATATTCTTGATGGTTCTTGTTGTCCACTTAGTTCCCTCATGAAAGGTCTTGTTTCTGGCATGCCAAAGATTAAAACACAGATAACTAGCATATTGCAAAAAGTAATTCTCACATTGGCCGGCTACAGGAAGGTGAGAGGGAGGGCTAAGGATCCATTGAACAACCTCAACACTTGAGAAAAATGAGAGTGCATCACTTCTAATGGTCCAGGGACTGCTAAACCAAATATGTCTAGCAAAAGGACAAAGGAAGAAGAGGTGCAAGGAGTCCTCATTGGCATTGCAGAGGCTACAAGACATAGGAGCCCTAAATATACTTTGGAGTCTTTGACCAAATGGAAGGATATTGCGCGCCAACTTCCAAAGGAAGAATCTAACTCTCATAAACAGGGCTCCTCCAAAGTATTTTCCAAAAGACAATATCCTCCCCCATTTCACTCTTAACAATAGCCTTGTACACCTCTTTAACTTTGAAAGTTCCATCTGTAGAGTCTTTTCAAGTCAATTTGTCCTCAAAATCTAAAGGGAGTCTTTTGAGAACATCTTTGACTCCCGAGAAGATGGGTGTAATCCAACGAGCAAACTCCTCCATATTCCAATTGCCATTCTGCTGTAGCACCGTAAAGTAAAGAGACTGATGAGGAATTATAATTCTAGGATTAAAGGCAGGTCTATACTGGTCCCAAGTGAGCCAAGGAACCCATGGGGCATTCCAAATGTCAACCCCCAAACCATTACCAATGAGATAACAACTTTCATTTCAGAGAAGGGTTCTAGATGAAAGAATCCCTTTAGCAACTACGGAGGCATTGGAAGGTAACTTTACAGACCAGAATGACATACCAGGCAGGAAATATTTAGTTTTGAAAACCTCACACCACAGCGAACTTTCCCCAGTTGCCAATTGCCACCCAAGTTTAGTGAGCATTGCAAGATTAAGGTCCGAAAATCTCTTGAACCCCAGACCCCCACCTTCACGGGGGGGTACAAATTGAGTCCCAGTTAGAAAGAGCCAAGAAACGGGTCTTCTTCGAAACACCAATCAACCAAAATTTTCGAATAGCCTTATCAAGATCCTCACAGAGGGATTTATGGAGAAGGATGGACGACATTGTATAGACCAGGAGGCTCTGAACCACGGACTTAATGAGAGTTGATCTACTAGCCTGAGAGAAAAGCTTACACTTCCACCCTTCCAAACGAGAAGATATGTTATCTTTGATATAATGAAAATTATTCCTCCTACTTTTAGTGAAAAACAGAGGATTCCCAAGGAATTTCTCATTTCTGGTCATTTCTCTGAATTGCAGCAAGTCAACAATCTCATCACTAATGAGCGGAAAAGTATTAGAGGAGAAGATGACAGCAGACTTATGAGTATTGAGCTCCTGCCTAGATTAGGAGCAATAAGTATGAAGAGCCCGAAGAACCACCTCCACTTCATCTTTCGAAGCCCGACAAAAAATGAAAGTATCATCCGCATACATAAGATGAGAAATCCCTAGGCTAGTAGAGCTAACCTTAAAACCATCAATAGCACCATTAGTTTCTTCTCTGAGGATGAGCCTAGATAGTATTTCACTACACAAAATAAAAAGATACGGCGACACTAGATCTCCTTGCGTCAAACCTCGAGCCGGGAAGAACTGTTTTAATGGCCCACCATTTAAAAGAACAGAATAAGTGACAGTGGAGATGTAGCAGTGAATCAAACTTCTGAACTTAGCATCAAAACCATAAGCCTGGAGGGTACAGTCAATGAACTTCCATTCAAGCCTATCATAGGCCTTCGACATATCAAGCTTAAGGCCCAAGTAGCCCTTCTTGTGCTTCTTTTTCTTAAAGGAGTCCATTATCTCGTGTGCTATAATACCATTTTCTGTAATCCATATCCCCTGAACAAAAGCGGATTGATACGGCGAAAATTCCCCAGTTTGAAAAAATTGGCGAACAGTTTGAATGAGATCCTCCCCCACAATGTCCCAATGGGCTCTAAAGAAACGACCTAGCACACCATCAGGTTCCGGGGCTTTAAGGGGTGCCATAGACCACACCACATCTCTGATTTCCTTACTATCGGGGATTCTAGATAATGCTAAATTCATATAAGTCGTGATACTAAGGGAGACAGGGTTGAAGAGATCATCATCACATGGAGGATTTGAGGAACTGTAGAGGACATTGAACCTATGAAGGAAATAATTACCAATATCAAGTCTTCCCGAGATCCAATTCTCACCATCATCTGAAACTGAGCCTATGAAATTACGGTGTCGATGAATAACCGTAGTGGAGGCGTGAAAAAAAACTAGTGTTGCTTTAACGTCCAAATTACGTAGTAAGCCTTGTGGCCTTGATTAGCGTCACGATGCTAAATTATGGGAATTACTTGTATATATGATTGTAATCGTGTGATTATGTGAGTTATATTATAAAATATAACTTAAATTTTTAGGTGTATTAAATAAACGTGTAGGCCCGTTTCTTATTAGAATGACAATTTTTATAATTTGGCCCATTATGAGTATATTTGTCATATATATGATATATGTGTGGGACCACATTACTATGTAGATATATTTGGGTTACTCGGCACGAGGCGATCATAGGTAGCAAGCTAGTGGGAAAGTCACAATGAGATTAGTACTTGACTCGGGGTGAGTCAAGAGGTATTATGGGTATTGTAACGCTCTAGATAGCCAAGACCGCTACACTGTGTACTTATAAAGGTGCAGGACTTGCTAATCAAGTCATTTAATTAAAAACGTGTCACTAACCATGAATGTGCTAGGGTTAAAAAGGGTTTTGGTCTCAAAAGATACACTTTATATAATTAAATAGTTTTACATATGGGATCCTAAAAAGAAACTGTGTTTAAAAGTTGGTTTACAGAATCTCCAAAATACAGACAATCATCAGCCATTCTAAGGCAAAACAGACATTTCTGTTTCTCCTGTTCCTGCCTTCCCCTCAACCGTGGCGGCTGAGCAACTGGTCATGTACATTCAGCTCATAGAGCTCTCCAAGTCAGGGCTGATCAAGTTTGCCTTTGCTTTTACCTGCACCACGTAGCACCCGTGAGCCAAGGCCCAGCAAGAAAACATAATATACATCACAAACAACAATAGCAGATAATTAATCCTTTAAGCATGATCAAACTCTTAACACTCATATTAGTCATATATCATGTACTCAAAATCAAGGATGCAATTATACATTAATAACAATCACGTTTCACGATTATCAGGCCCGACAACTTAGGCCGCACCCTCTGTTTACCCCACTGACTCCGGCTCGCTTAAACCGAGCTCAGTGCATAATAAGTTGTCCTCGGCTACCAGTGGCCGAGTCGCGCCCTGTGCGCTAGTGTAACCTTGGCACTCTTAGGCCGTTGGTTTACTGTTTACATGGCGTAATACCATCCTTTCAAAGCATACATATTAGGGAACCCTTAGTCCCATTACAATTACACAATCGGGTGCAGTTTTCTTACATTTAATTTCCACGTTCACTGTCTACAAGCGACGTCTCTCGAGCACGATCCGTTTTCCGAGCCCTAGCTTATCACCTAGTCACAGCCAAGGTAATGGATTCCATTAATATTCAAATAAAGGTTTTCGGGTACAATGTTAGCTTCCGGGACATCAAATTCCACCAAGCACGGTGGTAAAATCGATCTCGAGCACCCTAGGTTAAGTTCCCGCGTTTAAAATCCCCAAAAGATCAGGAATACACCTAAGGGTTGCGGCCCGTGAAACCTAGCCGCGGCCCGCCCCTAAAACAGAAAACAAGCCCTTTAGGAGACAGACACGTGCCGCGACCCTGCCCTGTGGCGCCGCGGTGCTCCCCTTTGGCCGAGCCTCCCTGACTTCTTTGCTTCATAGGGCTGCAACGCTCTAGAACAAAGTCGCGGCCCACCCCTTCGTGCCCAGAAAAACCACCATTTCTAACATCCTAACCTTATTCAAAACCACCCAAAGCACCCTAACACCAAACCCATTAATCACAAGACTTTTAACATGTCTCTAACAGCATAATCCAACAGAAATCTAGCTTAAAAACCTATCAAAATCCCATTTTGATTCCTAGAACCCAACTGCTCAAAATCACAAAAACCAGTCATGCAAACTTAGATTTTAACCTCTAAATTACGAATTGAAGCTTACCTTCTTTGTTGAACCACCTCCTTAACAGATTCCTGAGCTAAAATCCAAGCTTCTCAGCTTTAATGCAATCCTTAAACATCAAAACCATAAACACCCTCAATACTCAGCCAAAACTCAAAATTCTAATGCTCAAGAATATGATTCAGCCCTTACCTTAATCTTGGCTGAGTTTCCTTAACTGAGTACTAGATTAAACCTTCAAGATTCTAGCCCAAACCACTGAATTCCCAGCTGATTTCCCTTGAATTCCAGTGGTTTTTTCTTGAGAGAGAGAAGAGAAGGAACAGAAGAGAAAAATAGGTCGATTTGTGTTTTATTCTACCGATTTCTCTTTTGTTTAGTCTAACCCTTGGCTAATTAAGTCAATCCCGAGGCTCGGGGTGCCGGATACGTCCCCGAGAGCAAAACGGTAAAATTCCCCAATATACCCGCCTAAGCTTCCTAACCTCAACTATATCTCCATATATTTATTTCCATAACCCGATAACCCAGATAATCATATAATACCCGAATTACCCCTTGACTTGCCCCAAATCAGGTATTAAGCCCCGTTGTGACTTCCCACTAACTGGCTCCCTAGGATCGCCTCAAGTCGCAAGCTGCTGATCTACCCACATAATAATGTGGTCCTCACAGATATAACACTGAACCCCACTTACATTCATATAATCATACAATCATTCAAGCATGTGTATCATATAATCATGCATTAAATCAATAAACTCACACATAAACCAATTCTGCCTTCCCGACGCACTATTTAAGGCCCTTAAGCCATATTAATGATTTTGGGTCGTTACAGGTATTTAGTCCATTACCGGGATATTGGGTAATGGGAATGAATATTTGAGAATATAGTGGGAGTTAGTGAGATCAGGAGGAAATTATGAGAATTTTGACTATTTTACCTTCGAGGGCGTTTTTGGGACCCCAAGCCTTGTCTTACTTACGGTTACTTAAGCTCGAAGTAACCTGACAGAAATAGATATACGTGCAAATACTTTCTCTCTCTCTCCCTTTATCCCTCTTTACCGTTCGTTGCATTTTCGAAGGAAACTCGAGTTTTAGGAATCAGATTAAAGCAAGGTTAGAGCCATATCGATTCTAGAAAATATTAGAAGCTTGTTAGTCGGAGGATTTAGCGAGAAACGACATAATCAGAGGTAATTTACGCTTTGAATTTCTGAGTTTCTGTTTCCTAAAGTTTCTTAAGTTTTGAATTTGGATTCTATGTTTTGATGAGTTTTTTGACTTGTTTGAAGCTTGGGTTTTGATGGTTTTGGGCCATTGAGATGATTGAAAACTTTGTTTTTGGGATTTGGATATGTTTTGATAGGTTTATGGAAGGTTTTGAAATGAGAAAAATGGAGTTTAATGATTGGGTTTTAGGTCGGGTCGTGACCTTGTTCTTGGGCGCCGTGGCCCAAGCTTGACGAAGAAGATGAACTATGTTGTTGGGAAATTAGGGCCGCGACGCCTGGTAGACGCACCGCGGTGTGAGGCACAGGCAAAGAAGGGGTTTTAGCCCCTAACTTAAGTGGGTCGCGACTCAAGTGCTTAGGGCTGCGACTAAAAATGGGAAAAATGGCCAAAATGGGTTTTAGTGATGATAACTCAAACCTAAGGGCTCAGAATCGATCCTACTACCCGGTTTAGTAGAATTTGACATCCCATAGGCTAGGACTCGGTCCGGAAGCCTTTATTTACTCATTATTTACGAGATTTAATACTTGGTTGTGACTAGGTTATCTCTAGGGGCTCGGGATTAGGATCATGCTCGAGGGTCATTTTTATTTTACCTTACACTTGGACCTGAGGTAAGAAAACTGCACCCATTATGTGATGTAAATGATTAGGGCTTGGCCCGAATGCAGAATATAGTCTTGATTGGGCATTGTCCCCTGTAAATGTGCATGATTGTTATTATGCATGTGATTATTGATGAAGCATGTTGAGTGCTCTATATATGGATGTTTGTTATGTGATGAATGCCTGTTAGCATTGTATAATTGGAAAAAGGCGTTGGCTTATTAGTCAAGGACAGCAATAACGTTGAGCGCTGGTCGAAAAGCATTGACTTATGAGTCAAGGGTGGCAATAGTGCGCTAAGCGCTGGTCAATATGATTAGATCTAATCACGAGTGCATCATACGCTTGTCGATCCAATGGTCGTAGAAAACTAAAGCGCTAGGTATGTTGGACCATCTCCAAGACTGGTTATACAGAGGATAGGGCAATGGGCCCCGGGTACTTATTAGTCTCAGATCCTAGGGCGTTGAGTCCCAAAGTGACTTATTAGTCATGTACTTTGGCAACGGACCCCAATATGATTCAGTTAATAATTTATTTAGGGTATTTGGTCCCATATGACACTGTAGTCATTTATATGAATGGTATGCATGCATGAGTAAGGTTATTACTATTGGGCATGTTTATTATGATTTAGAAATGTGTCAATCACTGCTTATGAGCATATTAAAGTTTTCTTGCTGGGCTTTGGCTCACGGGTGTTATGTGGTGCAAGTAAAGTGAAAGAAAAGTTGGACCAGCGATGAGTTGGAGAGCTTAGGTGGCGATGTGTACATATGCGGCCACTTGACCACCACGGCCATGGTTTCTCAGAGGAACTAGGGTTAAACCCTATTTTTGTCTCTTAGGTCGGCGGGTTGTAGCTTTTGAGTTGTAATGATCATTTTGGAATTGTAACCAACTTTGTAAACGTTTATTATGGGATCCCATGTACAATTTAATGTTTTAACAAAACATCCATTCCTTTTAATTGAAATTTTTAACCCTGGACCAGTAATCACACTTAGATACATGTTTATGCCCTAATGAATCGTTTAGCGAGTTGAGCACTATTTAAAATACACAGTGTAACGATCTTGGCTAACCAGGGCGTTACAACTTGGTATCAGAGCGTGTCAAGGTTAAAAGTTCGATCAAGTGTATGATGCACTCCTAGTTAAGCATAACCATAACCACCAGCGCTCAGTGCACTATTGCTGTCCTTGACTAATAAGTCAAGCCTTTCTCAATAAGATAATGCAAACAGGCTAATATCATATGTCAAATATCCAAATACAAAGCATTCAACATGCTTAATCAATAATCATAATCATGCACATACTCAGGCGTTCATGCCCTATTCATGTTCATGTTCAACAATTCGGAATCACAAGCATAATAATAAACATGCACATTTACAGAGACTCATGCTCTGATCAATTCTATATTCAACATTTAGGCCATGTCCTAATCACATGTATAGGTGCAATTTTCTTACCTTTGGTCTAAGCACAAGTTACCAATAAACGACCCTCGAGCACGTTCCTGATTCTGAGCCCCTAGTGACAACCATAATATAGAATCCCGTCAATAATGAGTAAACACAGGCTTTCGGACCGAGTCCTAGATTTTGGGACATCGAATCCTACCGAACCGGGTAGTAAGATCGATCCCGAGCCCTTAGGTTTAAGTTCCCATGACTAAAAGCTCATTTTGGCCAAAATTGCCCTTTTGGGCTGCAACCCCAAAAACCTGAGCCACGGCCTGCTGAAGAACAGGGGCTCATCCCCTTCACTGTCTGTGCCATGGGCCACGACACGCCAAAAAGGTGTCGTGGCCCAAGGTGCCCCCAACAACCAAAAACCACTTTTTTTTTCAAGCCTGGGCCGTGGCACACAATAAAAAGGCTGCGGCCCAACCACGAACACAACCCAAAAACTCCGATTTTCCCGCTTTAAATCCTTCAAAAAACATATCCAAACATACCCAAATCTAAAAAATAAAGTTCCCAATCATCTCAATGGCACAAAATCCTCAAAACCCAAGCTTCAAAACATTCAAAAACTCTTCAAAACGTAAAATCCAAATTCAAAACTTAAGAAATTTCAGGAAACAGAAACTCAGAAATTCAAAGCTTAAATTACCTCTGATTATGTCATTTTTCGCTAAATCCTCCGACTAATAAGCTTCCAATCTTTCCTAGAATCGTTATGACTCGATCCTTGCTTGAATCCGAGTCCTAAAACTCGAGTTTCCTTCGAAAATGCGACGAACAATAAAAAGGATAACAGGAGAGAGAGAACGTACTGAACGTTCTGTTTATAATTCTGACTGGTTACTTCGAGCTTAAGTAACCTCAAAGAAATCCCAATGCTCAAGGTCCCAAAAACATCCCTAGGGGCCAAATAGTCAAAATTCCCATAATTCCCTCCTGATCTCACTAACTCCCAATATATCATCAAATATTTATTCTCATTACTCAATAACCCAGTAATGTATTAAATACCCATTATACCCATTGACTCACACTGAGTCAAGTATGGGTCCCGTTGTGACTTTTCCTCTAGCTTGCTCCCTAGGATCGTCTCGTGCCGAGTAACCCAAATATATCTACATAATAATGTGGTCTCACACATATATCACGTATATGCAAAATACACCCATAACGGGCCAAATTACGAAAATTTCCCTTTTAATCAGAAATGGGCCCACACGCATATTTAATACACCAAAACATGCATATCAAGTCATATTATAATATAATTCACATAATCACATATTGATACACATATATATCACATAATCACGTAATTTCTATAATTTTCCATCCTGACCCCCTAATCAAGGTCCTATGCCTTATTAGGTAATTTGGGACGTTAGAACTATCCTCTCATTACAGAAATTTCATCCTCAAAATTTTACTTGAATAGCCCAGGATAGAGATCCTGCCTATTTGATTCTAGTTCCCAAGTTGCTCCCTCGACCTTAATGTTTCTGTAAAATACCTTAACCAAAGGCATAGCTTTGTTCCTCAGAACGTTGTTCTTTCTGTTTCATATCTGGACTGGTTGTTCCTCACAGGATAACTCAGCCTCCAATTCCAGATCCCCATAACTCAACACATGAGTCTTGTCTAACACATGTTTCCTCATACTGAAAACATGAAATACATTGCGTACGACCGACAGTGCCGAAGATAAGGCCAATCTATAGGCCACCTGATCGATCCTATCCAAGATTTCGAACGGTCCTACAAATCTAGGGCTCAACCTGTCCTTTTTCCAACTCTCCTCACCCCTTACCATGGTGAAACTCTAAGGAAGACATAGTCTTCCACTTGGAACTCCAAGTTCCTGCATTTCAAATTAACATAACTTTTCTGTCTATTCTGAGAAGCAAGCATCCGAGCTTTAATCTTTTTAATAACCTCAATGGTCCTCTAAACTACCTCAGGACCCAAATATTTCCTCTCACACTATCTCATCTCAGTGAATGGGCGATCTGTAGTTCCTACCATACAACATTTCATAAGGTGCCCCTCCAGTAATTGGATAACTCTCTCTGATTTACCATCAGTCTGAGGATAATAAGCTGTACTGAACTCTACCTGTATACTCATCACCTTCTGTAACCTTCCCCAAAACTTGGAAGTAAATACAGGGTCCCTATCCATCAGGATAGACCTCAAAGTCCCAAGAAGGTGTACGATCTTTTTTACATAGAGATCTGCATACTGGTCAACTGTATTGCTCATCCTCACTGACAAAAGTGAGCTGACTTAAAATACCAGTCCATAATGACCTCGAATTGAATCACACAGGCCCACTATCATGGGAAACCCCACCACGAAATCCATCGTGATTTCCTCCCACTTCTACTTTGGGATACACAAAGGCTGTAATGGCCTTACTGGTTTCTGATACTCTGCCTCAACCTGCTAACAGGTTAGGCACTTTGCCACGTATTCAATTATGTCCCTCTCCATCCCATGCCACAAATATAAAGCTTTCAAATCTAGGTACATCTTCATAGTGCCTGGATAAAGAGAATAACGAATATTATGAGATTCATCTAGAATCTCCCGTTTAACCCCAGTGTCCATCGGATCCCAAGTCCAATCCTTATACCTTACTAAACTCATGACTGACACTGCATAATCCTTAGTTAATCCAACTAAGATATTCCCCTCATTCCTTCCCATTTGTGGATCACTCAACTGATTTTCCTTTGATCCCCTCTAAAAGAGTAAACTCAAGCGTAATGTTGGCCAACTGGCCCACCAGTAACTCTATTCCAGCTCTGGTCATATCTTTCAACTGACATGATGCATAAGCAATCACCTTTTCTGTCAATGAGGTACCAATTCTCAAAAACTCTTCCACAAAGTGTTAGAGAATATATTTGTTGACGGTGAGAACTCGTCAACTAAGTTAAGGTGGAAAAAATTATCAAGTAAGGATAGTAAATAAAATAACTGTAGAAATGTAAGCAATAACTCAAGAACAATGACAGAATAACAATGGAGAAATCAATCTTTCATTCACTCTCAAGCCTCTGCTACAGTAAATTTTCCCACCCCTTTTCAGGTGGGGTTAGAGTTCCTTTTATAATAGGCTCTAATGGCCTTGGGTACATGGTGGTCCAGGAGACCAAGTGGTACATAAGTACTCTGTCAGGAGAGTGGCTTCAGAGGTTGTGGTCGTATGTCTAGTACAGGGGCAAGTGTCAGGAGGATGTCTCCACTACTTGTCCGTACCCATGTCTGATGAGTGGTGACAGGCATAGTGGCGCAGGTGGTAGTGGTGTCGACTCTGATTCCTGGCCGTAGACGTACAGGCCATGACTCTTGTCTCCGTATTTCCATTCCCCCGCTGGTACGAGGGTCCGTACCTGACATACAGGGTCTTAACGGCCATACTTAGTACAAGATCGTACATGTATGTCCCATTCGACTCACAGTGGAACCTCTAAGCCTTGGGGTCTCAAGGTATTAGGAACAGAGTACTTAGCGCCTGTAATGGTCGTGGCGTAAGGTGGGAATTTTGGGTCCTTAGCACGAGATGCCCGAAGCACCCTAAGGCCACCCACGGGCATAGGCGATAAGCGTGTGGCCTCGCTGGACGTCTAAGTGCGCGAGGCGAGATGCCTCCTTTACAAGCCTCTCCCCTCGCGTGGTCTCCCTTGCGTGGCCCCCTGAGGGTGTGGTTTGGGCCCAGATGTGTCGAGTGACGGGGTGTCGGCCTCCTGAGAAGATGATGGCCCGATGGACCTCTCGGGGCCTGCGCGCGAGGGACCTCGTGCGGCGTCGCGCATGGGGCGCCGTTGACGGCCTCGCATGATGCAAGTGGTCCGAGGGCCTCACTCATGGGCAGCCTTCGTCAGCCTCGCATGGTGAGAGTGGTCCGAGGGCCTCGCGCATGGGCAGCCTCCGTCGCCCTCGTGTGGTGCAAGTGGTCCGAGGGCCTCGCGCATGGGCTAGGCGCGAAGCCGAGACGGTCCCCGTGCGCATAGCTGAGGCTGGGCACGAGAATGGCCGAGATGGGCTTCGCATGGGCGAGGCGCGAAGATGGCCTCGCGTGGGCAGCTCCGAGAAAGGTCCCGCGCGCATGGCCGAGGAGGGGCTCGCGTGGTCGTGATGCAGCGCCGAGAAGGGCCCCGCGCGCATGGCTGAGGATGGCCTCGCTCTCGCGTGGTGCAGCGCCGAGAAGGGCCCGCGCATCTGGCCGAGGAGGGCCTCGCGTGGGCGTGGTGCGGCGCCGAGAAGGGCCTCGCGTGGGCGTGGTGCGGCGCCGAGAAGGGCCTCGCGTAGGTGAGGTGCGACGCTAAGATGGGCCTTGCGTGCATGGCCGAGGGTGGCCTCGTGCCTAGGCGCGTCTTGGATCTTTTATGGGCGCGAAATATTGAGCGTCCACACTTGCCCCCAGTCTAGGAGAGGACCTTCAGGTGCTCTTGTAGACTATTCACCTTGATTCTTATAAATAGGCCTTCATGCATGGCCTAATATTTTCACCTTGCTTCTTTGGCTTATTGTTTTGGAGAGCCCTTCCTTTTTCAAGAGGTAAGGGGTTCAATCCCTCATAACCTCATTTTTTCCATAGCTTATTTTATTTTATTTTTTCAATTCATTTTCATCACTTTTTATTTATTTATTTATTCATTTATTATTATTATTATTATTTACATATGAGCTAATTTTTTGGAGCATCTATTTGGTGGCTAACACATCTTTCTGGTCCATTCTTGCAGACGCGTATTTTCGACCCTTTGGAGCTTTTCGCCCCTCGACCTCCTTTTGACCCCAACTTCGCTCTCTTAACCGCTTGAGGTATATTTTCTCTCCCTCTCCCTTTTTTTTTAATTTTTTTTTATCGAGTCCAAACTAGCATTATTCGGGATGGGGTACCTTAGCCTGAGCTTGTAGTGAATTTGACCATATACATGCCCCTCTTTTTTTTTTTATACCCTGTAGTGGGCCATTTAGGACGCTTGCATCTAGAGATATTGAGTCTATTCCTCTGTGTTTTGTAGCCATCCCCTCATTTATATGCGAACCCCCTTTTCGCTTTCGGGACGAGGTCTCATGGCCAGTGACGGCCCGTCCGACATACCTCCGGGGGCTGAATTTATTGACCTGTCCTCAGACTCAAAGTCCTTTGAGGGAAATCCTCACCAAGTCTATGACTCCTTAAGGCAGGCCCGCATCCGCCACCTTGAGTACATTGCTGAACTTAGGCGCAAAATTTGGGTAGTGGAGAGAGAAATTGACTCGGTGTCGAGAGGAGATGGAGGACCTTCACCCCCAGACCTTAGTGACCATATAGCGCGCCTTAGGATGGCCCTTTTTGAATTGCAGTGGGAGTTAGAGTTTATGGAGGGACACCTTCCGCCAGAACCTCCCAACCCTCCCTCGCCTGATGACGGTCATGGGGCTGCTACCACCTCTCCTCAGCCCCTAGTCTCAGCTTTTCCTAGCTTAGCGCTTCCGCCATCGCTCCCTCGATGGAAAACTCTTGCTAGGAAGAAAAAATGGAGGGTCAAGTGTTATATCTCTTCCTCACATTTTTCTTTTGATTTTGCAGATATGCCGAGGGCACGCCGACAGGTATCTATCCAGGAAGAGGACGACGCTCCTTTACTGGCGTCTAGTCTGGTGTCGCATGTGTCCGCGAACAAATTGAAGGAAATAGTGAAGCACTATCGTGTTCCCCCGGAATACGCCTTATATGCTCCTCAGGAGGCATGCCGGGCCGACCGCCCTAGGAAGGGTCTTGTGGCTTTGAGTGAACACATTTTGAAGGCGGGTGGCACCATTCCCTTGCACCCGTTTTTCGTAGCGGTTCTCAACTATTTTGACCTGGCCCGTCTTCTGCTGTCACCCAAGAGTTGGTTGACCCTAAGTTGTCTTTTTGTTTGGTTCAAGGAACAGGCTGAACGTGCCCCAATGGCACAAGAGGTGCATTTCCTGTACAACCTCATGGGATCCCCCAAGTCCAAGGGCTTCTACTATCTGCAGAAGGCCAACAACGAGCTCCCCTTGATAGAGGGCTCGGTGTCCAATCCAGGGTCTTGGAAGCAAGACTTTTTCTTCGTAGAGGGCCCTCTCTCTGTCCGTGAAGATTTCCACGCCGGCCCCAGTAAGTACCCTGGTCCTCCTTTTCTTGTTGTTAGAACTTACTGTTTTGTACTCATGCTTGTACTAACACTGGCGTGGATCGTGCAGAGCAATTTGCTGTTCCTTCGGTTATTGGATCGGAGGTGAAGGCCGTGAATGACCTCATTAATGCAGACTCCGCCATGAAGAAGGCGGCATTCTTATTCACCGTGGCAAATCTCAACCGCCACCAGTTGTCTCTGGTCTCAGACCCCAAGCTCGTGTGGTCGATTACTGTGTCTAAGAAGATAATGGCTACGTCGGCCGAGTCGTTCCTAGATGGTGGTGAAGCCGAGGGGGAGCCGGAGGAAGCCCCCTTTGAATGTGGGGGATCTCACCAGCGCCCCCTGTCCCCCGAGGGATGCCCCCTTTATGGCTCCTACGACCAGGACATGGCCTTCCAACCTCAGGACCAACACGTCGCACCGGGATGTTATGCTTCCCCCAGCCCTGATGGCTACGACGCCTTCCCTCAGGCTCCCCTTAACATTGGATCACCGGGGGCTGATTACGTCGACCTTGCGGAGCCCCCTCTAATCTACCAGGGTCTCAGTTTTTCCCCTTCACTGCACTCCCTCCCACTTCGTTGAGCGGGTCATCTGTCCTCCTCCAACCAGGTGCCCCCAGTACGGAGGGGGAGCCTTGGGTGACTCGGATGGAAACATCTTACCGATAGAGATACACTCAAATTGCCTCGAGCCTCCCTGTATCCGACTGGAATGGTCTTGGGAACGTGACTCAGTCGGACCTTGGGGACACCCTAAGGCGCGCCGCAGCCTGGGTGAGTTTTTGCACCTTGCATCGGTTATTATTATGTATGAATGTACATGTGTTTTTATTTTTGTTACTTATTGTTGATGCCGTTAACTTTCTTGTGCAGACCTACACCGTGTCTCTACGGTATGCTGACTCGTCCAGCAACCTCTCCGCGTCTACTGCTGACCGGGTCCAGGAGCTCGAGGGAGAGCTTAATGAAACTACGGCTAAGTTGTCAAAGGTCCAGACCAAATTTTCTGACTTGATACTAAAGAGGAAGGAAGTAAAGGCCAAGACCAAGGGGTTAAAGGACAAGGTTAAACGCGTGAGGCATGAACTCCAGGAGGCCAAGGCCATTGCGGCCGCGTCTCAGCAGAGAGTTACCTAGTTGGAGGCCAAAGTCGAGGCCCTCAGGCCTGAACTATAGTCGGCGCAGGAGAGGAATACTTCCTTGGAGGCGGAGAGGGCTTCCTTGGAGGCGGAGAGGGCTACCACCGAGGGCAGGTCCATAGACCGTGCCCTTTATAATGTGTGGAGCCAGGATCCTAATTTTGACTTCTCTTCTTTTGGTGAACATGCCGTTGCTCGAGCGGCCCTGTGGAGCGCCCACATTAGGAGGCCCTAAAGTTGTTACTTCATAGCATTTTCTGGCTAGCCCTCCACGGGTGTATGCTTTCTTCCTTTTTTTTTTTTTGCTTTTTGTACTTCGGGGCATTGTAATATGACTGTCACTACTATTTTCCTTTGGTAACTCTTGTACTATCTCCAAGATCTTCTTTTTCAATGTATATATACGTGTGTTGCTATTTATCTCTTATTCGACTGCATTTGAGGCCCTTTTAAGCTTGTATGACGGGGTTTGGTTGGTTCCTCTCTTTTATTTACCAGGCTAGAGGTCCTTTGGAGCCCATGTGAAAGGGTTCACTGGGACCTCTTTTGGTGCCTCTTGGTTGCTTTTATAAGGATATTTTGACCCCTTGGGTCCTAGCTATCCTTTTATATATTCTTGCGCGCGCTTATTATTTCTTTGCGAGAAGCGTCCTTCTCGTTGTTATTCATAGTACTATTTTTGCAAGGGTCTCTTTTGGGACCCTTTTTGGCTAGGCGGCTTGGTGGCCGCTCTAGACTTATTGTTGTCGTTACCATACATTTATTTGTAAGTCCCGATGGCCTCCCTTGGTGTTCACAAGGGTAGCTAATCCTTGTGATCCCAAGGGATGCCTTGTAAAGACTTCGTTTAAGGCCCTGGTATAGGGGGGTCCCTCCGGGATCCCCCATCAAAGGGTCTTTTTTTTTTTGGTCGCTTCCTCCTGATGGAGGGCCCTTTTTAGGATCCTCTTGGTAGAGGGTCCTTTTTAGGGGCCTCCTTTTTAGGAGGGCTAGGGGTCCTCTTGGTAGAGGGTCCCTTTTAGGGGCCTCCTTTTTTAGGAGGGCAAGGGGTCCTTTTTAGGATCCTTCGTTAGAGGGCCATTTTTAGGTTCCCCTTGCTAGCCGCATGCTGTTGCCTCCTATCCTGCCCCCCAAGTGTCTGGTGAAATTTATTTCGGTAGGCACTTTGGCTGATGCCCACGTAGCGAGGGAAAATAGCACATGAAGTTGCAAACAGTTTCACCCATAACATGTAGTTTCATTCATCACATTCATAACAAACAGTTTCATGCCAACAGTTGCAACGATACATATGAGATTTTCATAGAAAATAAAATAAAAAGACTCACACCTACTCAGGAGGTTATCTAAGTAACCTCTTTGATTCCTCTCTATCATACTAAGATAGTGTGCAACACTTGTCCTTTTATCATCGGACGTGGGCGCCTTACTAGTAGTACTTCCTTAGGTGCTCCGCGTTCCATGCTCGGGGTATGATGGTGTCGTCCATGCACGTTAGCTTATAAGTGTTCGAGGGTATGCACTGAGCAACCTGGTAGGGCCCCTCCCAGTTCGCCCCCATCATTCCTGCTCCTGGGTCTCGTGTGTTAGGGAGTACCTTCCTCAGCACCAAGTCGCCAACTCTAAAAGTTCTCTCTCGCACCCTCGAATTGTAGTACCTTGCAGCGCGCTGTTGGTATACTGCCACCCTCATTTGTGCTTTTTCTCTCTTCTCTTCAAGCATGTCCAAGCTTTCGGCCAGAGCTATGCCGTTGGCCTCGTCTCCATACACCTGTACTCTGTGGGACTCAACCCGCATCTCAACCGGGAGTACGGCCTCGCATCCATAGGCCAAGGAGAATGGGGACTCCCCAGTAGTCGTGCGTGGGGTGGTTCTGTAAGCCCACAGCACATTTGGTAGCTCATCTACCCAGGCTCCCTTCATCTTTTCTAGCTTTGTCTTCAAGTTCTTCTTAAGGACCCTGTTTATGGCCTCCACCTGTCCATTGGCCTGTGGGTGCACAACCGCAGAGAAACTCCTCCTTATGCCCCTTTCCCTACAATATTCCTCGAAAGCTCCTCCCTCGAATTGGGTACCATTGTCAGAAATAATTTTGTAGGGCACTCCATATCTACAAACGATGAATTTGTTAACGAAAGAGGTGATGTGCTTGGCAGTTATCTTCACGAGGGGTTCTGCTTCTACCCACTTAGTGTAGTAGTCCACTGCCACCACCGCGTATTTCGCTCCACCCCTGCCTATAGGAAGAGCGTTGATCAAGTCTATCCCCCAGATAGCGAAGGGCCAGGGGCTGGTCATGCTGGTCAGTTCACTTGGGGGTTTTCGAGGGTAGTTGGCGTGCCTCTGACATTTGTCACATTTCGTGGCAAAGTCATGCGCATCTCTCTCCATGGAGGGCCAGTAGTATCCTTGTCTCATGGCCTTCCTAGCTGTGGAGGGTCCGCTCTCGTGGTTGCCGCACTCTCCCTCGTGTATCTCATGTAACACTTTCAACGCCTCCTCCTCTTCTACACACTGCAGGAGTGGCATTGAGAATCCTCTTTTGTAAAGGACCCCATCTACCAGGGTGTATCTAGCAGCCCTGTACACCAACCTCCAGGACTCGTTTTTGTCTGCAGGCAAGGTTCCTTCTTCCAGGTACCTTTTGATCGGCTCAGTCCACGACTCCCATGGGACACTAATCATATGCACGTCCACGTCTTTGATGCTGGGTTTGGGTAAGTATTCCACGGGTATCGACTCCAAGATATCACCATCCTTGGTAGACACCAGCTTCGCGAGTGCGTCTGCATGGGTATTCTTTTCTCTGGGGATTTGCTCTATGTTATATGCCACCAACCGTCCCAGATAGCCCTTCACCCTCTCCAAGTAGGCTGCCATCTTGGGTCCCCTCGCCTGGTATTCCCCCTTTACTTGGTACACTACCAATTGAGAGTCACTGAAGATACGAAGGTGCATCACTTTCAGCTCCTGGGCTAAACGCAGGCCAGCCAGGAGTGCCTCGTACTCTGCCTTGTTATTGGAGGCCTCAAACCCGAACCGGATCGCGCAATACATTCTGTGTCCCTCGGGCCCGGTCATCATGATGCGCGCTCCGGATCCTCCTTCATTAGACGCCCCATCAACATGCAAACTCCATTCCTCTAAACCCCCTCGCTCTTCTTCTATAACAGGCTGCTCCCCTTCTTCATTCCTTTCTCCATTCGACTGATGGGTGAGCTCTACTATAAAGTCCGCCAGCACCTGTCCATTGATGGATGCTCTTGGGGTATACACAATGTCAAATTGACTCAACTCGATCGACCATTTCATCTGCCTCCCTGAGGTCTCAGGTTTATGCAAGACCTGCCTCAAAGGACTATCAGTCAGGACTTAAATTGTGTGTGCATGGAAGTAAGGCCTCAACTTCCTCGAAGCCACAACTAACGCATAGGCCAATTTTTCGATCTCTGGATATCGGTTCTCCGCGTCCACCAAACGCTTGCTGATATAATACACGGGTTGTTGCTGCTTCTTCTCTCCTTTAACCAAGGCTGCGCTGATGGCATGCTCAGACACTGCCAAGTATAGGTACAGCTTCTCGCCTTTCTCAGGTTTTGCCAACAGAGGTGGCTTCCCCAAGTGCTCCTTCAGCTTGATAAATGCTTCCTCGCATTTTTCATCCCAAACGAACTTTTTGCTCCCTTTGAGGATGTCAAAGAAGGGGAGGCACTTATCGGTGGACCTTGAGATAAATCTGTTAAGGGCCGCCACCCTTCCCGTTAGGCACTGAACTTCCTTCTTGTTCTTTGGCGGGCTCATCTCTATTAGTGCCTTTATCTTATTAGGATTAGCCTCGATGCCTCTGGAATTGACCATGAAGCCCAAGAATTTTCCTGAGGATACAGCGAAGGTGCACTTGACGGGATTCAACTTCATCCGGTATTTCCTAAGTGTGTCGAACATCTCACCAAGGTCCTTGTTAAGCTCTGTTGCTTCCTTGGTCTTCACTAACATATCATCCACATACACCTCCATATTCCTCCCTATCTGGTTAGCAAACATTTTATTCACCAACCTCTGATAAGTGGCACCCGCGTTCTTCAGTCCGAAGGGCATCACCTTGTAACAGTAGAGCCCTTTCTCCGTAATGAATGACGTGTGCTCTTCATCTGCTGGGTTCATTGGGATCTGGTTGTATCCTGAGTAGGCGTCCATGAAACTCAGTAATTCATGTCCTGCCGTCGCGTCTACTAGCTGGTCTATCCTTGGAAGTGGGAAGCTGTCCTTAGGACAAGCTTTATTCAGGTTCATGAAATCGACGCAGGTTCTCCATTTCCCATTTGGCTTCGGCACGAGTACTGGGTTTGATACCCACACAGGGTAGAAAGACTCACGGATGAACCCGTTGGCCTTCAGCTTGTCAACCTCCTCTTTTAATGCTGCGTATCTTTCTGGGTCTAGCGCCCGCCTCTTCTGCCTGATGGGCCTCGCCTCTGGGGAGATATTCAGATGGTGGCACATCACACCGGGGTCTATACCCACCATATCCTCATGACTCCATGCGAATACGTCTAGGTTATCCTTCAAAAATTTTATCAACTCCTCCTTCACGTCACTCTGCAGGCTTCTCCCTATCTTCAATTTTCTTAGCGGTTCTTCCGTCATCGTAACTTCCTCTACTTCCTCCACTGGTTCTGCTCTTGACTCGTCCACGATCCGAGGGTCCAGCTCCTGCGGACCCCTCGCGGGCATACATAGCGCCTCATGTATCACCATGGCCATTGGTTCCCGCGGTTTCACAGGCGCACAGAGTGAGGTGTTGTAGCACTCCCTTGCCTCTCTCTGTTCTCCCTTCATACAAGTGACCCCTCTTGGAGTCGGGAACTTGACAACCAAGTGATATATTGAAGTTATGGTTTTCAATTCTCTTAGGGATGGTCTCCCCAATACCGCATTGAAAGCTGATGCACAATCTACTACAACAAAGTTAGCCATGACTGTAGTCTGCCGGGGTTGCTCCCCCATGGTGAGTGTCAATTCGATCATTCCTAAGGGTTGCACTGAGTCCCCCGTGAATCCGTATAGGGATGATTGGCAGGGCTTAAGATGACGAATGCCCAGTCCTATCTTTTCCAAGGCAGGGCGATATAGGATGTCCACCGAGCTCCCGTTGTCTACTAGGACTCGATGGATGCGCATATTTGCCAACTGAACTGTCAATACCAGTGGGTCATTGTGGGGGAAGTGTACCCCCTGCGCATCCTCCTCAGTGAATGTTATCGATTCATTTTCCCCCTTGAAACTTTTCGGGGGTCGCTGCTCCAAACTCATAACACAGGGGGGCGGACTTCGCCGAGCCTCCCTTGCATATCTATCTCGCCCCTTCTGAGAGTCCCCTCCAAATCCTGGACCTCTGAAAATGGTTCGGACCTCCCCCTGTATTTCTAGGGCTCGCCCTTGTGCCTGGGGTGCCGCAGGCTCGTCCTCTGGCTTTGGCCTCTCCCTCCTGATATAACGGCCCAGGTGTCCCCGACGGATGAGCTCCTCGATTTCTTCTTCAAATGGATGCACTCTGCCGTGGTGTGACCAATATCCTTGTGGTACTGGCAGTATCTACTGGGGTCCCTTTTGGACCGATCCTTTCTCATTGGTGGGGGCTTTTTGAAGGGAACTCGATCTTTGTTGGTGAGGTAAATATGCTCCCTGGTATCTGTGAGGTTCGTATAGTAAGTATAAGCCGCTTGCCTACGATCATTCCCTCGTTTGTTTTTCCTCTGCTGGTCATCTCTTGACCCATCGTACACCCTTTTCTTCTTTGTTACATTCGACTCGTCGTTAGCTGGGAGCTTCGCGTGGGGCTCCTCCTTTCCTGCCTTTAAGTTGGCGTGGCCATCCTCCACACGGATGTACTTCTGCGCTCTCTCGTAGAAGTCATCTAAATCGGTGACTTCCCTCTTCAACATGTTGTCCCACAACTTGCTTTCTGGGAGCACTCCGGCTGTAATGGCTATTTTCAACTCTCGACGAGTTAGGCTCCCCACTTTCGCGGCCTCCATATTGAACCGGTTAATGTAGCTCTTCAGGCTCTCATTTTCCCCTTGTTTCATGTTGGCCAGGCTGGTGCCTGGCATTGTGTAGTCCCGCACGGCATGGTGCTGTTGGAGGAATTCATCAGAAAACTGCTGCCAGGACCTGATTGACCCCGGCCTCAACCTTTTGAACCATTTGTAGGCGGGTCCCTTCAAAGTGACAGCGAAGCAGTGGCATCTGGCACCGCTTCCAATCCCTCTCAGTTTCATCAAATCGTTAAACGCATCCAGATGGTACTTTGGATCCGTGTTCCCTTCGTAGGGGGTCATATTGGGTTCCTTAAAGTTGGCAGGGAGCCGGATGGTCTGTATCTCCCTCACAAAGGGTGACTCATGGTCGAATTCCTCCTCAAAGGCCTGGCCGCCTGATGTGGTGACGATCTTTCTTCGCAGGCTCCTCATCTCCGTGTCCAGGTCCTGCCTCCTCTTGCTTAGAGTGTCCCTCAAAGCAAACGGGCTAAGATCCACCTTTCCCTTGCCCTCTCGAGGTGCCACAGGGGGCGTGGTCCCTTTGGCCGCCCTCTTTTTATTGAGCTCCTCCCGTAAATCTGGGGGTGCTCTTTTAGAGGTGACCTCGTCCTCATTGCGAGGGGCAGCGTTGGTCCTCGGCGCTGGTTTCTAGGCCTGCTTAGGCGGTTCAGGGTGCTCGCGTTGCTTCGCTCGGGGGTTGTTACTGGTTGAGTGTCGGGTTCTCCCATCATCTACCGGTACAGTGGTCTCCACCCCATCCTGGCCCTTCTCCTTCCTCTTAGGCAAGGTCACGCTCGACTTACCCTGCAACAGGCCATTCAGGACCTCTTGCATGTTCTCCAAGGTGGTTTCTAACCTTTGGTTCTTATGGTGGAGCTCACGTATCTCCTCTTCGTAGAACCGAGATTTCGAATTTGAGCTCACGGAATGGACCCGGGGATGCTTATCTTGCCTATGGGTAGAGGGGCCCAGGTCCTGCCGCCCGGAGTTCGGTACCTGTGGTGGTTTTGGGAGAGGGAACTCATTATCATTTCTTGGTGGTGCTCTTGGAGGACTTTCTCCAGGCAGAGCGGCCGGTGACGAGGCCACTCGATCACCTCCATGAGCCTCAGGGTCCTTCGGGGGCTCCATGTCTCCGGGTGGAGGAGCGTCCTTCATGGAGGCCTTCAGCTGGACTCCGTTCAGGTGAACCTCCACCTCTCGTGTCTCCCTGAGTCGCTTTGAATGTCTCGGCATCTCTTCTTGCCGGAAACAATGGTGGAACAGTAGCTTGAAACTAACGTTCCCACAGACAGCGCCAAACTGTTGACGATGAGAACTCGTCAACTAAGTTAAGTTGGAAAAAATTATCAAGTAAGGATAGTCAATAAAAAAGCTATAGAAATGTAAGCAATAACTCAAGAACAATGACAGAATAACAATGGAGAAATCAATCTTTCATTCACTCTCAAGCCTCTGCTACAGTAAATTTTCCCACCCCCTTTCAGGTGGGGTTAGAGTTCCTTTTATAATAGGCTCTAATGGCCCTGGGTACATGGTGGTCCAGGAGACCAAGTGGTACATAAGTACTCTGTCAGGAGAGTGGCTTCAGAGGTTGTGGTCGTATGTCTAGTACAGGGGCAAGTGTCAGGAGGATGTCTCCACTACTTGTCCGTACCCATGTCTGATGAGTGGTGACAGGCATAGTGGCGCAGGTGGTAGTGGTGTCGACTCTAATTCCTGGCCGTAGATGTACGGGCCATGACTCTTGTCTCCGTATTTCCATTCCCCCACTTGTACGAGGGTCCGTACCCGACATACAGGGTCTTAATGGCCGTACTTAGTACAAGATCGTACATGTATGTCCCATTCGACTCACAGTGGAGCCTCTAAGCCTTGGGGTCTCAAGGTATTGGGAACGGAGTACTTAGCGCTTGTAATGTTCGTGGCATAAGGTGGGAATTTTGGGTCCTTAGCACGAGATGCCCGAAGCACCCTAAGGCCACCCACGGGCACAGACGATAAGCGTGTGGCCTCGCTGGACATCTAAGTGCACGAGGTGAGATGCCTCCTTTGCAAGCCTCCCCCTTGTGTGGTCTCCCTTGCGTGGGCCTGTATGCCTCCTGAGAAGATGATGGCCCGATGAACCTCTCGGGGCCCGTGCGCGAGGGACCTCGCGCAGCGTCGCGCATGGGGCGCTGTTGACAGCCTCGCGTGATGCAAGTGGTCCGAGGGCCTCGTGCCTGGGCAGCCTTCGTCAGCCTCGCATGGTGAGAGTGGCCTGAGGGCCTTGCGCATGGGCAGCCTCCGTCGCCCTCGTGTGGTGCAAGTGGTCCGAGGGCCTTGCGCATGGGCGAGGCGCGAAGCCGAGACGGGCCCCGTGCGCATACTTAAGGCTGGGCACGAGAATGGCTGAGATGGACTTCGCATGGGCGAGGCGCGAAGATGGCCTCGCGTGGGCAGCGCCGAGAAGGGTCCTGCGCGCATGGCTGAGGAGGGGCTCGCGTGGTCGTGATGCAGCATCGAGAAGGGCCCCGCGCGCATGGCCGAGGATGGCCTCGATCGGGCGTGGTGCAGCGCCGAGAAGGGCCCGCGCGCCTGGGCGAGGAGGCCCTCGCGTGGGCATGGTGTGGCACCGAGAAGGGCCTCACGTGGGCATGGTACGACGCCGAGAAGGGCCTCGCGTGGGTGAGGCGCGACGCTGAGATGGGCCTTGCGTGCATGGCCGAGGGTGGCCTAGTGTGTAACGACCCACTACTCTAGACTATTTGGACCATTAACGAAACTATACATAAAACTTACATTTTTACGAAAATACCATAATTTATTGAGTAACTTGCAAAATAAGAGTTATTTACAAATAAACAGAATACTAAGAAGGATTATGGGATCCCATTGTCTTTAAAAATAAAAGATGATTTAAAAATAAAAGACACTACAAAATAATGCGGAAAATACATGTAAAACCATAAAAAAAAACATAAAAGGAGACTACATCCTCGAATCGAATAACGCTCGGCCCCTTGACTCCATTCATCATCGATACACATCCTCCCAAGCATCACGAATCTTACCGCCTCTAAGCCTATTTTCCTGCACATAAACAGAAAGGAGTGAGCCTAATGCCCAGCAAGGAAAATCTAACACATAGTCATATACATAATTTCATAAGAAAACATAAAGACTTAACATAACACATATAACATACACTTATTATAATGGCCATTATTACTTGGGGTCCCATAGACTAAACAAGCATATGCCCATGGGATTAGTGGGGTCCTACTAGCTAAGTAGGTCATATGCCCATAACCCATTTGGGGTCTTGTTAGTCATATGGGTCATATGCCCAAGCCTACAAACATACACATATACATATCATAACACTTTTAATAACATAAAACATATAGATAACATAAGCACATAACATGTTGATTCTAGCCTATTTTCCTTACCAAAGTTACCGGGATTATGGACTGAGTTGGGACTTTTGGAACACTCCTAAAACCATAAGAAAGAGTGAGTCTAAGAAAGGAGATGAAATGAAAGAGATGGAAAGACTAAACCATAAAAACATACTTACCGACTTATATGCTTAAGAGCTTGGATTCCCTAACCAAAATAAGAATAAGGTTAGGGGACTGAGTAGAAGGTTTTGAGAAAGGAAATAACATAAAATACAGAAAGGAACTAGAGTTTTGGGTTTACCTCAAAGATTGCAAGATCAGTCTAACCTCCACCGAAATACTATAGAACTCACTTCCCAAAGTGTTTGATAAGCTTATGATGTTTAAGCTTATAGTTTTTCCCCAAACCAGGTGTTTACACTCTCACACTCACTTAACACTAGCAGCTTCTGAACTTAGAGCAAATGGTGAATAATGGCTGGGTACTAGGTCCTATTTATAGAGTTTGGGAATGAATATATCTTGATTTTACTTGAATAAAGATAATGGCTTTTTAGGTGAAAATCATTTGAATAATCGTTCAGCAGAGGCTGAAGACTCGTTCAGAAGATGCTGGACTATTGAAGGAGTTTGAATGGCTGAAAGGAAAAGAATTCAAAAGTATTTGAAAACATGCTGGTGGAGGCGATATATCGCCCCCTATAGGCGATATATCGCCTGGACCTTTGTTCCCGAGGCGACCGTGCATCGATTCGTGTTTTCTGTATCTACGTGCTGCGATATATCGCCCCCTATAGCTGCGATATATCGGCATACGCTGAATATTTAAACACGAATTTACACATTTTTAGCTAAGTTTGAATGGAGTAAACAGCCTTGACTAAGCCCTCAACGTACTCAAAGCTGCTGACTGACCCTATAACATTCAAACTTTACCCTTATTTAATTTAATCCTCCAAAATACTTAATCCTTAATTACCATTCATAACATGTGCTTAAAATCCTATTGGTTGATATCTAAACCTTATAGTATAATAAATATAATCCTTAATATCAGTCACATTAATCAAACCTTAGGTTAAACTTAATATTCTTAAACTATAGATTAAACTTAGAAAATCTATAAGTACTACTATGAGTGTCCAAATAATTCCCGGTCTGAACCAAAAATCCATAGTAACAAAGATAATGCTATAAATACTATCATACTATTATCTATCTTAGCTAAGTAAAGTTCTTGGACTCTACATCGTGCCTAGGCGCGTCTTGGATCTTTTATGGGCGCGGAATATTGAGCGTCCACAATATTTTATTGCTCAATGGAAATGGGAAAACCAAAATACAACTCTATGCAAAAATACAATAGACAAGATAATATTGATTAAAGAAATATTACAACTCAATTGCTCAAAATACAAGTAAATAGAAAGATGTAGAAGAAGAAGAGTACAAACTTGAAAAAATAATAATACAAGTAAATAAGATCAACAAGATCAAAAGAATGAAAATAAAACCAATAAAAAGAACAAACTCTCACACAACCAAAGTGTAGAGTAGTGGGGATCACCAACTTGAACAAGGTTCGAAACCTTTGTCCAAAAGCTTTTTTTCCCCTATTCTCTAAGCACTAAGGGAGCTCTCTAGGAAATAGCTCTCTAGAATTATCAAGCCTCTATGGTGTATTTTTCGGCCAAGTGCTTTGTGGATGGAAAATTGAGTGTCATACAAGTGAGCATTAGACTCCTATTTATAGAGTTTGAGATACCCTTTGAATTTCAAATTCCACCAACCCCCATGCCTATTACCAATGATTAATTGGAAGTTTATGGAATTAAAAATGAGATTTGGGAGTTATTTTTGTTTTTGTAGTCATTCAAAAAGTTGGAAAAAACTGAATTTTTGGTCAGTCAACCACTGTGGCCGCGACCACTAGTCTGCGTTCCCCAGGCCGCGGCCAGGGAATGTCAGTGGCTACGACTACATGTGATTTTCAGCACAAAAAAATTATTTTTCCAAAACGTCCCAAATCCTTTCCCACATGATTTTGTAACCTCCAAACATCTAATGAGAGTTAAAAACATGTCTCCAACAACCATATTTCATCATGGCTTTATGAAATCCAATCTTAAATGTGTAACATAAAATCTACACATTATTGGGTAATTTTTGGAAGTTACAAATTTGTGACTGAATTTGTAACATTAAATATGTTACATATTTGGATATTCACCTATATCTAAATATTGTAACTCTCTATTATATGTTACAATATGTGACACTCTTTGTCATATTTATTTAATCTAAAACATTATATTATAAAATAATATTACATTATATTATAAAATAATATAACATTCCCCCACTAGATTAAATAGTTATCTATTGTAACACTTATTTAATCAATCAAACATTATATTAAAATATAATATTCCCCCACTTGATTAAATAATCACTCCCTATAGAAACCTGTGCAATGGTGCATAAAATAAAATGTCTTTCGACTTGAATTTTACCTTAGTGTAATTATCACAAAGATTGTTGAAATTTTGGTTGTCGAAGCATTGAACCACTATCCTTTGATAACAAACCGGTGATAACACACACACCTTTTGCTATGTTCACTTGAGACCTCAATGTCTCACTTTTGCACCGTTAATGGCCATGTGCACATTCCATTCATAGACTTTTCTTGAGAATGACTCCCAATTCTCATGAGGGGCGACACCACCCTTAGGTCTATATAGGTAGAACTCTTACAATATTTTGTTACCCTAAAATACTTGTCTTTTCAAGACAGAGTTCTATTAAAAAACCTTTCGGTTTTATCCCTCATTTTCGTAACACACTAATACTCATATCTCAGATGGGCAAAATTTGAGTACTACTACTATTTACTTGATTGACTTGTTATTACCTATTTGAACCTAATACTAGTTTGGTTACTAGTATTAAGATAGGTTACCATCAACCGTGAATCTCTTTAGGGAGTCTAAGTCCCACCCCTTTGAGATGTAGAAATGATTCTATTTGAGTCATTTCTTTTCTCATGCATGCATACTTTAAACACTCTCTTTATTTTATTCAAACTTTGTTGCTAGCCATAGTTTGATTAAAATAGTTACCCCTTTAAAATAGTGATTTTGACCATAGTCAACACCCCTACTATTTTATAGTTTAATATCTAAGATAAACATTTGAATATTAATTCTAGAAACCTATTTGTTTCTAGAATTCTCCTTTGTGTTTTAAATTGATTCCTTCTTATTACAAAATATTACAAAACAATAATTTTAGACACCAAACATGTCTAGATTTGTTCATTCTATACACATATAGCCCATGTGATTTGATAGTATGACCAAATTAATCAATTATTATCAACAAAATAAATTGATTAACTTTTGGAGAATCACCCCCACATTTCTCACATAGTGATAATCACTTTAAAATAGAAATCTCTTCATTTCTATTAAGTCATTTATCCTCCAAGATAAATCTAGACTTATAATTCTCAAAGTTCATCATGAGTCCTCTAAGCCATATGATAAACTCTCAAGATAAAACCTCAATATTTATCTTGATTTATTTACTCGCTAAAGCAAGACACACTTCTTTCAAAGCAACTTTTACATAGTTTCTTTCTTTTATGTATTTCACAAAATAAAAATGTGAACACAAATGTAATGTGAGAATTTCTCAAACAAATAATCACATTATAAAATAATAGGTCTACACTCTTACCTATTATTTTAACAAGTTCATTTTGAAACTTTGTTAATATCTCACACAAATGTCTCATAGTAAAATAAAGAATTATCATAGAATAATACTATAATTTTATTGATAGCTTTCAAGAGTACAAGCTTTATTACAAAATAAAAATTTCCCAACAAGGCACATAAACATGGTAATCATGCTAGGATCTCTTCTTCCTTTTCTATAGCATTTACCTCATTCTCACACGGGTCCTTTCGGTACCTACATACTCTAGCATAGTGCCTGGGTTTTCCACAAACAAAACAATGACCTCTCACGTCTTTGAATTGTCCATGATATTTCTTTGGACCTAAAGGGTTCCCACTAACCTTTTTGTTGTTGTTGCCCTTGGGATGCTTGTGTGAAACTGCATTGGCCTTGGAAGTCTCATCTTTAGACCATTCATACCCCTGTCTCTTATTCTCAATTCCTCTTCAATTATGATGTGTTTTTGGATCTCTTCCAAAGTGTAATCCTCATTCTTATGGAGGATTCTTTTCCTATAGCTCCTCCAAGTTGGTGGTAATTTTGCTACTATTGCACCAACTTGAAAGGGCTCGGGAAGCTCAATCTTGAGAACTTTCAACTTGTTCACAATCACTTGTAACTCATGAATTTGAGGTAAAAGAGTTTTCCCATCAATGAAAGAAAATTCAAAATATTGAGAAATTAAGAACTTTCTTGTACCTTCTTCCTCAGCCTTGTACTTACTCTCCAAGGCGTCCTAAATCTCCTTCGTGGATTTTGTATTGGTATAGAGGTCATATGGCCTATCGGATATGGCATTAAGGATATGACCCCTACAAATAAGGTTGTCCTCTTCTCTCGTCCTTCTTTTCTCCACCACCTCGGGAGTGTCTTTGTCAGATGACTCGGCTAGAGGTGCCAAAGATGACTCAAGGATGTAGGCTATCTTGAGTGTTGTCAAAAGGAATTTTACCTGTCTTGCCACCTAGTGAAATTGGATCCATTAAACCTATCCAACCTCACTAGGTCTTGGTTCATGATCTTGATGGTCTCACCTTCCATTGAAACAAAAAGGGATAAACATTTTATTGTTAGAGAATATATTTTATTGCTCGATGGAAATGGTAAAACCAAAACACAACTCTATGCAAAAATACAATAGACAAGATAATATTGATTAAAGAAATATTACAACTCAATTGCTCAAAATACAAGTAAATAGAAAGATGTAGAAGAAGAAGATTACAAACTCAAAACAATAATAATATAAGTAAATAAAATCAACAAGATCAAAAGAATGAAAATAAAACCAATAAAAAAAACAAACTCTCACACAACCAAAGTGTAGAGTAGTGGGGATCACCAACTTGAACAAGGTTCAAAACCTTTTTCCAAAGGCTTATTTCCCTTATTCTCTAAGCACTAAGGGATCTCTCTAGGAAATATCTCTCTTGAATTATCAAGCCTCTATGGTGTATTGTCCAGCCAAGTGCTTTGTGGATGGAAAATGGTGTGTCATAAAAGTGAGCATTAATGTGACAGTCAGTATCCCGTGATCCGTAGGGGAAAGACTGGGTAAAGCTGTGTAATCTCACATCGCTTGGGGAAGGTCAAGTGTGATGATTCTAAGACTGTGTAGGTATGAAACTACACAGTTGAAGATGGCTTAAATAGATTGATGGGTACTACCTATATCAACAAGATGCATCTTCTTTTCGGTAGCCCATCACTTAAAACTCCAAAGTTAAGCGTGCTTGACCTAGAGAAATCTCAAGATGGGTGACCTCCTGGGAAGTTTTCCCAGGAAGCGTGCGAGTGAGGACAAAGCACGTGGGAAAGACTCGTGTTGGTTTGTAGGGTCAGTCGTCATTCTAGGGAGCAACCATAGTGACGTGGGGCGTTACAAATGGTATCAGAGCCTTGATCCAGCAGGAAGTGTGGCCGACGGAGACGTCAGACTCCTAAGGGGGGGTGATTGTGACAGTCAGTATCCCGTGATCCGTAGGGGAAAGGCCGGGTAAAGCTGTGCAATCCCACATCGCCTGGGGAAGGTCAAGTGTGATGATTCTAAAACTGTGTAGATATGGGACTACACAGTTGAAGAGGGCTTAAATGGAATGATGGGTACTACCTATATCAACAAGATGCATCTTCTTTTTGGTAGCCCATCACTTGAGAACTCCAAAGTTAAGCATGCTTGACCTGGAGAAATCTCAAGATGGGTGACCTCCTGGGAAGTTTTCCCAAGAAGCGTGTGAGTGAGGACAAAGCACGCTGGAAAGACCCGCGTTGGTTTGTAGGGCCAGTCGTCATTCTAGAAAGCAACCATAGTGACGTAGGGTGTTACAATTAGGCTCTTATTTATAGAGTTTGAGATACCCTTTGAATTTCAAATTTCACCAACCCCCATGGCTGTTACCAATGATTAATTGGATGTTTATGGAATTAAAAATGAGATTTGAGAGTTATTTGAGTTTTTGGAGACGTTAAAAAAGTTGGAAGAATTTTTGGTCAGTCAACCACTGTGGCCGCGGCCACTGGTCTCTGTTCCCCAGGCTGCAGCCAGAGAATGTCAGTGGTCGTAGCCACAGGCTGTTTTCAGCACAAAAAAGTCATTTTTCCAAAATGTTCCAAGGCATCCCAAATCCTTTCCCACATGATTTTGTAACCTCCAAACACCTAATGAGAATTAAAAACATGTCTCCAATAGCCATATTTCATCATGGCTTTATGAAATCCAATCTCAAATGTGTAACATACAATCTACACTTAATTGGGTAATATTTGGAAGTTACAAATTTGTGACTGAATTTGTAACACCAAATATGTTACATATTTGGATATTCACATATATCTAAATTTTGTAACTCTCTATTATATGTTACAATATGTGACACTCTTTGTCACATTTATTTAATCTAAAACATCATATTATAAAATATTATAATATTACATTATATTATAAAATAACATAACACAAAGCACATGTAATACCCTACCAATCCAAGGTAACTCATGATCTCTAAGGCGTTCCTTGGCCTTGGCCAATCTCTAACTAAGAGTATACCACAATACCATCGACAAAGACGATCACAAACCAATTCAAATAATCGTTGGACACCTTGTTCATCTGATTCATTAATACAACTGGGGCATTAGTCAAACCCAAAAGACATGACTCAGCACTCTTAGTGCCCATATCTGATATAGAAAGCAGTCTTCTGCTTATCCTTCTCCCTGATCTTCAGCTGGTAATAACCAGATCAAAGATCCACCTTGGATAATACCGTCTTACTCAATAACTGAACCTTTAGTTCCTACAGCTCTGCTGAAGCCGTTTAATACAGTGCCCTAGACCTGGTTTCGTCCCTGGCACCAACATAATCACCCTTCTATCTCTTGGTGTAGAGGTAACCCTGAAAAATCCCTGGAATCACATCCAGAAACTCACAGACTAATCCAGTCTGTTATGGTCATACTGGCACGACGTGAGTGGTATTCATGTAACGACCCAAAATTGCTAAGAAGGCTTAAGGGCCTTGATTAGCGTGCTGGGAGGGCATAATTGGTATATGTGTGATTTAACGGTTTAATGCATGATTATGTGGCATGCATAATTAATATGATTATATGACTATGTGACATGCATGTTTGTGAATATTGGATATGTATGTGGGCCCTTTATAGCTTATAAGGGCATATTTGTAATTTTGGCCCATTGAGGGAAAAAATGTCATTATATGTGATAAATTGTTGAGACCACATTATTATGTGGATATATATTTGCAGCATATGGCTCGAGACGGTCCTAGAGCGAATTGGCGAAATAGTCACAGCGGGGTTCAATACCCGGCTCAGTAGGGGCCTAGGGGTATTTCTTGGAATTTAGAGAATAATTTGGAAATTATTGGACGTTGATTAAATAATTGTTGATTAATTGGATGGCGTGATTAGTGGGTAAATATTAGGGACATTTGAGGAATTAGCGGGAACTGGGAGAAATGACCATTTTACCCCCAGGGATAACTTGAGGATTAGTTAATTTAGAAGGGCAATAGTGTCTTTTGCCTAGGAATTAAGGGATATGCTCAGTAAACACTTAGAACTAATGCAAAAAGGGGTAGAAACTTCATGCTCATTCTTTATCTCTCCCTCACGGTTTCACTCACTCTCACTCTCACTCTCTCATTTGTGCCTTGAAGTTAAGGAAGAAAAGGGTGGGAACTTAGGCCTAATCTAGGAATTCTTTGAAGGAAACGGGAGGTGATTAAGCTAGGAATTAAATCTAGAAATTGGGAGGATTCAGCCACTGTTGAGGTAAGCTCTAGTCTTTTAATTTGTTGAAGAAATAAGTTCAATAGGGTGGAATTAAAGCTGAGTAGTTTTGAAGCTTAGAACATGTGTTAATTCTGAGTTCTTGGGTATAAGTTAGTTGATGAATTGCTGGAAGTTTGAGTAGAATTTCTATGTTTTTGTATGATTATAATTTATGGTTTGATTCTTGGTTTTTCCCTGGTGATTTAGTTGGAAGTGAGAGTGTGATGGGTTTGAAACTTTGTAGTTCTTGGCTGGAAAGGGTTGGAGAAAACCCATAGCTTCTGGGCTCGAAGGGGGCATGTCGCAACCCAGGTTTAGGGCGCCGCGGTGCATGTGGCCATTTTGACCTGGGTATGCTCTCTGAGAAGGGGGCGCGCCGTGACCAGGAGAGGCAAGTCGCAGCCCGCCTCCCCTTTGGCTTGGGTCCTTGTTCTCTGACTTGGGGGCAAGTCGCGACCCACTAAGCCAAGTCATGACCGGCCTAGGGATTTTAGCATTGGAGTGGTTTTTCGAATTGGTAAGGCTCAGGGGTTCGAACCTAGGCGCTCGGGACAATTTCTACTACCCAGTTTAGTAGAAATTAAGGTCCCAGAGGCTAGTTTCTGTCTCCTAAATATTTATTTGGATTTGAAGTTAACAATTACCCATTGGACACTGTGACTAGGGTTATCGCCAAGGCTCGGGACTGAGGATCATGCTCGAGACCATTCCATTATCTCCGTTCGAAAATAAAGGTAAGAAAACTACACCCTTGAGTGGTTGTAACGGCACTGAGTTTCCCAATACTTGAACATGTTTATTTTATGGCTAAATGAATGATTTGGCATATGAAAATGAATGACCTAAGAGAGTCGGGAGCTGATAATTTGCGCACAGGACGCGGCTTGGCCATTGTGAGCCGGGGTCAGCTAAATAAACATTGGACTCGACCTAAGCGAGCCGAAGTCAGTGGATTAAACAGAGTGTGAGACCTAAGGGCATCGACCCTGAGTATTTCATGTTGATTAAGATGAATTATTGGATATATATGTTTATTTTTGATAGTTTGATGCTATGGCTTATTGAATATCTAGTTATATGTCTTGCGATTGATTGATTGTCACCTTTGATTATGCTACGCTGTTATGGTTTTCTTGCTGGGCCATGGCTCACGGGTGCTACGTTGTGCAGGTAAAGGCAAGGGTAAGATGGATCAACCATGAGTTGGAGAGCTCTGGGGGAAAGGTGTACATTATCAGCTGCTCGTCCACCACGGCCGAGGGAAGTATAGGGACACAAGCCTAAAACTTGTATTTTTCCATTAGAATGGCCACTTATTGTATATAACTTTTCAGAGTTTGTAAATCCGTCTTTTAAACCCTTTTTTTGGGATCCCAGGTACCAAACATCTATTTTAATGAAAATCAACCGTTTATGATCAAAATCTTTTAACCCTAACCTGATTACGCCTTTAGGATCACATTTTTATTCAAATGACTTGATTAGAAAATCTTGCACTATTTCAAATACATAGTGTAACAGTCTTGGTTATCTAGGGTATTACAATTCACCACACTAGCTAAGAATCCTTTGCATCCTCCAGCAATAGGTCTCTAACTCTAAGTGCAGATGTCATAAGTATATGGGGTCCATGCATAATACCAACAAATACAAAGGCTTCTCACCCTCTAGCCCAAGGGTTACTATCTTTTCCCTGCAATCTACCATTTCCCCATACTTGGCTAACCAATCCATATCCAAGATCATATCATAGTCAGTCATAACCAACTCTATCAAATCAACTGATGAGTCCTTTTCCACCATAACCTAATCCATCTCTTAAAATTACCAATAGGGTACCAAATCCTCATCACAACATAACCATGCAATCTGCATATCAAGTCAATGTCTCTCTTAAACGTAACAAAACAAATAGCAACATGGCACCAAAACCAGTCAGCATAATACAAGAATCAAAACTAGGAAGCTAGCCTACCACTACCGAAGAATCGGCCTCAGTCTTAGTCTCTGACTCTGACTGCATCAGAGCGAACACTTGAGTTGAAGTCGAGCTATCTGCCCCCTTTGGTTCATCCTTCCTCAGCCCTAGGCAATCCCTCTTGAAGTGCCCAACCATCCCATATAAGAAACATGCCTTTGCTCGACATTCCCCCAGATGACGTCTCTTACACCAAGTGCATTCTGGGTAAAGTTTCCAATCCTCATCCTTGCCCTGATGGGCTATTTGAACATTTCGAAACCCCTTATCTAGTCTAGAGGTACCAAAAATGTTGTCAACTTTTCTTTTCTGATCACTGGGACCTCTGCCCTTCCTGATCCAATAAACAAAGGTATCACTGCTTGAGCTCCGCACTCTTTGGCACACTCCTTCCAAATCTCATTTCTTGTGCCCTAAAAAACATGGGCCCTCCATACCTCTTGAGTGTAGGTAGAGATCTCATGTACTGGGGCGATTCTAACACCCTGAGCTATTATGGAATTCAACCCTTGGATAAATTTCTCTTTTCGAGCTACATCCGTGGATACCATATCGATAGCAAACTTGGCCAACCCATTGAATCTGTTAACATACTTTGTTACTATTGCATTTCCCTGAACCAGGTTCAGAAACTCATTTGTCTTAGCAGTCTTAACTGCATCACAATAATACCTCTCATTAAATAAATGTCTAAATTCTTCACCACGTCCAGGCATCTTCCCGCACACACATATGTAGCACAGATCACCCTATCGTGACCCACCACCCTTATACTATCGAGGATGGAACTGATCATGCCCATCCATTGTTCTGCTTTGAATGGATCTAGGCCTCCCTCAAAAACTGGAGGGTAATATTCCTGAAATCTCCCACAGAAATTCCCATCTGTTCTCAACCCTAGGCTGAGCCAAAATTGATGCCACTCTTGGAAAAAGAAAGGAAGATGTGTTCCCTAACAGAACCTGCTATTTCAAACATCTGATCTCTTCCTCTTGCCTTTGCAATCTTAATTGCATATTTGTAAACACCTGCTGCCAATTTTGAGGGGCAGGCAGAGGGCTCAGGCCCTTGTTGTAATTTCCAGCCTCAGTATAAACAACATTGGGTCCCATTAACTACCTCGGGTACATAACCTCTGATTTAGTCTGCAGTCAATAACTTGACCCATTAAGCATGATGAGCACGTTTACAAGCCTTCCCCATGAGAAAATCAAACCGCACCACATATACATACCACAGCGATACTAAACTACATGCCCACAAGATCCATGCATAAATCAATAACCCCTGCTCTTGAAAAAAAATATCATGCTCTTACTGCATGCAGATAACACATTCATATATTCACTGAGCAGGTAATCACATAATCATATCAATAGTCAAGGGTCAGGCCCTATCAAAATCTCATGCTTCCTAATAAGGCATGCATGTAAAGCATTTATATCCTATTTAATGTGTTAAACATATAACCACATAAATAGTCACCATACCCTGAGTGGAGCTTGTCTTTAGTGATGAGTGTACATGCCCAGCTTGTCTTTAGGAACCCTTAACCTTGGCTCGCTCTGATGCCAAGTTGTAATGCCCTACTACCCAGGGATTGTTACACTATGTATTTTAAATAGTGCTAAACTCGCTAAACAAGTCATTTGGCCATAATCTTGTAATTAAATATGATTAACGATTTAGGTTTAAAAATTTCAGTCAAAGACACAAATGTTTCACTAAAATGTTTACTGTATACATGGAATCCCAAAATACATTTAAAAGGTTAATTACAATAAAAGAGCTACAACCTGAAAACCTAAGTAGCAAAATAGGGTTTGACCCTAGTTCCTCTTTAAACCCTCGATCCTGGTGCTCGAATAGTCGCATATGTACACATCATCACCTAAGCTCTCCAATTCAAAAATGATCCAACTTTCTTTTCCCTTTGCTTGCATCACATAGCACCCGTGAGTCGAGGCTCAACAAGAAAACTTAAACATGCTCATAAGAATTTATAACATATTACAAGATCATAATATGCATGCCTAGCAGTAATAACCCTACTCATGCATGCATACAGGTACAAAGAAATGATTATGGAATCATTATGGGGCTTGCATCCCTAATCAGATGACCATAGAGTCAATGCGGGGTCCTCTGCCATGAATAGATGACCATAGAGTCAACCTGGGGTCCTTTGCCCTGTCCTCTGTATAACCAGCTTTGGAGCTGATCTAGCGTACTTGGCGCTAAGTTTTCTCTGACCAATAGATCAATCAAGTGTATGATGCACTTCTGGTTAGGCTAAACCATATGGACCAGTGCTCCGCACTATTGCCACACTTAATTAATAAGTCAATGCCTTACGACCAGCACTCAGCGTGCTAATGTCATCCTTGACTAATAAGTCAATGTTTTACGACCAGCACTCACTGTGCTAATGTTGTCCTTGACTAATAAGTCAATTCTTTATGACCAGCACTCACCATGCTAATGCCGTCCTTGACTAATAAGTCAATGCTTTACGACCAACATTCATCGTGCTAATGTCGTCGTTGACTAATAAGTTAATGCTTTACGACTAGCACTCACTATGCTAATGTCATGCTTGACTAATAAGTTAATGCTAGGATATGGGACTAATAAGTCACCCCGGGCATTTAGCCCTATCCTCTATATAAGCATACCTAGCGCTGACCAACACTCCACATGCTAATGTCATCCTTTACTAATAATTCAATGGTTTACGACCAACACTCAATGTGTTAAGGCCGTCCTTGACTAATAAGTCAATGTTGGGGCCCAGTCTTAGGATATGGGACTAATGAGTCACCCTGGGGCCCATTGCTCTATCCTCTATATAGCCAACTTTGGAGCTGATCCAGCATACCTGGCGCTAAGTTTTCCCCGACCAATAGATCGGTCAAGCGTATGGTGCGCTCCTGGTTAAGCATAACCATAACGACCAGCGCTTAGCACGCTATTGCTGTCCTTGACTAATAAGTCAAGCCTTTCTCAATAAGATAATGCAAATAGGCATATATCATAGGTCAAATATCCAGATACAAAGTATTCAACATGCTTAATCAATAATCATAATCATGCACATACTCAGGTGTTCATGCCCTATTCATGTTCCTGTTCAACAATTCGGAATCACAAGCATAATAATTATCATGCACATTTATGGAGACTCAGGCTCTGATCAATTCTATATTCAACATTTAGGCCATGCCATAATCACATGTATCACATACTAGGTGCATTTTTCTTACCTATGGACCAAGCATAGGTTACCAATAAACGATCCTCGAGCACGATCCTGATTTTGAGCCCCTAGCGATAACCTAGTCACAAACATAATATAGAATCTCATCAATAACAAGTAAACACAGGCTTCCCGACCGAGTCCTAGCCTTCAGGATGTCCATCCTACCAAACCGGGTAGTAAGATCGATCCTGAGCCCTTAGGTTTAAGTTCCCATGACTGAAAATCCATTTTGGCCAAAACTGCCCTTTTGTGCCACGGCCCCAAAAACTTGAGTTGCGGCTTGCTGAAGAACAGGGGCTCATCCCCCTTCGCTGTCTATGCCATGGGCCGTGGCTTTCCAAAAAGGTGTCGCGGCCCAAGGTCCCCCCAACAGTCAAAAACCACTTTTGTTCAAGTCTGGGTCGCGACACACAATAAAAGGGTCACGACCCAACCACGAACAAAGCCCAAAAACTCCAATTTTCACACTTTAAATCCTTCCAAAAACATATCCAAACATACCCAAATCTAAAAAACAAAGCTCCTAATCATCTAAGTGGCACAAAATCCTCAAAACCCACGTTTCAAATAATTCAAAAACTCTTCAAAACATAAAATCCAAATTTAAAACTTAAGAAATTTCAGGAAACGGAAACTCAGAAAGTCAAAGATTAAATTACCTCTTATTATGTTGTTTCTTGCTAAATCCTCCGGCTAATAAGCTTCCAATATTTCCTATAATCGTTATGACTCGACCCTTGCTTGAATCCGAGTCCTAAAACTCGAGTTTCCTTTGAAAATGCGACGAACGGTAAAAAGGGATAACGGGAGAGAGAGAGAGAGAACATATTGAACGTTCTTTTTATGTTTCTGACAGGTTACTTTGAGCTTAAGTAACCTCAAGCAAATCCCAATGCTCGGGGTCCCGAAAACGTCCCCGGGGGCCAGATAGTCAAAATTCCCATAATTCCCTCCTGATCTCACTAACTCCCAATATATCATCAAATATTTATTCTTATTACCCAATAAACCAGTAATGTATTAAATACCCATTGACTCACACTGAGTCAAGTATGGGTCCCGTTGAGACTTTCCCTCTAGCTTGCTCCCTAGGATCGTCTCGTGCCGAGTAACCCAAATATATCCACATAATAATGTGGTCCCACAGATATATCACATATATGCAAAATACACCCATAACGGGCCAAATTATGAAATTTTCCCTTTTAATCAGAAATGGGCGCACACGCATATTTAATACACCAAAACATGCATATCAAGTCATATTATAATATAACTCACATAATCACATATTGATACAAATATATATTACATAATCACATAATTTCCATAATTTTCCATCCTGGCCCCCTAATTAAGACCCTAAGCCTTATTAGGTAATTTGGGATGTTACATAGATGCTCTATCTGCATGTCTTATTAGGTAGCATGAGATATACTGATAGGGCCTGGCCCTTGACTGCTGCATGATATAAAAGGATGTGCTTATTATCACTGATATTGATTTTGAATGCCAAAGAACCGCTTATTAGCGTTGTTATATGGACATGTAGGTCAAGACACGCTCATTAGTGTCGTCATATATACATGTATGCCAGAAAATGCTTATTAGCATAACTGTTGCTTGTGAATGCCAAAGAACCGCTTATTAGCACCAGACTTGGATATGAATATGAATCGACATGCTATGAGCATAACTGTTGAATGTGAAAGATTATTTTCTTGATCTTGGACCGTGAGGCGGCAAGAGGTTTAGTTATTACTACCTAACTGGCCGAATTGATTATTGCAGCAAGGTATAAGGTTGGAAGTATGCTTCTAAGGAAGATTGAATCATCAGTTGGCCAGGAAGATCAGGGCCAGAATGATAGACAGGGTCAGGACAATGACCAGGGTCAAACCCCTACGCTAGCTCTTGAAAACTAGCAGCAGGTACTTGCTGATTTGCAAGCCAATATACAGAGACAGGATGAGGAAACCCTCCTCCTGAGATAGCAATAAGTTCCTACAGGGAACAATTTACGAAAGGCACCACCTGTGATGGTACCAATAGTTGAGCAGCTGCCAGAGGCTGGGAATAAATGGGAACCTCTTTATGAAAGGTTCAGGAAACAACACCCTCCAGTCTTTGAGGGTAGTGCAGATCCAGCTAAGGCCAAATAGTGGATGAGTATGGTTACCACCATCCTAGACTTGTGAGGGTAGTTTGTAATGAGAGGGTGGCTTGTGCCACATATATGTTTCAGGAGGATGCCCGAATCTAGTGGGAGGTGATATCCCAGACAAGAAATATTAATGCCTTGGATTGGGAAGAGTTTCAGATTTTGTTTAATGAAAAGTATTACAATGATGCCATCAGGGCGGCAAAGGTTGGAGAGTTCAGCATATTACTTCAGGGCAACTCATCAATGACTGAATATGCCCTGAAATTTGATAGATTGGCAAAGTTTTCTGGGGAACTGGTGCCCACTGATGGGACCAGAAGGGAGAGGTTTCTCCAGGGGCTACAACCTATGATAGCTCGGGATATTCGCATTACCACTTTGCCGAGGGTGACTACCTATGCACAGGTTGTTGAGAAAGCGCTCACAGCTGAGAGCCTAGAGAACAAAATCTGGCTCGAGAATGTGGCCATAAGAGACACTAGGAGGGTGGGACCTCCACTTATGAGTTCAGGTAGGGGCGGGGGCCCCAGCGATCAGCGAAGGCTCTTGATGTCTTTCCATCTCCAGGCCCTGACAAGAGACCTCATGGTATTTCAATAGGCCGCCAGGGCAGCAGTGAGGGTTGAAGGACTTTTCCCGAGTGCGCCAGATGTAAGAGGCGACATATAGGGGAGTGTCAGGCAAAGACCTGCTTTTTATGCGAGATAGTGGGACACTTAAAGAAATATTTCCCGATGGCAAGAAAGGAAGAACCAAGAAAGGCTGACAGCTCGAAACTAGCTCGAGTGTTCACATTGACACAGGAAGAAGCTGAGGCTTGTCCCTTAGTAGTCACAGGTCAATTTTTAATGCTGGAACCCCTTATACTTGTTTTGATTGATTCCTATGCTACACATTCTTTTGTTTCTAGTAGAATTATTGATAGATTGTGCAGACCATGTGATTATTATGCTGTGGGGTTCGGGACCTTATTGCCCACTGAGGAGTTAGTAGCATCCAGAAGATGGGTCAGATCATTGACAGTGACAGTGGAGGGTAGAGAGTTATCAGTTGATTTGATAGAATTGGTTATGACCGACTTTGACACGATTCTGGGTACGGGCTGGTTAATGAAGTATGGGGAAACCATAGATTACAGAAGGAAAATGGTAACCTTTGAGCCTGAAGGTAAGGATTCTTTTGTATTTTTGGCACTGTGCATGGACCCCGTGCACCTAAGATATTTGTATTGAGGGCTAGAGATCTATTGAAAGGTGGTTGCATAGGATTCTTAGCCAGTGTGGTAGATACCACTTGGGTCGTGCAAGTGGGACCAGATGAGACTAGATTAGTCTGTGAATTTCTGGATGTGTTTCCAGAGGTTTAACCAAGGTTGCCGCCACACAGAGAGATTGAATTTGTTTTTGAACTGGCATCAGGGACAGAGCCAGTATCTAGGGCACCTTACAGAATGGCCCCAGCAGAGTTAAAAGAATTAAAGGTACAAATGCAGGAGCTATTAGACTTGGGTTTTATTAGACCCAGTTTCTCACCATGGGGTGCACCAGTCCTGTTTGTAAAGAAGAAGGATGGTTCTCTGAGAATGTGTATTGACTACAGAGAACTGAATAAGTTGACAATTAAGAGCAAGTATCCTCTGCCAAGGATAGATGATCTATTTGATCAGTTGCAGGTTAAAATGGTATTCTCAAAGATAGATCTTCGATCTGGTTATCACCAGCTAAGGATCAAGGAGGGAGATATATCAAAGACTACTTTTCGCACTAGGTATGGGCATTATGAGTTCTTAGTCATGTCCTTTGGGTTGACTAATGCCCTAACTGCTTTTATGGATTTGATGAACATGGTGTTCAAAGATTACCTAGACCAGTTTGTGATCGTCTTCATCAACGATATTCTGGTTTATTCTCAGTTAGAGTCAAAACATGAGCAACATCTGAGGTTGGTTCTACAGAGACTGAGGGAACACAGATTGTTTGCAAAGTTCAAGAAGTGTGAGTTCTGGTTACCTCAGGTAACTTTCCTTGGTCATATTGTTTTTAGGGATGGGATTAAGGTGGACCTAACTAAGATTGAGGCAGTCAGGGATTGGACAAGGCCAAGGAATGCCGCAGAGATCAGGAGCTTCCTTGGATTGGCAGGGTATTACAGAAATTTTGTGTAAGGGTTCTCAAGGATTGCTACTTCATTGACTGAACTGACACGTAAGAATTAGAAGTTTGCGTGGTCAGATAAGTGTGAGAACAACTTCCAGGAGTTAAAACAACGATTGATCATAGCTCCAGTTTTGAGTCTTCCAACAGGTCAGGAGAAGTTCGTGATATACTGTGATGCCTCACATCAGGGTTTGGGTTGTGTTCTTATGCAGACAGGGAAGGTGATTGCCTATGAATCACGCCAGTTGAAAGAGTATGAACAGAGATACCCCACTCATGATCTAGAGTTAGTTGCAGTGGTCTTTTCATTAAAGGTATGGATGCATTACCTTTATGGAGAGAAGTGTGAGATATACACTAAACACAAGAGCCTAAAGTACTTTTTCACACAAAAAGATCTGAACATGAGAAAGAGGCGTTGGCCGGAGTTGGTGAAGGATTATGATTGCGAAATCCTATATCACCCAGGGAAGGCCAACATGGTGGAAGATGCCTTAAGCCAGAAGGGTTCGGGACAGATATACAGTGTGATACAGATATCCAGAGAGTTGGCAGAGGATATGACTAGAGCTAGTATAGAGTTGTTGGTGGGCCAGTTGGCCAACATCACGCTACAGTCTACACTATTAGAGAGGATAAAGGAAGGTTAGTTGGGTGATCCCCAACTGACAAAGATCAGAGAAGACGTCCTAGAAGGAGGGTCTAAGGACTATACAGTGTCAGATATGGGCTTGTTGAGATACAAGGGTCAAATATGTGTTCCGATGGACACTGTTATCAAACGGGAGATTCTGGATGAATCTCATAGTACTCCTTACTCTTTGCATCCAGGCACCACGAAGGTGTATCAGGATGTGAGATCGTTGTATTGGTGGCCTGGGATGAAGAGGGATGTGACAGAGTATGTGGCTAAGTGCTTGACATGTCAACAGGTCAAGGCTGAGCATCAAAGACCAGTAGGGCTATTACAACCTCTGGACATCCTAGAGTGGAAATAGGAGGACATCACGATGGACTTCGTGGTGGGGTTACCCAGGACCATGGGTCAACATGATTCGGTGTGGGTTATCATTGATCGATACACCAAGTCAACTTACTTCTTACCAGTGAGGACAACTTATACAGTTGACCAGTACGCAAATATCTATGTGAGCGAGATTGTGCGCCTTTATGGGGCACCGAGGTCAATCATGTCAGAACGGGACCCCACTTTTACTTCCAAGTTTTGGGGAAGTTTGTAGAAGGCCATGGGTACACAATTGAAGTTTAGTACTGCTTATCATCCTCAGATAGATGGACAATCTGAGAGGATGATTCAGATATTAGAGGACATGCTGTGAGGGTGTGTGCTGGACTTTGATGGGTCTTGGAGTAAGTATCTTCCGTTGATAGAGTTTTCCTACAATAACAGCTATCAGTCGACCATTGGGGTGGCTCCGTATGAGATGTTGTATGGTAGGAAATGTAGATCTATCATTCATTGGGATGAGACATGTGAAAGGAGATACTTGGGTCCTGAAGCAGTTTAGAGGACCAATGAGGCTATTGAGAAGATCAGAAATCGGATGCTCGCTTCTCAGAGTAGGCAGAAAAGTTATGTTGATCCCAAACGCAGGAACGTGAAATTCCAAGTGGGAGACTATGTCTTCCTCAGAGTCTCACCATGGAAATGGGTGAGGAGATTTAGGAAGAAGGTCAAGCTAAGCCCTAGATTTGTGGGACCATTTAAGATCCTGGAAAGGATTGGTCAGTTGGCCTATAGGTTGGCCTTACCTCTGGCACTGTCGGTGGTACACAATGTATTTCATATTCTTGCCCTTCGGAAATATGTGTTAGGCGTGACTCGTGTGTTGAGTTACGAGGATCTGGAGCTTGAGGCATATCTCTCCTATGAGGAACAATCAGTCCATATACTTGACAGGAAGGACAAGGTCTTGAGAAACAAAACAATACCTTTGGTTAAGGTATTATGGAGGAACAACAAGGTTGAGGAAGCGACCTGGGAGCTAGAGTCAGATATGCAAAGTCAGTATCCCGAGTTGTTCAGGTAAAATTTTGAGGACGAAATTTATGTAAGGAGAGGATAGTTGTAACGTCCCAAATTACCTAATAAGGCTTAGGGCCTTGATTAGAGAGCCAGGATGGAAAATTATGGGAATTACATGTTTATGTGTTATATATGCATGTAATTATGTGATTATGTGAGTTATATTATAATATGACTTGATATGCATATTTAGGTGTATTAAATAAAGCATGTAGGCCCGTTTCTTATTAGAAGGGAAATTTTTATAATTTGGCCCATTATGGGTATATTTGGAATATATGTGATATATGTGTGGGACCACATTATTATGTGGATATATTTGGGTTACTCGGCACGAGGCGATCCTAGAGAGCAAGCCAACGTGATTAATACTTGACTCGAGGTGAGTCAAGGGATATTATGGGTATTTAGTCTATTACCGGGATATTGGGCAATGAGAATGAATATTTGAGGATATATTGGGAGTTAGTGAGATTAGGAGGAAATTCTGGAAATTTTGACTATTTTACCCTTGGGGGCATTTTTGGGACCCCAAGCCTTGGGTCTTACTTAAGGTTACTTAAGCTCGAAGTAACCTGACAGAAACAGATATACGTTCAAATACTCTCTCTCTCTATCTCTCTCTCTCTCTCTCTCTCTCTCCTGTTATCCCTATTTATTGTTCGTTGCATTTTCGAAGGAAACTCGAGTTTTAGGACTCGAATTAGAGCAAGGTTAGAGTCGTATCGATTCCAGGAAAGATTAGAAGCTTATTAGTCGGAGGATTTAGTGAGAAATGGCATAATCAGTGGTAATTTACGCTTTAAATTTCCGAGTTTCCGTTTCCTAAAGTTTCTTAAATTTTGAATTTGGATTCTATGTTTTGATGAGTTTTTGAGTTGTTTGAAGCTTGGGTTCTGATGGTGTTGGGCCATTGAGATTATTGGGAACTTTGTTTTTGAAATTTGGATATGTTTGGATAGATTTATGGAAGGTTTTGAAATGAGCAAAATGGAATTTAATGGCTGGGTTTCAGGTCGAGTCGCGTCCCTGTTCTTGGGCGTCGCGGCCCAAGCATGATGAAGAAGATGCACTATGTTGTTGGGCAATTAAGGTCGCATTGCCTGGTTGGCGCGCCGTTGCGCGAGGCGCAAGCAGAGAAAGGGTTTTAGCTCCTGACTTGAGCCAGGTGCGACTCAAGTGCTTGGGGCCGCGACTGAAAATGGGAAAAATGGGAAAAATGGGTTTTTAGTGATGGGAAATCAAACCTAAGGGCTTGGGATCGATCCTGCTACCCAGTTTAGTAGAATTCAACGTTCTGGAGACTAGGACTTGGTCCAGAAGCCTTTATTTACTCATTATTTACGGGATTCTATACTTGGTTGTGACTATGTTATCGCTAGGGGCTTGAGATTAGGATCGTGCTCGAGGGTCATTTTTATTTTACATTACACTTGGACCTGAGGTAAGAAAATGTGCCCATTATGTGATGTACATAATTAGGGCTTGGCCCAAATGTAGAGTATTGTCTTGATTGGGCATTGGCCCTTGTAATTGCACATGATTGTGATTATGCCTGTGATTATTGATGAAGCATGCTGAGTGATGTTTGTTATATGGATGTTTGTTATGTGATGAATGCCTGTTAGCATTGTATAATTGGAAAAAGGCGTTGACTTATTAGTCAAGGACGACAATAACGCTGGTAAAAAAGCATTGACTTATGAGTCAAGGGCAGAAATAGCGCGCTTAGTGCTGGTCGATATGATTAGATCTAATCATTAGCGCATCATACGCTTGTTCTATCCAATGGTCGTAGAAAACTAAAGCGTCAGGTAAGCTGAACCAGCTCCAAGGCTTGTTATACAGAGGATATGGCAATGGGCATCGGGGTGACTTATTAGTCCTAGATCCTAGGGCGCTGAGCCCTAGAGTGACTTATTAGTCATGTGCTTGGGCAACGGGCCCCGATATGATTCAGTTAATCATATATTTATGGCCTTTGGTCCCATATGACAATTTAGTCATTTATATGAATGGTATGCATGTATGAGTATGGATATTACTGCTGGGCATGTTTATTATGATTTAGAAATGTGTCAATCACTGCTTATGAGCATGTTAAAGTTTTCTTACTAGGCTTTGGCTCGCGGGTGTTATGTGATGCAAGTAAAGGGAAAGAAAAGTTGGACCAGCCATGAGTTGGAGAGCTTAGGTGGAGATGTGCACATATGCGGCCGCTTGACTACCACAACCAAGGTTTTTCTAGAAGAACTAGGGTTAAACCTTATTTTTTTCGCTTAGGTCGGTGGGTTGTAGCTTTTGAGTTGTAATGACAATTTTGAAACTGTAACCAACTTTGTAAATGTTTATTATAGGATCTTATGTACATTTTAATGTTTTAATGAAACATCCATTCCTTTTAACCAAATTTTTTAACATTGGACCAGTAATCACACTTAGATGCACGTTCATGGCCTAATGACTTGTTTAGCGAGTTGAGCACTATTTAAAATACACAGTGTAACAGTCTTGGCTAACAAGGGCGTTACAGTTGCGGTCTCCATGATTCAACCAAAGCTCTCTAGTTTTCTATCTCCATATGTCAGACTGGCGAGCATTCATTCTCAAGTATAATATCGGCCTCCAACTGAAGATTAAAGGAGGAAGAGGGTCTATTAACTTCAGTCAAGAGATTTTTGAGGAGGCGAAGCTTTTCCTTACAGAACCTGAAAGACTCCTTATTCCATCTTTTGACCAGTTTTCCAGTATGGGAAATCTTAGAAACCAGTTGGAAACTCCTAAGTCCTCTCACACAATGTTCCACGCATCTTAAAGCACTTTATGACAGCCAAGATCCCGTGTCTAGGCCTCGAGGAATCAAAACGAAGCAGAAAAGCGTTCCCTATCTAAAACCATATCTAAAAGAAGGGGTGCATGGTCTGAGTCCTTAATAGGAAGAGATTTCACCCCCGCTTTGGGAAAAGCCAGAATCCAATCTGAGGAGCCCAGAACCCTATCAGGACGTTCCCTCACCAAATCTTGAATAGAACGACCATTCGACCAAGAGAAAAGCGTACCAATACATCCCATATCAATACCTCTAGTGATAAGAAGAAAGTCTCTAAGAGCTTGTCCATCTCTATGGGTAACATTGTTGCCACCAAGTTTTTTCCCTTGATCAATGATCATGTTAAGGTCTCCTATAAGGACCCACAGTCAGAAATACCCAAAACCTCCAAAGCTATATTCTCCCAAAAAATAATTCTATCACGATGCATAGGAGGAGCATAAATGAAATAACCAAACCAAGCAGGGCCATGTAAAATCTGAGAGAATTTAACAACAAAAGAATTCAACGAAGAAGAGACAAAATCCAAGTTTAAACCAACCTTCCAACATAAACATAATCCACCTGCAGAACGACGGAATAAAAAATAATGGCATCAAAAAATCCAAATCTTCACCAAATTCTATTAATTCTAGAAGCATTAATATTAGTCTCCATCAAGAACAACACATTTGGATCCTTAGTAACCAACAAGGCTAGTAAGGCCTTAATTGCACGGGGATGCCCCAATCCCTGACAATTCCACAACATGGTTTTTAAGAGGATTTGGGGGGCTTGATAAGGCTCGCCTCCTCGGCCTCCCCAAAATCCTCTTTGGGTAATTAAACATATTGGTTTCCATTGATTCTCCTAGTATGAGCTTCAAAATCAAAAGAGATGACAACAATAAGAGTTGTGGTACCTTGCAATAAAGGGTGCTCCTACTTATCTTTAGGATCCTTGCACTGTCTTTTGCCCAACGAATATTCTTTATGAGGAAGATCATCAATAGGTCCCTTAGAACCCTCAGCCGTACTTTGTTCCCCAAAAGCGTTGAGACCCTCCAATTGGTGAGATTGATTGTTGTCACATTCTCCCTGCTTTCCAATCACTAAGCTCCCTTCATCGAGCTTCTTGCATTTGGCACTGACTTTGGTTTCTGTAGTGTTCTGGGAGAAGCCAAAAATGGCTTTATTGGGTATTCCAATAGGCCCAATGGGCCTCTGTGACTGATGTCTCCTCTTGGATCCTTTCAAGAGATTCCTAGGTCGGGCTGGACCCATAACTGAAGCTTGGCCCAAGTTACTTTTAAAGATAGCAGCAACATGATTGATTCTCTCCTCTGAGACAAATGGCACCTTCTTTTTTGAATTGGTGTCAAATTTAAACATGTTGTTGCCACCCTTTAAAATTATGGTTCCCGTACAATTCGTACCATTCAGTCCCACATTTGAATTGTCCTCACTTTCCTTGCCATCCGTGGAAACGTCGTTGGCCCCTGTCTCTAAGCCCATCAGGACTTTATGTCGGGCCTCCTCTTCTGCAACCATCTCTACATGGAGCTTCATCCCCTCCAGTGCTGGCTCAACGCTGATATCAGCCCTTCGAAAAGGTGAGGTCGGTCATCCGTCTCCATTTGTATCCGATCAAAACTATCCATGGCTTCCAAAATAGAGAAACCATTTTCAAGTCGTGAACCCAATCTTAGTCACAAACCAAACAACGACATACTCCTTCCATCATCCAGGGATATCATTCTTTTCTTTCCAGAGCAATGAATTTCCTTATGACCAATAAATCCACATTTGTAACACACAAAAGGTATTCTTTCGTATTTGAGATAGCACCACACCTTTTTTACCATCTTCATCTGGGAGTGACAATCCAGCCACTAGAGGAGAATCCTGTTAAGAATTGATTAACCTTCTCTGCTATTGTAAAAGGCTATTTTATTCTTTATTGTGTGGTCCTGCTATACTGTCCTAGTCATCATTTTGTAATCATTTTCCTGATTTCAATATTGTGGGAATAGTCTCAGGTTGTTAGGATTTGGTTAAAGGTAGGATGCGTATTATATTTCCGTTACAATGCTTCTAGATAATTCTCTTTGTATCAGACTCACTCTATATAATGAAAAGGCATATCTCAGCATCATTTTGAGCTGAGCAATTTTCTCATTACTAGTTGTTTTCTCACTTGGTATCAGAGCCAGGTTTTAGTCTATGTCGACCGATGACCAAACTCCTCTGGCAAGGACTGCTGCCAGCAACATTGGAGCACCACAGGTCACAGCTACAAATGTAGCTTCAGCTAGTATGCCTCATGCTCCTAGTGCACCTTTCGGTAGCACACTAACACAACCATTTGCCCTGAAATTGGATCAGAACAATTTCACTCTCTGGAGAACTATGGTATCCACCATAGTTAGGGGCCATCGTCTTGATGGGTATCTTACCGGTACTCGTGCGAAGCCGCCTGAGTTCATCCCTAGTGTCGTCGATGAAGATGGTGATGAGAAGATTGGTTTTGGGGCTCAAATCAATCTGGACTTCGAACAATGGATAATACACGACCAGCTTCTAATGGGCTTGCTGTATGGATCTATGACGGAAGAAATTACGAATGAGGTAATGGGGTCTGAAACTTCTGCTGCTCTTTGGAGTGCTCTTGAGGCATTATATGGAGCTCATTCAAAGGCGAAAATGGACGAATACCGCACCAAAATCCAAACAGCTCGCAAAGGGTCTCTAACCATGGTGGACTATCTTAAACAGAAAAAACGTTGGGCTGATGTTCTAGCCATTGCAGGTGAGCCTTATCCTGAATCTCAACTTGTTACTAATATTCTCTCTGGATTGGATGTAGAATATCTGCCTATTGTTCTCATCATCGAAGCTAGAGAATCCACCTCATGGCAGCAGCTCCAAGACATTCTATTGAGTTTCGACAGTAAGATGGAACGGCTTCAATCGATGTCTAGCAGCACAAAATCTCTCAATGGCTCAACGCAACCATCTGCAAACCTTGTAAACAAAGGTCTCACACCTGGTTCTAGTTTGAATCAAGGAAACTTTAGTGGTGGCCGTGGAAACAAAGGAGGTCAGTCAGCAAATCGTGGTGGAGGAAACAGGGGCAAACCGTTCAGAGGAGGCCGAGGTGGTGCAAGATCGAATGGACCTAAGCCAACCTGTCAAGTGTGTGGAAGGTATGGCCACTCAGCTGCATTTTGTTATAATCGCTATGATGAGACCTATATGGGAACATACCCAAACAGCAACAACAATTGAAGTAGTGGTCCAGGCAATTCTGTTGCGTTTCTCACAGCCCCTGAAGGAACAGATTTAGACACTTGGTATGCTGATAGTGGTGCCAGTAACCACATAACAACTAATGCTAAAAATCTCAACCAGAAAACTGAGTATAATGGTAAGGAGAGGCTGGTAGTTGGTAATGGTAATAAGCTATTGATATCTCATGTTGGTCTAGGCTCCTTAAATACTTATAGAAATACTTCATTGCTGCTTAAAGATGTGTTACATGCTCCAAGTATTACAAAAAATCTTATCAGTATTTCTAAACTTACCCTTGACAACAATGTTTATGTTGAATTCTTCTCTGATTGTTGTGTTGTGAAGGATATGGCAACAAGGAGAGTGGTTCTACACGGGAAGCTTAAAGATGGTCTTTATCAACTTGACACACCAGCCACAAAATCAAATGCCCCAATCACCTCTTCGGGTTCTATAAATCACTCTTGTTTTGTTTCAGATCTGTCTACTGTTTCATTGAATCATGTAAACCAACCGGTGGCTGAGCAGTCTTTCTTTTCAATCAAAGATAGATGGCACCAAAGATTGGGCCATCCATCTAGTTGTGTCTTAGACCTTGTGTTGAGTCAAATTAATGTAAATTTTTTGAAAAATGAAGTAAGTTCATTCTATGATGCTTGTCAACTTTGGAAGTCTCATGCCTTGCCCTTTAGACTTAATCCTTATCATGCAAAAGTACCTTTAGAAATCGTGCATACTGATCTTTGGGGACTAGCACCAATTATGTCAAATACCAACTATAGATTTTACATTCACTTCTTAGATGATCATAGTAGATACACATGAATTTATCCCCTTAAGGCCAAATCTGATGCACTTGCAACATTCACTCACTTCAAATCACTTGCTGAAAATAAATTTGACAAGAAAATCAAAACACTTCAAACCGATTGGGGTGGAGAATTTCAAGCTTTTACTGATTTTGTGCTCACTCATGGGATTAGTTTTCAACACTCTTGCCCTCATACATCAGCTCAAAATGGTAGAGCCGAAAGGAAACATAGACACATAGTGGAGATGGGGTTGACTCTTTTAGCTCAAGCAAACATGCCCCAAAAATATTGGTGGGATGCTTTTCAAACATTAGTATATTTAATTAATCATTTACCTATACCTGTGTTGAAAAAAAAATCACCCTACGAAGTTGTTAATGGCAGAAAACCAGATTATCATTTCTTAAAAACCTTTGGCACGACTTGTTTCCCTTGTCTTAGACCCTACCAACAACACAAGTTTCAATTTCATTCCATTAAATGCGTATATTTGGGGTATAGTGAGAATCATAAGGGATACAAATGCTTGAGTAGTACAGGTCGGTTATACATCTCTAGAAATGTCACATTTAATGAAAAAGAATTTCCATTCAGATCTGGTTTCCTAAACACATATCGGTCAGAACAAACCACATCTTTTCCTACTTCTTCCTGGTCTGCAACTTTTGATTTACAGGGTCCTCCCACAGGTGTCATCCTACCCGAAAGTGCTCAAGTTGATGAGGATCATCTCAGCTCGAACCATTCTCAGTCCTCTGTCCAAGAACACTCAACTCATGATCATGAGCATGAGGTTGAAGGTAACCCCTTACCATCTAATACTGTTACTGGTTTATCCCCATTACAAATAATCAAGTTGAATCAAGTGAGCATGAGACACAACCCGTTCATCAAGATAAACAGATTCCTACACATCCTATGGTTACTCGAAGCAAGGCTGGAATTTTCAAACCAAAAGTGTATGCAGGACACTCAAACTGGACACGTATTAGTGAAGAACCAACCTTAGTTGAAGCTGCATTAATCCATCTAGGCTGGAATGAAGCAATGGGAGATGAAATCAAGGCTCTTACTGCAAATAAAACCTGGATACTAGTAAAACGAATAGCAGGGATGAATATTGTGTCAAATAAATGGGTATATAAAGTCAAAAGGAACTCAGATGGAAGCTTTCAAAGGTACAAGGCGCGCCTTGTAGCGAAAGGGTTCACACAAAGACCAGGTATTGATTTTGGTGAAATGTTTAGCCCTATGGTTAAAGAGTGAGAATTATTCTAACGCTTGCAGTTGCAAAGTCTTGGGATGTGAGGCAGCTGGACATGAACAACGCATTTCTCAATGGACAACTCAATGAGGATGTTTTCATGTATCAACCTCAAGGATTTGAAGACAAAGAAAAACCAGATTTTGTATGTAAGTTGAACAAGTCTCTCTATGGCCTTCGACAAGCCCCTAGATCATGGTTTGATAAGTTGAAAGCCACACTTCTCAGCTGGAACTTTGTTAACTCTAAAGCCGGCCGACTGCTCACTGTTCTTTTACAAAACACAGAGTTACATCATCTTGGTCCTTATTTACGTGGATGACATCATAGTTACTGGCAATGACACAGAAAAACTCAAACAGTTCACTCAAAGACTGAACAAGATATTTTCCCTAAAAGATATTGGCTCTCTTCATTACTTCTTGGGGATCGAGGTCTACAGGGACAATACAGGGATGTACCTCACTCAATCAAAGTATGTGGAAGATTTGCTTACAAGGACTGAGATGCTACATCTTAAATCCTGCCCAACACATATGACAACAGGCAAAGTTTTATCACAATCTGATGGAGAGACCCTGACAAACGCCACAACTTATAGGAGTATCATTGGTGGCCTGCAGTACTTGACACACACCAGGCCTGATATTAGTTTTTCCGTAAATAAGCTGAGCCAATTCTTGCAGACACCTACTACAACACACTGGAATGCAGCCAAAAAAACCCTGCGATATGTGAAAGGTACACCTCATTTGGGGTTACATATCAAACCATGTGAAAGACTCACTTTGATAGGTTTCTCTGACGCGGATTGGGCATGTTGCCCTGATGATAGGCGCTCTGTTGCTGGATATTGTGTATACTTTGGTGATACACTTGTTTCATGGTCCTCGAAAAAGCAAGCCGTTGTGTCTCGATCGAGCACGGAATCAAAATACCGTGCACTAGCTCAGGTGGCATCTGAATTATCCTGGATACAAGCCCTACTCAATGAATTTGACTTTAATCTACCAGCTACTCCAATTACATGGTGTGATAACATGGGGGCCAACGCTCTTGCCTCAAATCCAGTGTACCACGCTCGTACAAAACACATTGAGTTAGATGTCCATTTTGTTCATGATAAGGTGCTATCCAAGAAACTTGACGTTCGTTATGTGCCATCTTCAAATCAGATAGCTGACTGCCTCACTAAGAGTCTCTCTACAGCTCGGTTTCAATTCTTAGTTGACAAACTTTGCGTGGTGTCCTCCCCGCTGAGTTTGAGAGGAGGTGTTAAGAATTGATTAACCTTCTCTGCTATTGTAAAAGGCTATTTTATTCTTTATTGTGTGGTCCTTCTATACTGTCCTAGTCATCATTTTGTAATCATTTTCCTGATTCCAATATTGTGGGAATATTCTCAGGTTGTTAGGATTTGGTTAAAGGTAGGATACGTATTATATTTCCGTTACAATGCTTCTAGATAATTCTCTTTGTACCAGACTCACTCTATATAATGAAAAGGCATATCTCAGCATCATTTTGAGCTGAGCAATTTTTTCATTACTAGTTGTTTTCTCACTAATCCAAGCTTAACAGGATCTTGAACCGAAGGAAACTATTAAGAAGAATATTTTTTCTTCTAAACAACATCATTTGAATGCATTCTCCTATCCTGTTAGCAATTCTCACAGCATTTGGGTCAGCCATGAACTTGATTGACACCCCCATCGCGCGGACCCATGTTGGAGTACTAATGAGATTGGTTGATTGCCATAGACCATCTTTTGGTATCTCCGTTAGCAAGAGAAAGCCATCGTATGGAGACCACAGAGTGTTGTTCAAAATAAATTTGATCTCTTCTATCTTGGTGAAACGGAAGCCAAAAAATCCTTTGGCAACTTGTTGCATTCTCCATCCTAGCGCAAGCTTCCACACTTTCCAAGCACAAATTTAAGGAGTTTATTTGAAATCGGACGTTTGGCAAAATACCTGCCAACCAGCGATTTGGAGATGACGTCCCTTGCTGCCTCAGTATTAGGTGCAGCGAGAAGTCTTCGAAATACAAGTTTTCCACTTGATTTTCTACCTCGTCCACTTCATCTGCCTGGATTTCCATAGCAACTTTCTCCTCTGCATTTATGTTCGAACCCAGCATTACCTTGAACTTTACCCTTGTTTGAGTAAAACGGAGTTGTTTGATGAGAAGCCTCTTGCTATCAAAGGCAAAGATTAATCTATCGATGAGAGAGCAGTATTTTTTTGTGAGAAAATGAAGGGTTGATATATGGTAAAAGTTTCTGTAAAAACCTTCTCGAGAGAAGTTGGGAATACTTAACGCGACAGGCCAAATAACTCTTCAACTACAACCAAAGTTTTGAGACGTGTAGAACGTTATCAATTACAATGAATGTAAAAAAATTCATTAATTATTGTAACTATTTACTTAATGATCAAATATGTAATGACAATTATAATGGTGAAACACTTGTAATATTCACCTATATACCTAAAAATAGATGAACAAATTCTTATAAAAGATAAATAGCAAATTGCGCTCTCAATGGATGTAAGCTAAGTTAAAATGAACTACCATAAATTCATTCTAGTATTTTTGTGTACGCAAATACTTTATTTGATTTCTCGTTATAGTCAATTGGATCATCATTGTTTTATTTGAATATTCACAATCTTCTATTTTAGTGTTTGTAGTACTTGGTGTTGTTAACAGTATGAATTACGGAACATGAGATTTAGTTTTACGTTGAATAATTAATTTTTTCTGATAAAGATGGTCGACTTCTTATTAATTTGAAATAAAAAAAAATACATGATAATGATAGTATAGAAATTTTGTATGTTTAAAACTTAGTTTTATATTTTTTTAATAAATTAATATATGCATATTTGCATGTAGTTCTTAGAGTTATTATTGACTTGTTTTTTATAGTTAACACTCAATTAAATGAGATAAATGAAAAGTGGAAGTATTGTATCTCAAAGGAATAATATTTAATGAAAGCAATAACTGAAGACGGGAGTTTATAGGGGTTCAACTCTAATTACTGACCTACGTCAATGCCTTAGTTTCCCATTAATGAACTCCACTAACCAAAAGATATATAACTATCGTCAATGCCTTAGTTTCCCATTAATGAACTCAACTAACCAAAAGATATATGACTACCTATAGCTAAATCCCAGAAAATTCGGGATTAGTAGTAGTTGAGTCTATGTAATCATGACTGAAATGGGAAGTCTAGCCTACGACTACACTGATAAGTAGAATGGACATAGTTGTACAATGAGTACAGCAGACATACATGTGTTGATTAGGCAACCTCATACATTTGGAGGATGAGGCGAATGAAAGCATACATGTGGAGGATGAGGCGACCAGGGCTTAAGTTCATATTAATGAGGTGACCAAGCCTTGAGGTGACTAAGCCTATGATAACCACATCTATGGAGCGAACATGCCCTTTTATTCTTGGGTGCCACCAACTTCACCTATGTTAGCTTCCTTGTCTCAGTTCATGTTGTTAGGGTTTATGCTCTAAAAACAAGTGAAAATACATTTTATTTATTTAAATAAAAGTACAATTTTATTATATTTGAATGTTATAATTATTGTTTGAATAATTTGTATAAATATAAAAAAAATTCATATTCATTTATGAGAATATGATATTTTATTAGTACGTTAGAATTAAGATCATATATAATGAATAAAATAGTCAGCAACATATTAAAGTATCAAATCATTAATGAATGGTTGCTAGCACAATTTACTAAGCATATGATGTTATATTATTTATAATACGATGTTTATATTAAATAATGTAACAAAGTGTGTCACATATTGTAACATAATATATATATATATATATGAGAGTTGTGTTTTTTGGATAGTGTGAATATCCAAATGTGCAACATATTTGGGGTTACAAAAACAGTTACAAATTTGTAACTCCCAAATATTACCTAATAATGTGTAGATTTTTTGTTACACATTTTGAATTGAATTTTTCAAATCCATAAGAGAAATGGAGGTTGGAGATGTGATTTTAACTCCTATAATGTGTATGGAAGTTACAAAATCAAGTGAGAATGAATTTGGAATGTTTTGGAAAAGTTTGGAAAATTGGGTGGCTGAAATGCTCTGTGGTCGCGCCCAGTGTTTGTCCCAGGCTGTGGCCTGGGGAACAGAAGCCAACAACAATGGCCAAGCTGATCCGTGGCCGCGGACAAAGAGGTTGATAGCCTTTTCCCAACTTCGGTTTTATCTAATTTTGAATGTTTCCAACAACCAAGTAACTCCAAAATCTCTATTTTAATTCCATAAAATATCTAATTAAACATTGGTAATAGCCATGGGGTTAGTGGAATTTGAAATTCAAAGGGGGTCTCAAAACTCTATAAATAGGAGGATATTGCTCACTTGTAAGACACACCAATTTCTATCCACTAGAGCACTTGGCTAGAAATTCACCATAGAGGCTTGTTTATTCTAGAGAGTTATTTCCATTTGTGAGAGTTCTCTTAGTACTTGAGAGAAAAGAGGGAAAAAAAGGAGGACAATCTTCTTTGTAGGGGTCATATACTCAACGCCCTATCTGATAGGCTCTATGACCTCTATACCGAGACCAAGTCGGCAAAGGAGATTTGGGATGCACTTGAGACAAAATTCATGGCGGAAGAGGAAGGTGTTAGGAGTATGTCCTAAAAGCATGTAAAAGACATTTATTATTTCGATGAATAAATAAATACAATGGTTTATTGTTGTTATATTTAGATTATTAAATTATTGTTTGAATAATATTGTAAATAGCAGAAAAATTCCATATTCATTATTGAGGATGTGATCTTGTATTAGTACGAGAGAATTAAGATCACATGAATGAATAAAAATAGTCAACGACAACAAATTGAAGTTATGGAATTCTTTAATTAGGGTTGTAAGTATGGTTTGCTGAGTATCATGTTGATACAAATAATCTAGATTCAGATTATTGATGTGGTAAGACATCTCGGTAATGGTGCTTTATATAATATGATTATATATGACATGGACCGATATGAATAAAAGTCTTTATCCAAAAACTATTTAATAATAAAGACTTGTAATTCATATCATAACTAATGATCATTTATAGATCAACCTTAATCTTGAGTGTTCATGAACTCATGTTCATGTTTATTAAATCTTTTGATTCATTCGTTAAGGTCTCTTCATAGAATGAGGCTAATGACTTTTGTTTTGGAGATTTAATATCATGGATGGCTGGGAACATGTATCAACAATACAGAATCTAATTTTTCCTAACAGATCGTATATTAGTTCCCTTAAGGTTTATTCTGGAACTGAATGATTTTGAGCTCAAATCTATAATTAGATTATAGATTAATTATCCACTAGTGAATTAATGGTACTTAAGGAATAAGAAGTAAATTAGAAAGGTAAAATGGTAATTATTCCATTCTAATTTATGAACTAATTAATTAGAGGGTTGACCTATTGTAAGATGGTTATATCAATGGACAACTTAGAATGAGATTTATGAAAAAATATATCTATAACATAAAGAGTTTAATTCTGAATTTATAGTGGAGAAATATCATAATTAATAAATTAACTATTATAATTAAATAGTTTAATTATTTAGTTTCAATTTATTGGAGCTTATTGTTATAGGTCCATGGTCCCTGAAATGGCTCAAACAAACACTGACAAAGATAAATACAAAAATAGACAAAATGACTTATTTGATAAGTAAAATATTTTTCTATGCACAAAACATAATTATTTTATAATTATGTGTAATTAATTACTTAAGAATTAATTAATTATTTGATTTAACAAAAATATAATTAATTTATTGTTGGGATTTTGGTATTTAAATAATAATAAAAATTGGGAAAAATCACATACCTTTCTTGGCATGTGGTACACATGTAGCACAGTGCACAGTCACTGTGCTACACACATAGTTAGCTTCTAGAATTTTCTTTGTTCCACAATTTTAGTTATTTAAATATTAAATAAATAATGAGATATTGTAATATGATTAAAATATTATTATTTAAACAAAATCTGATAGCTGATTAGTTATTTTTAAATTGTTTTAAATAACTAATATTTTATTTTTAATATATTGGATATATTAAATATAGGAGATCAGTTTTCACAGCGATACTTTTTAGTGATAGAAAACAAATTGTGAAATCTCCCTGAGAGAAATAGAACAGTGGTACAAGCATAGATCACTGTTATTCTCAAACTTAGGTCCAAACTTTATCAGATCTCATGTGTTGAGAACATCTGATAAATAGATCTTGCCTATTGTTTTGTATTGCGAACCCACACTCATTCTTTGTGTGCTGAGAACATTTTGGAAGATCTTGGTGTGAGATCTCAAGGATTTTTTCCATACAAAAAGATAGCAACAAGGAAGGACTTGAGGTAATTTTCTATTCGTATATTTTATTCAATATATATATGTATGTGAAGAAGTAGATCTAGAAATCTTGTGGGGTTAAATTAACAATTTTGATTGCTGTTCCGCTGCGTATAATCTCTGATTTGATCTATAAAAACCAACATAAGGTACAAAAAAGTTTTTGATTTCTCAATATATTGATTTCAAATTTTTTTGGCGATAAACATATTCTTCCTCAAATTCATGAGCTTCAAATAGTTGTTAACAAATTGAAAGTTTTGAAGATTGAGATTCCTGAGGCATTTCAAGTTGGGGCAAAAGTGGCAAAATTACCACCAACTTGGAGGAGTTACAGGAAAAGAATCATATCATAAAAATGAGGATTATTCTTTGGAGAAAATCCAAAAACATGTTCGAATCGATGAGGAATCAATATGTAGAGATAAACCTGTGGATGAGTCTAATGGAGAGATTTCCAAAGCAAATGCGGTGTCACAACCAAAAAATTCCAAAAATAAAGGGAAAGACAAGAAGGGTAATGAGAAACCTTTGGGTCCAAAAACCAACCCAAACAAGTTTAATGGCGAGAAAGGTCCTTGCTTTGTGTGTGGGAAAAATGGTCACTATGCTAGAGAGTGTAGGCTTAGAAAAGACCAACAAGGACCTAAGGTGAATGCAACTCAAGAGAAGAATATAGTTGCTACCCTTAGTGAGATGAATACGGTCCAAGGCAAGGTGAAAGGGTGGTGGTATGATACATGTGCCACCGTCTATGTCGCCTATGGAAAATCATTGTTCAAGACCCTTGAAGAGTCAAAGGGAAATCATGAGATTCAAATGGGCAATGAGAGAAAATCCAAGGTACTTTACAAATGTACCATTGAAGTCTTTTTCACCTCCAGCAAGAAGGTCACATTAGTGAATGTGCTTTATGTTCCTGAAATGAGTAGAAATTTGGTAAGTGGAGATTTTCTTGGCAAGCCTGGCATTAAGGCTGTTTTTTAGTCCGGTAAAATAATTCTTACCAAGTAAAATGTATTTTTGGGAAAAAGGTACTCTTGTGAAGGTATGGCTAAGTTGTGCACCAATGATGTAACTTTCAATGTTATCAATAAAAATGCTAATTTCTCTTATATTGTTGAGTATGATTCTTTATTTTTATGGAATCTTAGACTATCTCATATAGGTTTTTCAACCATGAAAATAGTAGTAAGATGTGGTATGATTTCTTGCAAAATTAAAAACTATGGAAAATGTGAAACATGTGTTAAAGAAAAAATGATAAAAAAACAATTTCCTAGTGTAGAAAGATCATCTAATTTACTTGATTTTATCCATAGTGATCATAGTGAATTAAATGGTGTTTTAATTAGAGGTGGTAAAAAGTATTTTCTTATTTTTATAGATGATTTTAGTTGATATACCTATGTGTTTCTTTTAAAGCGTAAAGATGAGACTTTTGATGCTTTTAAAGTTTATAAATTAGAAGTTGAAAATCAACTAAATAAAAAAGATTAAGGTGCTAAGAAGTGATAGATGAGGTGAGTACTTATCTAATGAATTCAATGCATTTTGTGAAGAAAATGACATAATTCATGAGTGCACCACACCTTATACACCACAACACAATGGTGTTGTCGAAAGGAAAGATAGGACTTATCTAGAGTAGATAAATTCTATGTTGATGTTTTCTAAGTTGAACTTCAACTTATGGGGTGAAGCGATGTTAACCGCTTGTCACATTCTTAATTGAATACCGATGAAGAAAAATGAGATATCTCCATAAGAGTTATGGAAAAGAAGAAAACCCAATATAGGGCACTTCAAAGTGTGGGGGTGTCTTGCATATTGCAAGAAAAACGAACCTAATAGAACAAAGTTAGGTTCAAGAGCCATAAAGTGTGCTTTTGTTGGTTATGCCAACAATAGCAAAGCTTATAGGCTATTAGACCTAGAGTCTAATGTTGCGATAGAATCTAGGGAAGTTGAATTCTTTGAGAACATGTTATGTGAAAACAATTCTCAAACTTCAAACTCTCTAAAGGAGAATTTGCTATATGAGAACAATTCTCAAGCATCTACTTCCAAAAATAATTCTCAAGAGGAGAATTCTCAAAGGAATGTAGAGCAACCCATTGAACTTAGAAGAAGTGAAAGGGTTAGAAAAGAGAAAACTCTAGGATTGGATGAGATAGATTCTCAACGAATTTCATTCTACATGATAGAAGGAAATAGAGAAGAAGTCATTAGGAAAATTCCAATTGTACTTGATAACTCTTGAATACAAAGTTATTTCTTGTGCTTTTGAGCTTATAAATGTGGAAAAATTGAGAGTAATGTTAGTTTATTATTAATTATAGTAGCTAACTTTTGTGTTTTTATAATTTTAGTTAATTTAATTTGTTTGTGTAGTTTTTAAGAGCTAATGGTTTGAAAAAAAATATTTTTATGGATAGATATTTGTCTAAAGAATGAAACTAGATTGTGAAGTTATCTAAGCTAAATTTTGATGTTGAAATATCAGGTTTGTGGTAGCAAAGCAGATTTTGCTTAAGCATTTTGATCAGGTTTCATTTGGAATTTTATGCATGACAAGGAAGTCTGCTTGACAATTCATTAAGTGAGTTGGATTAGTGGCTGAGGTGGCAAGTACATGGGGCATTAGTCAATTTGGAAGCAATTTTCAGGGAAGAAAAGGAAAGGAAGCTCATGTGTGAAAGGAAAGAGGAGAAATTTGTACTTACACTACTAAATTGGGTAACCTAGAGGTACAAAAGGAGGACCGACCGCATAAAAAGGGGACTTGCCATTTTTGAGAAAAAGATACACAAGCAAGAGGGAAAACAAGAGATACAAGAAGGAAAAAGAGGAAAGAAAGAGGAGAAAGAAGAGAAGGCCATTCTTCATCAAATTGATTTGCTCTCTTCTCTTGTTTCTAAATTCTATCTTGTATTTTATATTTTAATCTCTACTTTGATACTCATGGGCATAATTGAAATTGGATCTACGCTCTTTAAATTATCCATGAACTAATCTTTTGTGGCTTGAATTATTGATGAACCCTATGTCATAGTGTAGTAATTTCTTACACTTTATTTTAGTAAAATCTCTCTTGTTCATTCAAGTATGCTCTATGTTAATGTCTTGTTGTTGTTTGGCCATCAATGGAAAGATGATTAGCTATGTTTGATGCTGGAAATGTTAAATATAATGGAAGAACTTGGATGGCACAAGTTCATAATCTTTGTTAGGTTATGTTAGTGAATAACATAGGGATGTGTTATTTGTCTTGTGTAGCTTGTTGACCCTGATTTTGGCCAACTGACACGGAGTCAAATATGCTTGATGTGGACAAATACGTTGAAATGAATGTGATGACAAAAACAATAAAGAACACAAGAGTTTATAGTGGTTCGACCCCAGAATCTGGTAACAACCTACGTCCACTTGAACTGTTATTGATATAGGATTCAAAAGAGTGATCAAAGAACTAGGGTTCAATGAGTTTCACCAACCTTTGAAGAACAAGAAAATATATCAAATAGAATAACTCTAATCTTGGATAATCAGAAAGCAAAAAAGTCCTCCTCCCTTGAGCTATATTTCTCTATTTATAGGCTCAAGGAAGATTTACATTAATTTGTTACAGATATTATTTCCTAAATAATTGGATACACAGGAAATCATGGGAGATAATTTCGGATTCTATCATAACTGCATGAGATTCTCTCCGTGTATAGCATGCATACGACCAGGCTGGTCGTATATAGAGATCAAATGTTGTGACAATAGATGCCTTCCTGGTCGATAGTCGAGCACGAATTCTGCCAGATGTCAGCCACGTGTATTAAATGTTTGCCATGTCATCCATTCCTGTTTTTTGGATAACATTTGCCCCCCAAGTTTGTTTAGTGCGACCAGAAATAAAGAAACTTTAGGGAAACAACCGTTCATATCCCCACGAAATCTGTCAGGATCCCCGTGCATTTTTGAAAGCCGTGACATAATTATGTCTAATCAAGCCTTTTCAGTTTTCAAGAAAGCAATTTGATGGCTTATACACTTCCCCACGTTTCGAAAATGGGAAGTAATGATTACCACCTTTTGCCATACCTCGGTCCCTATAAGTGACTTCTCTTCCTTCCCTATAATTTTTTACTCACTGTCTCTGTCAAGAACCTTGCCTCCAGAATACAGAGCTTCAAAACCAGTCAGACGTCCCGCCGAAGGTCTTCCCGACTTGAAATCTCTACTTTTTTCTGAATCTCCACCTTCGCCCAGGTAATTACTTTGTTTTTTAAACTTTTCTTTAGGCCATGCATGCCGTTACTATGTTCTGTAATTTCCGTGTTCTTGAGTAGGGTTTTATGAGGATTTTTTGTATAACCCTTTCAATGCTTGGTAAGAGGGTGTCTTTCTGCTTTGTATAAGTTAGGACTTAGTTTGATAGTAAGGATCATAGGCTTAGGGCGTTAGATCGACGTAAAATTTCAATCTTTAAGCTAGGTGAAAAAACTGGGTTTTTTCCCGCCCTTCAAGAGTCGAAAAAGTTCTCTTTCAGAAAATAGTTTATTTCCTTTTTGACCCATTTTTCAAACCACTAGTGTCGAATCTTAGTGTAGGGGTAGGATGCTGCTGGTTACTTAGACGCGAGCAACGTTATCCCAATCTTCCACACTACTTCGCAGACTGTGTCTTATCTCCTCCATTGTCTGTTTGCAGTTCATATGCAAGACCCTTGGGGAGGAGAAAGACCTATTGAAGACGACCTCATGGCCCAACTACTTGAAGGCGAAGAAAACCCATCCACTTTGATACCAGAAATCCCTTTTTCTCGCCCTAGCTCAAACCGTCCTCCAGCCCCAACCCAGAGAATGGCCCGAACAAAAACAAAAGCTCAAAAAAGGAAAACTCCTAACTCCTCAGGCCAACCTTCTGCTGATGCCCCCTCGACCAGCAGTTGAGGCCAATTCGCTCCCGAGACCAATGTCCAAAGGCGTGCCTGCCCTCGTCATGCTGACCAACTAGCTGTTGAGTGGCACGTTGTTCCCCAAAGTAGGGTGACGATACGGATGATCGCCAACTACTTAAATAAATACAACCTGACGGGGGTGACCCTAGTCAGACCTTCTATCGACCAGCGGGCCAACCTGCCAGGCGGAGCCTATAGCGCCTGGTCGCGGTTTCACTTTGAGGCAGGTGCCATCTTGCCTCTTCATCCGTTCTTTTAAGGGGTAGCAAATTACTTTGGAGTTTCCCCCTTTCAAATCACCCCTAATGGATATAGAATGCTGGCCGCACTTTATATCCTTTATAAACTCAAGAAATGGCCAGTGCCTACCCCCCACGAGGTCAATTTTATTTTCGACCTTAAGTCCAACCCCAACCAAGATGGCATGGGGTTTTTTCATCTCTGCCACCAAGAAACCGGGCGCACTTTCTTGTCCGACACCACTCATATCTCTAACGCGGGGAGGTATCATCATGAATACTTCCTTACTCCTGACCTAACTGCAGACAACCTGGCCTTTACTCGAGGAGGTAAAAATTCTTATGCCAGTAGCTTCTTCACTTAGTGTTTTTATGTCGCTCTGTCTTGACATTCCACTGTGTTCCAGGCCCATGGTTACGTCCAATCCCTACTCCAGGGATGGAGTCAAGGGCAACACTCTTAGCCAACATGTCAAATCCTGATAAGCGTGTAAAAAACTTAGTTACTGAGGCTAACCTTAGGTTGGTTGGCCTTTGGAGCTCCCAACCTGCGACGAATGAAGCTTCGGCGGGCGGTGTCCAAGCCGAAGTGGAACCTGAGCAGGAATCCGAGCAGCAACCCCAGGCGCCTCCTCCACGGAGGAGGCCAACTGGGGTTACGATCAGGGAACCTGTCATCCCTCATCGAGCGGAGAAAACCTCAGTCCCCGAGGGCAAGGGAAAACAAAAGGCCGCCGAGCCTACCGAACTTTCTAACAATTCGTCAGATGTAAATGGTACAATAATCTCGCTTTTAAATCATTTTCCAATTCCCTCTCATCTATTTGATGGGGACGGCAACTTTAGGAATGCTCCCTCTTTAAACTCAGATTTCTTCCAAGAACTAGGTAGTTCAGTAAATAATTCTACGAGCAGTAGTTGTAGCCCGGGTACTTTATTTGTAATCCTTTCACTTTTATCCATGTTCCCTCTATGACCATTTAGTCTTATTGCTCGAGTTTCTTTCTTTTGTGTAGGTATGGACTCCGAGAATATTTTCGAGCACTATCAGGCTGCCGCTGCCTCTTCTGTCCCAAAGAAGGATAGCAAGAGGACTCGAGGGGAAAGCAGCAAGACCCCCCCGAAGAAGGCTCGAACAGACGATGCTCCAGCCACCGCCCCTTCCAAGGAGAACAAGACACCTCCGCCCCCCACCGAGCAGTCGACTCCCACACCTGTTAATCCACAGCCTTCTTCTAGGGCCGCTGACAAGGAGGCATTGGACAACTTGCCCGAAGGCTCCCTGCCCAGCTTCGTGGTCGAGTTAGCCCGAGAGAGGATATACAAACTCTCAAAGCACAGATGCAGTCAGGCTGCCATCACCGAAACTGCTTCGATGGATGCTGACCAGGTCGTCAACAAGGGCTGAACGAGATAGTTAGCGTAAGTCATCTCCTGCTACTTTGCCATTTATGTCTGATTCCTTTCCCTTACTTTGTTTCATTTTTTATCCTTTAGGGGCTGCTAACTCTAACTGCTGGCTGGCGCCGTGTTGGGGCGTTGGTTTCTCGCGAAAAGAATCTTGACTCCAGGCTTGCTCAGGCTAAGCAAGTACTTGAGGCTGACTACAACAAGTTGCTCAAGGTGAAAAAGGAGCTGTCCAAACTTAACGAACAACTGTGCGAGGACCAGGCCACTCTCACCCAGGAGCTTCAGGAAAGCCAAGATGCCTTGAGGAAAGCCAACAATGCCCGGGAGAAATTCAGGGAAAGTGCCAAGCTTGTCACTCAAGAATGCAAGCAGCTTGGACTTGATCTGACCGCCAGTAGGGAGGAGACGTCGAAGCTTGAGAAGCGAGTGTAGGAACTCGAGGAGGAAGGGGCCAAGAATTTGAAGAAGTACAAGGAAGCCACTCACCTCTGCTTCTACGAGTTCCGGAAGCACAACCGGGAGGCCAACTTCAACTACCTGTCCGAGCGGTTGAAGAGGACTCTGATGGCGCAATGCGCCACTCGGTTGGAAGAAGAGGAGAAGGCCAAGGCACCTGCCGCTAATGTTGAAGCTAGTCCTCCTGCCGACCAGGGCACTTTCCCTAATCCTCAAGACCCTCCTGCTCCTCAGTAATTTTTTTTTTCTTTTATTTCGTTTTTATGACCCACGGGTCGTTTTGTAAAGACAATTGGTTTTTATTGCTGCGAGGGCAGCTCCTTTACTTTTAATTAAATAATTACATCCAAGCAGTACTGCTCGCGGTGTAACAGAATGCTTTTTTGATACTATAATATTTTTTGCCTATTATAACATCTGTTCGTATGACCGAACTTAGCATAGTACTTTGGTTTGATTTAACAAAATATAAATTTTGAAAAATACTCTAAGTACCGTAGCATGATTTCACTTATTTTGTTCATGTGCTTACATACTTATTGGTATACTTTGCTATCGATGTACCTTATATGCCCCCCAAGTGATCGAGGAGCTTTTAGGTCCTTGGTCACTTGCCTTGACCACAACCTATGCGAACATTACTGCTCGATAGGAAACGTAGGATTTATAATATAGCAAAATAACACATGTAATGAACAAATACTTGTAAAAATAAATTTACAAAGATTGGCAAGAATGACTGGCTGCGCACAGTCCCTTATAATCTCATATTAATAATGGACTGAACATGTCTTTACGAGTGATCTTAAAAAGATCTTACACTTTTAAGCGATTAGCCATACAGCGTGACTAACCCTTTTTCGAAACTTGTAAAAAGTAAAAATTAATACAAGCCAGTCCTTTAAAAAGGACTGTTTATTAGTAGTACTTGCGCAGGTGTTCACCAATCCAATAGCATGGAACGGGATCTCCATTTAAGCGTGCAAGTTTGTAGGTGCCCGGGTGAAGGACTTCTTCAATCTGATAAGGTCCTTCCCAATTTGGTCCGAGCACTCCAGCAGTGGGGTCACGGGTATTCAAGAAAACTCGTCGTAGCACTAGGTCACCGATGTTGAATTTCCTTTCTTTCACCTTTGAGTTAAAATACCGGGCGACCTTTTGCTGGTACGCAGCAACTTGGAGTTGGGCTCTTTCTCGTATCTCCTCAATTGAGTCTAGGGACTCCATCATCAGTTGGCTATTTTGGCTCTGGTCGTATGTGATGCGTCGATGTGAGGGGGGATCTAATTTGACAGGTAACATAGCCTCATACCCTTATGCTAAGGAAAATGGGGTGTGACCTGTCGCTGTTCGATGAAAAGTTCTATACGACCAGAGTACTTCAGGCAGTTGTTCTGGCCATGCTCCTTTTGCATCTTCAAGTCTTTTTTTTAGTGTGTCCTTAAGCATTTTATTCACTGCTTCGACCTGCCCATTTTCTTGTGGATGCACGACTGAAGAAAAGCTTTTAACGATCCCGTGCCTTTCGTAGAAGTCTGTGAATAAGTCACTGTCGAACTGAGTGCCGTTGTCTGAGACAATTTTTCGAGGTAAACCATATCGACAAACAATGTTCTTGATGACAAAGTCAAGAACTTTCTTGGTCGTTATGGTAGCGAGTGGTTCAGCTTCGGCCCATTTGGTGAAGTAGTCGACTGCTACAATTGCGTACTTCACTCTGCCTTTTCTCGTTGGCAGGGATCCAATCAAGTCTATACCCCATACTACGAAAGGCCAAGGACTTTGCATCTGTTTTAACTCGTTTAGAGCTGCACGTGGGATTTTGGAAAATCTCTGACACTTATCACACTTTCACACAAACTCCATTGAGTCTTCGTTCATAGTCGGCCAGAAATAGCCCTGCCTCAGAAGCTTTTTTGCCAAACTTTGCCCCCCAGCGTGATCCCCACAGAAGCCTTCATGTACTTCCCTCATCATCTCCTTAGCTTTCTCTGGTGTAATACATCTGAGCAGTGGCATGGAATATCCCCTTCGGTATATCACACCATCGACCAGTATATACCTAGCAGCCTGCCTTTGAAGAGTTCTGGCTTTGTTCCTATCTGCCGGTAGTACACCATTTGTAAGATACTCCAAGTAAGGCGCCATCCATGTGTCTCCCATCCGGATTTCCATGCTGGTTTCATCTGCTCGTATGCTCAGCTCGCTCAATCTTTCTACTGGCACAATATTCAAAGTGTCAGCATCTTTTGCGCTTGCGAGTTTGGCTAAGGCATCTGCGTTCGAATTCTGATCCCGAGGTATTTGCTGGAGGGTATACTTCTTGAACTGGGCCAACAGATCTTTAGTTTTGTTCAAGTAGGCCACCATTTTTAGGCCTCGTGCTTGATATTCCCCTAGAACCTGATTCACTACCAGCTGTGAATCGCTGTAAATATCCAGCACCTTTATACTCATGTCTTTTTCCATTCTTAATCCAGTGAGGAGTGCTTCGTATTCGGCTTCATTATTTAATGCTGTGAAGTCGAACCTAATAGCACAATGAAATCGATGCCCCTCTGGCATTATCAAGATCACTCCTGCTCCTGCGTGGGATTTGTTTGACGATCCATCTGTGAATAACTTCCATGAAGGAGCGTCATCTTGGGGCTCAGGCGCACTAGGCTTTTCGCACTGCTCGTTGTCTGGGAGCTCGGTGAACTCTGCAATAAGATCAGCCTAGACTTGTCCTTTTACTGCTGCTCGCGGTGAATATGTAATATCGAACTGCCCTAGTTCGACCACCCATTTTAATAAACGCCCAGCCGCCTCTGGTTTTTGGAGGACTTGCCGAAGGGGCTGGTCAGTTAAGACTGTAATGGGATGGGCTTGGAAGTAAGGATGTAGCTTCCTTGAGGCCAAGATTAAATAATAAGCTAACCTCTCGATGGGAGGATACCTCAGTTCTGTTCTGATTAGCCTCTTGCTTACATAGTAAACCGCCTTTTGTACCCCTTCTTCCTCTCGTACTAGTACCGCACTGGCAGCAACGTCGGTGATCGCCAGGTAAATGAACAAAGTTTCTCCTTCGATAGGCTTTGACAAAATAGGAGGTTGTGCCATATGGGCTTTTAAGGCCTGAAAAGCTTGCTCGCAGTCTCATGTCCACTCAAACTTCTTGTTGCCCCTAAGTAGATTAAAGAAAGGGACACACTTATCCGTTGATCTGGAAATGAATCTACTTAGGGCTGCAATTCTCCCAGTTAAAATTTGTACATCCTTGATCTTCTCTGGCGATTTCATGTCAATCAAGGCTTTTATTTTGTCAGGGTTGGCCTCGATTCCTCTTGAATTAACGATGAACCCCAAAAATTTCCCTGATCCAACTCCGAAGGAACATTTGAGAGGATTTAGTTTCATCTGGTACTTGTTCAATACATTGAAATACTCTTGTAAATCCTTCACATGTCCTTCTACTTTTTTCGAATTTACCAGCATGTCGTCCACGTACACCTCCATGTTGACTCTGATTAGCTCTTTAAACATGTGGTTAACCAGTCGCTGGTAAGTCGCACCTGCGTTTTTCAGACCGAAGGGCATCACTTTATAGCAGTATAATCCCGTATCGGTTCAAAAGTTGGTGTGATCCTCGTCAGGGAGATGCATACTAATCTGATTGTAACCTGAGTATGCATCCATGAAGGAGAGGATCTCATGTCCTGCAGTAGCATCGACCAGCTGATCGATCCTTGGGAGCGGGAAGCAATCCTTCGGGCAGGCTTTATTAAGGTCTGTGAAATCCACACAGGTTCACTATTTGTCATTAGGCTTGGGAACCAGCACTGGATTAGAGACCCATGATGGATAAAACGCCACCCTAATGAACCCATTCTCCTTTAATCTTTCAACTTCTTCTTTTAAGGCTCTTGATCGATCCTTATCGAGCAACCTTCTTTTCTATTGCACGGGTGGAAAACTCTTGTCTATGTTCAGGACATGGCTGATAACTGCAGGATCTATCCCAACCATGTCTTTGTGCGACCAAGCGAAGACTTCCTGGTTCTTCCTCAAAAACTCCACCAGTGCATGTTTTATGGTTGGTTCTAAGTTTTTCCCGACCTTCACAACTTTAGTCGGGTCTTTTTCGTCAAGTTGGACCTCTTCCAGGTCCTCGACGGGTCCAACATTTTCCTCAAAATCCCCAAAGTGAGGATCTAAGTCTCTATCCTCACTTTGGGAAACACCTTATTTGGTGACTTCATCACCGGATTGGGCTTGTGTATCAATTGCCATCTGCAACCTATCTGGGGGAGTGCTCTTTGACGTTCCCTTCTTTGCCTTTGTGACTGAGGCATTGTAGCACTCCCTGGCCTCCCTCTAGTTTCCCAACACGCGTCCTACCCCTGCGTCTGTCATAAATTTCATGGCTAGGTGCCATACTAATGTGACGGCTCGAAGATCAACCAGTATAGGCCTTCCAATGACTGCGTTGTACGCCGAGGGACAATCGACTACTATGAAAGTAGCGAGTAATGTCCTGGTAGCAGACGCTGTATCGGCTTTCACTGGAAGTCTGATTGACCCTGCCGGGGCGAGTCCCTCACCAGAGAAGCCATATATTGTTTGGTTGCAGGGTTCCAAGTCCTTAACAGACAACTTCATGCGTTCCAGCGAAGATTTATACAGGATGTTGACTGAACTTCCTGTGCCAACTAGCACTCTTTTCACCATCATATTGGCCATTTGAATATCCACGACCAGTGGATCGGAATGTGGGAACCGGACATGTTGGGCGTCGCCATCAGAAAAGGTTATATCACCCTCCTCTGACCGGGCCTTTTTCGATGCGCGGTCCTCCACTGCCATCATCTCGATGTCCTGGTCGTGGCGTAGAGTTCGAGCATATCGTTCTCTGGCCTTTTCGTTGTTTCCCGCGAGGTGCGGGCCTCCACAGATGGTTAACAATGTGCCAGTTACGGGGTCAGGCTGCAAAGGTGGCGAGCGCTGGCGTGTGGGCGCTTGCTCGTTGCCACCTGGAGCTTCTCGTTGGGAATTTCCCGAGGCCCGTATATATCTTATCAAGTGTCTTTGTCTGATAAGGAACTCGATCTCATCCTTCAGCTGGTTGCATTCATTGGTATCATGTCCGTAGTCATTATGATAACGACAAAACTTGGTAGTATCTCTTCTCGAAATATCCTTTCGAATGGGGGCAGCTTTCTTATAAGCCACACTGGAACTCGTGGCCTGATAAACCTCTCCCTGAGACTCAATAAGGGCAGTATAGTTAGTGAACCGAGGTTCATAACAATTACCCTTGGCTCGTTTATTGTCAGAGGTGGAAGGCTCATTGTGCGGCCTTTTCCCCCTATTCTTGCCATTGCCGTTTCTGTTGCCTTTGCCGTTGCCGTTGGGTTTGGACCCGTTGGCGGCTTTGGCGGGGTCGGTAGTCCCCTTGTCCTTGCCTGGGGGCTTCCCTTCATTGGCGATGGCATCCTCGAGCTTGATATATCGATATGCTCGATCTAAAAATTCCTGGGTAGTTCTGACCCCATGTTTTCTGAGGCTGTCCCAGAGAGGCGTGCGACGCTTAACCCTTGCAGTTATGGCCATCATTTTCCCTTCGTCTCCCACTGTTTTCGCTCCAGCAGCTGCTTGCATAAAGCGCTGGATGTAGTCCTTCAGTGGCTCTCCGTCTTGCTGGCGTATTTCGACCAGCTGATTTGCCTCAGTCGGGTGGACACGACCCGCATAGAACTGTCCGTAAAACTCCTTCACGAACATTTCCCAGGAAACTATACTTGCAGGAGGGAGTTTGAAAAACCACTCCTGTGCGGCATTAGAAAGTGTTGCAGGGAAGATCCTGCACCAAGCGTCTTCGGACACTTTCTGAATGTCCATTTGTATCTCAAATTTGTTGACGTGAGATACCAGGTCACCGTACCCGTAAAATTTTGGAAGCGTAGGCATCTTAAACTTGCTAGGAGTTTCTGCCATAGCTATCCTCTGAATGAAAGGAGTGCCCTTTCTCCTATTGTGGTCGATATAAGATGTTCTTCCCCCGACCAGCTGCTGCACTGCCTGGTTGAGGGCATCTATCTGGGCTTGCATGGTGCCAGGAATCGCCGGGGCCTCTGGTGCTTGGGGGACGTACTCGTCGTGCTGCTCCCAACGATCGTTGAGTACGTCTCTCAAATCCTCATCTCTCCTCCGCTGCTCGCTAGCTCCGAGCCAGTTGAAGACGTTATTTTGTCTGGGCTGCCCCCTAGCGTCCCGTCTTTCGGGTTGGTCATCCCTAGGTGGCAGGCTTCTGCCTCCACCTCTTTCTTCATTCCTCTGACCGGCATTTCCTCTGCCTGAGTCGGCCTCGTTATAACCATGGCCATCTCTGAATCTTGATTGGCTATGGTGGGATCGACTGTTTCTTCCCGGGCTGGAACCTCCCGAGCGTTATAGGGTGGCTTGCGTTGGTTGATAGGTCCCCGTGCATTATCATGCCGTGGGAAGCCTCGGACCGCAGAGCCTGACTCTGAGTTCCTCTTGTTACCAGGACACTGTCCTCTGCTCTGAGGGTTTGGCTTGTCGCCCCTATGGCGTCTAGGACTGCAAGGCGGCTGCCCGACCCTATTCTGCCTCTGTTGCGGGGGATTACCGCAACCAGCTTGGGATAGAGGCTGTGCCTCAAGGTCCCTCAGCGGGACATCATCCTGAGGCGCCGGTGGCTGCTCGGGCCTTTATGGGCTCGAGGGTTGGATAGGCAGGCTAGGATTAGGACCCCTCTGTGGCGCCCTATTCATAGGTTGATCAAGCTACGAGGCAGGTGCAACCTAGTTCCTAGCCAGTTGTAGGGCTGCTTCGAGGGCTGCCATGGCCTCCCTCTGGCAACGGTCCATCTCCGCCTGTCTTTCACTCAGCTCTAGGCGCTGCCGTTCAATTTCCTGTTGCTACCGCGCCATGATTTCGGCAGCACTTTCCTGGCTGGCCCTCAGATTGGCCAGTTCATCCTGCAATACCCCCAGGGTATTCTTCAGCGTCTCGGAGTCCATCTCTTCCTCATCGAATTCCAAATGTGTCTCATCCTCAGCCACGTTTGGAGGAGGAGGAGGCGGGTGAGATGGTGCAGCGCCGGCTGCCTGTCCAGTTTTCTTGGTAGTTTTCGCCATTGATCTTTCAACGATAATGTATCAAGCTCTCAATGAAAGCACCAGAATGTTGACCCTGATTTTGGCCAACTGACACGGAGTCAAATATGCTTGATGTGGACAAATACGTTGAAATGAATGTGATGACAAAAACAATAAAGAACACAAGAGTTTATAGTGGTTCGGCCCCAGAATCTAGTAACAACCTATGTCCACTTGAACTGTTATTGATATAGGATTCAAAAGAGTGATCAAAGAACTAGGGTTCAATGAGTTTCACCAACCTTTGAAGAACAATACAATATATCAAATAGAATAACTCTAATCTTGGATAATCAGAAAGCAAAAAAGTCCTCCTCCCTTGAGCTATATTTCTCTATTTATAGGCTCAAGGAAGATTTACATTAATTTGTTACAGATATTATTTCCTAAATAATCGGATACATAGGAAATCATGGGAAATAATTTCGGATTCTATCATAACTGCATGAGATTCTCTCCGTGTATAGCATGCGTATGACCAGGCTGGTCGTATATAGAGATCAAACGTTGTGGCAATAGATGCCTTCTTGGTCGATAGTCGAGCACGAATTCTGCCAAATGTCAGCCACGTGTATTAAATGTTTGCCATGTCATCCATTCCTGTTTTTTTTGGATAACATAGCTTTTGAGAATTAAACCTTGAAATTGTGTTCGTAAATTTGATTTAGAATAAGAATATGTTTAATTAGGTGAAAGAATTAATATCATAGAATTTGGGAAAGTTCTATGAGCTTTTATTGAATTCTTGTTAACCTGAGAATTTTGCTAAAATATTGTTGCCCCAATTTGTTCAGTATAATTGACATAGGGGGATTTAATAATTAAATTCCATTTTACAATCCAATTTTTCTTTCTAATTAATTTGTTTAGTTCAGTTTTATTTTTAGTATTTCCATCTTTGAATATTTAGTTTAGCTTACAAACAATCAATTTAATTGTTAATACCTTTAAGTAGTTTAGTAATTATTTTGCCTATTTTTCTATTTTTCAATCCATGTGGAGATAATTTACTTATTATTGTATTACTTGTGTGATTATGCTCACTTGAGTATTTAAATCAATTAAATTTTCACAACAAGTTTTTGGCACCATTGCCAGGGATTGAAATTAGAATTTTGTGTAATATCAATTACTTTGCAATTTATTTTTCTTTGTTTGTTCTAACCTTGTTTGCTTGTTCTTGTCTTTTCTTAGGTTATCTATTGTATGAACAAGCAAGAAGACCTTGGACTAGCTCCTATTGACCCCAAGATTGAATGTACATTTAGAAGAAGACGAAGGGAACAATGGGCTCAAATCGCCTTAATATGGCTGAAGATGTTGAAGGAGTTGATGGTGCTAACAATATTGCTAATGTAATTGTTATGGTCAATGATAGAGAAAGAGCCATAAGGGAGTGTGCTGCCCCCATGTTCAATGAGCTCAATCTGGGCATTGTTAGGCCTAAAATTCAAGCACCCCATTTCGAGTTGAATCCCGTGATGTTGCAAATGTTGCGTACAGTGGGTCAATTTAGTGGGTTGCCTACAGAGGATCCTCATCTTCATATTCATTCATTTTTGGAGGTGACTGATTCCTTTAAGTTGCAAGGCGTTACTAAAGAGGCACTGAGGTTGAAATTGTTCCCTTTTTCTCTGAGGGACAGAGCTAGAGCTTGGCTCAATACACTTCCTTCCGACTCAATGACTACGTGACATGAGCTAGCTGAGAAATTTTTGATGAAGTACTTTCCTCCAATGAAAAATACTAAGTTTCAGAATGAGGTTATTTCCTTTCAATAGTTGGAGGATGAGTCGGTGTGTGATGCTTGGGAAAATTTCAAAGAGTTATTGAGGAAGTGCCCACATCATGGCATCCCACATTGCATTCAAATGGAGACTTTTTATAATGGTCTCAATGCCTCCACACGCATGGTTTTGGATGCTTCAGCAAATGGAACTATTATTTCTAAGTATTTCAATGAAGCATATGATATTTTGGAGTGGATTGCCAATAATAATTACCAATGGTATAATGCTAGAGCTTCAACGGGAAGGAAAGTAGCGGGTATTCACGAGGTAGATGTTTTGACAGCTTTGACCACTCAAGTTTCATCTATGACCAACCTTTTAAAGACTATGAGCATGGGGGGTAACTTACAACCAACTCCTATGGGCCAAGTAGCAGAGGTCTCTTGTGTTTATTGTGAAGTAGGGCACACATTTGATAGTTGTCCATCTAATCCTGCTTCGGTTTGTTACTTGGGGAATCAAAATGACAACCGCAACAATCCATATTCCAACTCTTACAATCTGGGTTGGAGGAATCATCCTAACTTTTCTTGGGGAGGTCAAGGGGATAATTCAAATGCTGCAGCCATTCCAAACAAGCCTACTTATCCACCGAGTTTTTCTCAACAACAACAACCAAGAGCTAAACCTCCTCCTCCACAAGTTTCTCGAACAACTTCTTTGGAAAATTTGATGAAAGAGTATATGGACAAGAATGATGAAGTTATTTAAAGTCAAGCAGCATCTTGGAGGAACCTAGAGACTCAAATGGGACAGCTAGCTAATGAGTTGAGGAATAGACCACAAGGCACCTTGCCTAGTGATACTGAAAATCCAGGGAGAGATTGCAAGGAGAATTACAAAGCAATCACTTTGAGGAGTGGTAAAAATATGAAGTTGAATGAGGAGAAATCTAAGAGCAAGAATGAGCCCACTTCAATCCAAAGTAGTGTGGAAAAGGGAGAAAGAGTTGGAATTTCGAATATGTCAAAAGTTGATCCTGAAGCAAATGCTGCAGCGATTCCTCCGCAAAATGCATCAGAGAAGCTAATTAGCAAGCCACCTCCACCATTTTCTCAGCGGTTTCAAAAGCAGCAGCAAGATAGCCAATTCAGGAGATTTTTAGATGTTTTGAAGCAATTCCACATCAACATACCTCTGGTGGAAGCTTTAGAAAAAATGTCTAACTATGTGAAGATTTTTAAGGATATTTTGACAAAGAAAATGAGGCTTGCTGAATTTGAAATGGTAGCTTTGACTGAGGGTTGTAGTGCTATTTTGATGAATAAAATTCCTCCAAAGTTGAAGGATCCGGGAAATTTCTCAATTCCAATTTTTATTTGAGGACGAGAAGTTGGTAAAGCTCTTTGTGATTTGGGAGCTAGTATTAATTTGATGCTCATGTCCATTTTTAAGAAGTTGGGAATTGGAGAAGCAAGGCCAACTACACTCACTTTGCAATTAGTTGGTTGTTCTATGGTGCATCCAGAGAGAAAGATTGAAGATGTCCTAGTACAAGTTGACAAGTTCATATTTCCAGCAGATTTTATTATTCTTGACTATTAGGAAGATAGGGAGATCCCAATCATTTTGGGGAGACCATTCATTGCCATCGAGAGGACTTTGATAGATGTTGAGAAAAAAGAGATCACCATTCGAGCTCAAGAAGAACAAGTAACATTCAAGGTTTTTAATCTTATACGCTCTTCTAATGAAGTTAAAGCTTGTTTAGTCATAAGTGCTTCCAACTCCAAGATGATTGAAAAGATACATGAAAAGCATAGCAAGGGAGTGAGGAAAAATGTCTTTTTTCACTTCAAGTCCAATCCTCAACACAACGGGACAGGCTTTTTTCACTTCTGTCACCAGGAAACCGGCCGGACGTTTTTGAGTGGCACCACCCATATATCGAACGTGGGGCATTACAACAAGGAGTATTTCTTTACTCCGGATATAGCCAGTAACAACTTGGCCTTTGCGAGAGGAGGTATAAATTTGTCTTTGTCTTGGTCGATATTTTATCACAGAGTATTTCCTTTCATCGTCTCTCAAACTTGATCTGCTTTTCAGGCCCTTGGTTACCTCCGACCCCAACACTAGACATGGTGTTGAGGTCTAACACCCTGGCCAGGATGTCTGCTGCAGCCAAATGTGTCAAAACTCTGACACTAGAAAAGAACTTGAGGTCTTCTGGCCTTCTGGCTCCTCGCCATGAAAATAGAGGGTCCGTAGCGGACGAACCTACTGCCGAGGGGGTTCCCGAGCAGCAACCTCCTGTGCCCTCTCCTAGGAGGAGGCCTACAGGAGTTACGATCAGGGAACCCATGGGCAGCCCTTCTGCAGAAAGGCCTTCTGCTTCCCAAGGCAAGGGGAAAGAAAAGGCCACAGATACTGTCGTTGACTTGGAGGAGTCTTCTGATGACAATGGTAACGTTATTTCGCTTTTAAATGATCTGCCAATCCCTTGTCATATGTTTGACGGGGATGGTAACTTTACATATGCTCCCAATCTAGGGCCAAACTTCTTCGTGCCAGAAAATGAGTATATGATTAATAAAGTCAATAGTATAGCGACCAGTAGTTGTAGCTCGGGTATTCACTTTATTATCTTCTTTCTGTTGTATTACTTACCTTCACCTTTCTCTTCCCTTACTAACCTCTTGTGTTTATTTTCATGCAGATATGTCGACTCCCAATATTTTTGACATGTACCAGGCCGAAGAGGAAGAGGAAGTCCCTCAACTTCAACGGAGGTCAAAGAAGCGGACTGGTGAAACCAGTCAAGGTCCTTCAGCTAAGAAGAATCGACCAGAAGACCTTCCTCAGGGTACACCAACTGGGCAAAGTCCTGCGCCAACGGGGCGAACTCCCACTCCTCCTCCAGCTCCTTCTGAACAGCAAAACACTCCTGCTCGGTCCAACCCTCCACCTGCGCCTGCTAGGGAGCAGCTTTCTCGCGAAGAGGCCCATGGGGCCAGGCTTGTGAGCCGTACCATCCGATCCGCTAAGGATCGAATTGAACGCATAGGCAAAGGTGAGCGTGTTGGGGCCGCCATGATCCAAGCTGAAGAGCTACCAGTCGACCAGATCCTGAACAGGGCTCTGAACGAGATCTCCAACGTAAGTATTTCTTTATTCCTCGAGTCTTTGTTTTTTCAGCCCTCGTGATAAGTCTTGACTTCTTTTTCTTTCGTTTACAGGCCTTACTTTCTGCCATTACTGCTCGTACCCGAGCCCAGGCCTACTTTGAGCAGATTGAGGCTAAAGTTCTCGAGAAACATCAGGTGAAGGCGGGCGAGGAGCTTTCGGCTGCTGAGGCCAAACATGCTAAGGAGTTGGAGACGGTGGTCCGAGAGAGGGATGCAGCGGTAACCAAATTGTCCGCGGTTGAAGCTGTAAAAGATGCAGCGGTTAAGCTGAGGGAAGAGTACCGGTCGTACAACAAAACTCATCTCCGCGAAATCAAGCATCTGGAGGGGGTAGTCAAGTCTAAGGACGAGACTATTGCCATTCTCGAGGGCAAGGTGCAGCAGCTGGAGCTTGACAACTCCAAGAATCTAGAAAAGTACAAAAGGACGACACTCCGATGTTTCTATAACTTCTGGAAACACAATCAGGGTGCTGACTTTAGTTACCTTTCAGAGGAGGTCAGAGCTGCGGAGTTGGCCCGGTGCGCTGTTCAACTGGCTGAAGAGGAGGCAAGAGCTGCGACTTTTGCAACCCCAAGCGTCGTTGGTTTGGAAGGAGAAACCATCGAGGAAGTGACTGACCAGGTTGTTGCCCAGGACCCTCCTGCCCCCCATGCTTCTTAATTTATTATTAACTATTTTTCTTTCTTTTTTGAACATGCGACCCACGGGTTGTGATGTAAAGACAATAGTTTCTTTTTAACTTTGCTGCACGGGCAGTAAATCTTTTTTGTTCGAACATTTAAATCTAAGCAGCAATGCTTGTGGTGTAAAAGCTTAACTCTTGGTGCTATAATATTTTTACTTATTATAACGTTTGTCCGTATGACCGAACTTAGCATAGTACTTTGGCATGATTTAACAAAACATATATTTTGAAAAATACTCTAAGTACTTGTAGCATGCTTTCACTCATTTTGTTCATGTGTTTACATACCTTAAGAGTATGCTTTGCTATCGATGTGCCTTATATGCCCCCCAAGTGATCGAGGAGCTTTAGGTCCTTGGTCACTTGCCTTGACCATGGCCTGTCCGAACATTCCTATTCGTGTGAAAAAATGATACTTGTAATACAGCAAAACAACACACGTAATGAACAAATACTTGCAAATGTAAATTCACAAAGGTTGGCAAGAACGACTGGCTGAGCACAGTCCCTTATAATTTCGTATTAAAGATGGACTAATCATGTCTTTACGAGCGATTCTGAAATAGAATCTTACATATACGAGCAGTTAGCCACACAACGTGGCTAACCCTCTTTGCAAAACTTGTAAAAGAGAATTTAACAAGCCAGTCCTTTAAGAAGGGTTGTTCATTGATAATACTTGCGTAGGTGTTCTCCGTTCCAATAGCGTGGAACGAGATCTCCGTTTAAGCGCGCGAGTTTGTAAGTGCCTGGGTGAAGGACTTCTTCAATTTGGTAGGGCCCTTCCCAGTTAGGTCCGAGCACTCCAGCTGTGGGGTCGCAGGTATTCAAGAAAACTCGTCGTAACACCCAGTCTCCGACGTTGAATCTTCTTTCTTTAACTTTGGAGTTAAAGTACCGGGCGACTTTTTGCTGATAAGCAGCAACTCGGAGTTGAGATTTTTCTCGTATTTCGTCAATTGAGTCTAAGGACTCCAGCATTAGCTGGCTGTTTTGGTCTTGATCGTACGTTAAACGCCGATGTGAGGGGGGATCTATCTCGACGGGTAACATGGCGTCATATCCATAAGCTAAGGAAAATGGGGTACGTCCTGTGGCTGTTCGATGAGATGTTCTATACGACCAGAGGACTTCAGGTAGTTGTTCTGGCCATGCTCCTTTAGCTACTTCAAGTCTTTTCTTCAGGGTGTCCTTGAGGGTTTTGTTTACAGCTTCGACTTGCCCATTCGCTTGGGGGTGTGCGACTGAAGAAAAGCTCTTAATTACCCCGTGCCTTTCGCAGAAATCGGTGAACAGGTCGCTGTCAAATTGGGTCCCGTTGTCTGATACTATCTTTCTGGGCAAACCATAGCGGCACACAATGTTCTTGATGACAAAGTCGAGAACTTTCTTGGTCGTAATGGTTGCGAGTGGCTCAGCTTCGACCCATTTTGTGAAGTAATCGACTGCCACAACTGCGTACTTTACTCCTCCTTTTCCTGTTGGCAGTGATCCAATTAAGTCTATTCCCCATATTGCGAAAGGCCACGGGCTCTGCATCTGCTTTAGTTCTTTTGGAGCTGCTCGTGGGATTTTGGAGAACCATTGACATTTATCACATCTTCGTACGTACTCCATTGAATCCTCATTCATTGTTGGCCAGAAATAGCCCTGTCGGAGAACTTTTTTCGCCAAACTCTGCCCCCCAGCGTGATCTCCACAGAAGCCTTCATGCACCTCTTTCATGAGTTCCTTGGCTTTTTCTGATGTAATGCACCTGAGCAGTGGCATTGAATATCCTCTTCGGTACATAACACCATCGAGCAGTATGTACCTAGCAGCTTGCCTTTGCAGAGTTCTAGCCTTGTTTCTATCTGCTGGCAATGTCCCATTTGTCAGGTACTCCAGGTAAGGCGTCATCCATGTATCTTCTATACGAATTTCCATGCTGGCTTCGGCCGCATCAATGCTTGGTTCACTTAATCTCTCTACTGGGACTATGTTCAAGGCGTCAGCATCTTTAGCACTTGCGAGTTTGGCCAATGCGTCTGCATTCGAATTCTGGTCTCGCGGAATCTGCTGGAGGGTGTACTTTGTAAACTGCACTAGCAAATCTTTTGTCTTGTTGAGGTAAGCCATCATTTTTAATCCCCGCGCTTGATATTCTCCCAGGACTTGATTCACGACCAGCTGAGAGTCGCTGTAAACATCGAGCGCTTTTATATTCATATCTCTGGCCATTCTCAGTCCAGCGAGGAGTGCTTCGTATTCCGCTTCATTGTTTGACACTGCGAAGTCAAACCTGATTGCACAGTGAAATCGATGCCCTTCGGGCGTTATCAATATCACTCCCGCTCCAGCGTGAGATTCATTAGATGATCCATCCGTGAATAGCTTCCACGAAGGAGTCTTGTCTTGAGGCATGGGCGCTTCAGGCTGTTCGCACAACTCGTTGTTGGGGAGTTCGGTGAACTCCGCAATAAAATCAGCCAAGACTTGCCCTTTTATTGCTGCTCGTGGTGAATAAGTTACGTCGAACTGTCCTAATTCGACCGCCCATTTTAACAGTCGACCAGCTGCTTCCGGTTTTTGGAGGACTTGTCGAAGGGGCTGGTCGGTCAGAACTGTGATAGGATGAGCTTGGAAGTACGGACGCAACTTTCTGGAGGCTAGAATTAGGCAATATGCTAATCTTTCGATCGGAGGATATTTTAATTCCGCACCGATGAGCCTTTTGCTGACGTAATAAACAGCTTTCTGTACGCCTTCTTCCTCCCGTATTAGTACCGCACTAGCAGCAACTTCGGTAATCGCCAGATAAATATACAAAGTCTCTCCTTCGATTGGTTTTGATAGGATGGGAGGTTGCGACATATGAGTCTTTAAGGTCTGGAATGCTTGCTCGCAATCTTCCGTCCATTCAAACTTCTTATTTCCCCTGAGTAGATTGAAGAATGGAACGCACTTGTCAGTTGATTTTGAGATGAATCTACTCAGGGCCGCGATCCTTCCGGTCAGGCTTTGTACATCCTTGATTTTTTTTGGCGACTTCATGTCGATCAGGGCTTTTATCTTGTCGGGGTTGGCCTCGATTCCTCTTGAATTTACTATAAACCCCAAAAACTTCCCTGATCCGACTCCAAAGGAGCATTTGAGGGGGTTTAATTTCATCTGATACTTGTTCAGCACGTCAAAGCATTTCTGCAAATCTTTCACATGTCTTTCTGCCCTTTTGGACTTTACGAGCATGTCATCCACATATACCTCCATGCTTATCCCAATTAGCTCTTTGAACATGTGGTTGACCAGTCGTTGGTAAGTCGCTCCTGCGTTTTTCAGTCCGAAGGGCATTACTCTGTAACAATACAAGCCCGTATCGGTCCGAAAGCTGGTGTGATCCTCGTCAGGGGGGTGCATGCTGATTTGGTTGTAACCCGAATACGCATCCATGAACGAGAGGATCTCATGTCCTGCAGTTGCATCGACTAGCTGGTCGATCCTCGGGAGTGGGAAGCAATCTTTTGGGCAGGCTTTATTGAGGTCTGTAAAATCCACACAGGTCCGCCACTTGCCGTTTGGCTTGGGGACCAGCACCGGATTTGAGACCCACGACGGATAAAACGCTACCCTGATGAACCCATTTTCTTTAAGTCTTTCGACTTCTTCTTTTAAAGCCTTTGATCTATCTTTATCGAGCAGCCTTCTTTTCTGTTGCACTGGTGGAAAGGCTTTGTTTATGTTCAGGACATGGCTGATTACTGCAGGGTCTATTCCAACCATGTCTTTATGCGACCAGGCGAAAAATTCTTGGTTCTCTTGCAAGAATCTTACCAGTGCCTGCTTCGTGGTAGGTTCTAAATTCTTCCCAACCCTCACGACTCTGGTTGGGTCTTTTTCATCGAGTTGGACCTCTTCCAGGTCCTCGATGGGTCCTATATTTTCTTCAAAATCCCCAAAGTGAGGATCCAAATCTATATCCTCACTTTGGGCAACACCCTATTTGGTGACTTTACCACCTGATTGGGTTTGACCGTCTTCTGTCATCTGCAATCGTTCTGGGGTAGCGCTCTTTGACGCTCCACTTTTTGCCTTTGTGATTGAGGCGTTGTAGCATTCTCTGGCCTCCCTTTGGTTTCCTAAAACGCATCCTACCCCTGCGTCCGTTGGGAACTTCATAGCTAGATGCCACATGGAGATGATGGCCCTCAGCTCAACCAGTATGGGTCTTCCAATAACGGCGTTATATGCTGAAGGACAATCGACCACTACAAAAGTGGCGAGTAGTGTCCTTGAGGCAGGCGTTGTACCCGTTGTTACTGGGAGTTTGATCATCCCGGCTGGTGCGAGTCCTTCTCCAGAGAAGCCGTATATGGTTTGATTGCAGGGCTTCAAGTCCTTTACGGACAATTTCATGCGCTCCAGTGTTGATTTATACAGGATGTTCACTGAACTTCCTGTATCGACCAGTATTCTTTTTACCATCATATTGGCCATCTGGATATCCACGACCAGCGGATCGAAATGTGGGAACCGGACGTGCTGGACATCGTCCTCAGAGAAGGTTATCCCGTACTCCTCTGAGCGAGCCTTTTTCGGCGCGCGGTCCTCCACAGTCATCATCTCGATGTCCTGGTCGTGGCGTAGAGTTCGAGCATATCGTTCTCTGGCCTTTCCGCTATTTCCCGAAAGGTGCGGGCCTCCACAGATGGTTAAGAGCGTTCCGGCTACGGGGGCAGGCTGTAATGGTGGCGAGCGCTGGCGTGCAGACGTCTGCTCGTTGCCACCTGGAGCTTCTCGTTGGGAAGTTCCCGAGGCCCGTACGTACCTTCTCAAGTGTCCTTGTCTTATAAGGAACTCGATTTCGTCTTTTAACTGGTTGCATTCATTAGTGTCATGTCTGTAGTTGTTATGGTAACGACAGAACTTGGTGGTGTCTCTTTTCGAAATGTCTTTTCGAATGGGCCCAGGTTTCTTGTAAGGCACACTAGAGCTCGTGGCCTGGTAAACCTCTCCTCGAGACTCGATGAGGGCAGTGTAGTTAGTGAACCTAGGTTCATAACGATTACCCTTGGCACGTTTATTGTCGGAGGTGGAGGGCTCGTTATATGGCCGTTTCCCGCCATTTTTGCCATTACCGTTGCCGTTTTTATGGCCTTTGTCGTTGCCATTAGGTTTGGACCCATTGGCGACTTTGGAAGGTTCGGCGTCCTTTTTACCCTTGTTCGAGGGTTTCCCATCGTCAGCAATGGCTTCCTCGAGCTTTATGTATCGATCGGCTCGATCCAAGAACTCTTGGGTTGTTTTAACTCCGTCCTTACGGAGACTTTTCCACAGGGGCGAACGGCGCCTCACTCCCGCGGTTATAGCCATCATTTTTCCTTCGTCTCCGACTTTCTTTGCTCCGGCTGCCGCTCGCATAAAACGTTGGATGTAATCCTTTATTGATTCCCCATCCTGCTGGCGGATCTTGACCAGTTGGTTTGCTTCGGTCGGGTGGACTCGACCTGCGTAGAACTGTCCGTAGAACTCCCTTACGAACATTTCCCAGGAAACAATGCTTGCAGGTGGGAACTTAAAGAACCATTCCTGCGCGGCTTCAGAAAGTGTTGCAGGAAAGATCCTGCACCGAGCGTCTTTGGACACTTTCTGAATGTCCATCTGGATTTCAAACTTATTTACTAGCGAGACGGGGTCCCCGTATCCATCAAAGTTCGAGAGAGTAGGCATCTTGAACTTGCTGGGAGTCTCTGCGTTGGCTATTCTTTGGATAAATGGAGTGCCTTTTCTTCTATCGTGGTCGATGTAAGAGGTCCTTCCTCCGACCAGCTGTTGCACAGCCTGATTTAGTGCGTCTATCTGGGCTTGCAATGCAGTAGGAATAGCTACGGTCTCTGCTGCTGGGGGAATGTTCTCACCATGCTTCTCCCGACGATCATTGAGTATGTCTCTTAGATCTTCCTCTCTTCTCCATTGCTCGCTACCTCCGAGCCGGTTGAAGACATTATTTTGCTTAGGTTGCCCCCCAGCATCTTGTCTGTTTGGTTGGTCATCTTGAGGTATTTGGCTCCTGCTTTTACCTCTATTTCTGTTCCTCCCATCAGCATTGCCCTTGCCTGAGTCAGCCTCATTGTAGTCGTGGCCATCTTTGAACTTTGATTGGCTGTGGTAAGATTGGTTGTTCCCTCTATTCCCGTCTCTGGCAGAAACACCTCGAGCGTTAGAGGGTGGCCTGCGCTGGTCGCGATGTCCCCTTGCATTATCATACCGTGGGGGTCCACGGACCGCAGAGCCTAACTCTGAGTCCCTCCTGTTACCAGGAAGGTAGTGACCTCTGTTCGCTTGGGGTGGCCCATCATTCTCGCGGTCTCTAGGACTACGAGGCTGTCGCTCGGCCCTATTCTGCCTTTGCTGCGGGGGATTCCCTCGAGCAGCTTGGGATGGTGGATTTGCCTCGGGGTCCAGTGGGACGTCGTCATGGGGCATCTGGGGCTGTTCTGGCCTTTGCGGACTTGAAGGATGGATCGGTGGGCTAGGATTGGGACCTCCCTGGGGTGGCCCATTTTCAGGTTGGTTAGGCTGCGAGGCAGGCGCGGCCTGATTTCTGGCTAACAGCAAGGCCGCTTCAAGGGCTGCCATGGCCTCGGTCTGGCGGCGATCTACCTCTGCTTGTCTCTCGCTCAACTCCGTCCGCTGACGATCAAGTTCCTGCTGCTGCCTTGCCATAGCTTCTGCGGCAGTCACTTGATTGGCTCTCAGGCTAGCCAACTCTTCCTGCAACGTGCCCAAGGTGCTCCTCAAAGTCGCATCGTCCATTTCCTCCTCTTCAAAATCTAGTTGCGGCTCATCTTCCGCCATGCTGGCAGGGGGAGGAGGAGGTGGCGGATTCGACGGTGCAGCGGCGGTCTGACCAACTTTCTTTCCTGCTTTCGCCATTAATTTTATCAATAACGATGAATCGTCCTCTCAATGAAAGCACCAGAATGTTGACCCACGATTTGGCCAACTGACACGGAGTCAAGATATGGATGATATGAACAAATATAAATAAAATAATATAATGACGAAAGTAAAGAAATCACAGCAATTTATAGTGGTTCGGCCCCAGGATCTGGTAATGACCTACGTCCACTTAGAATTATATTGATATGAAATCAGAAGTGTGATCACAGAACTTGGGTTCAATGAGTTTCAGCACTTCACTTAAAGCAATACAAGTGTTTTGGGAGAAATTCTATCTCTCTCTATCGTTTTTTCTTCTTCCAAAGAAAGTCCCCTCCCCTTGAGCTATTTCTTGCTATTTATAGGCTCATAGAGGATTACATAATATTGTTGCAGATATTATCCCCTGAATAGTGGGATATCCGAAAGATTGCATGAGATAAATTCGGGATTCACAAAGATCTTCTCACAAATGTTGTTCGGCTAGCGGAACCACCGACCAGACTGGTCGCGGCAAAGATAGGCCTCTCCTGCTTCAGGTGTGTCCCCTGATCGATACTCTATCAGATGCCTCCAGGTGTCAGTCACTTATCAAGAAATTATTCGCCACGTCACCAATGCTAATTTACCTGATAACATTGACATAGGGGATTTAATAATTCAAGTCCATTTTACAATCCAATTTTTCTTTCTAATTAATTTGTTTAGTTCAATTTTATTTTCAGTATTTTTCATCTTTTTAATATTTAATTTAGCTTACAAACAACCAGTTTAATTGTTAATACCTTTATGTTGTTTAGTAATTGTTTTGTCTATTATTCTATTTTGCAATCCTTGTGGAGACGATTTACTTATCATTGTATTACTTGTAAGATTATGTGCAATTGCGTATATAAATCAATTAAATTTTCACAACAATACTTCTCATTGAGGATGATCCTAAGACTTATAGAGAAGTCATGCAATCTAGAGATAGTGCATTTTGGAAAGAACACATCGATGATGAGATGTATTCAATTCTTTCCAATAACACTTGGGAATTGGTATAGACCTCCCACCGGGGTCTAAGCTAATTAGGTGTAAGTGGATATTTCGGAGAAAACACCACACTAATGGCACTATCCAAACCTTTAAAGCTAGATTAGTAGCTAAAGGGTTTAGGCAAAAGGAGGGTATCGATTATTTCGATACCTATGCGCATGTTGCAAGAAAAACTTCTATAAGAATTTTGTTCACTCTGGCTTCTATACACAACTTGTATGTTCATCAAATGAATGTCAAGACGACAATCCTAAATGGTGACCTCAATGAGGAAGTCTATATGGAACAACCCGAAGGGTTTGTCCTACCAAAGTATGAACATAAAGTGTGTAGACTTGTAAAATCCTTATATGGATTGAAACAAGCTCCAAAGCAATGGCATGAGAAATTCGATCAAGTCATTATGTCGAATGGGTTTAAACATAACAATGGAGACAAGTGTTTGTATTCCAAAACTTGTAAGAGATATGTGATCATTGTTTGTCTATATGTGGATGACATGCTTATCTTAAGTGATAACATGAAAGGGATAGTAAAAATGAAGATGTTTCTATCATCAACCTTCAAGATGAAAGATCTTGGAGAAGTTGATACCATACTTGGTATAAAAGTGAAGAAAAATAGTGGGGGTTTTGCGTTGGGGCAAGCCCACTATATTGAGAAAGTATTGAATACATTTAACCATCTCAAGGTTAAAGAAGCCAATACTCCATTCGACCATAGTGTAAAGCTAGAGAAGAATGAAGGATGAGAGGTGGCTCAATTGGAGTATGCAAGTGTTATAGGGAGTCTTATGTACGCCGCTCAGTGTACTAGACCTGATATAGCTTTTGCAGTAAGTAAACTTAGTAGGTTTACAAGTAATCCAAGTGTGGATCACTGGGAAGCTATTGGAAGAGTCCTAGGTTATCGTAAGAAAACCAAAGGACTAAGTCTTCACTACTCCAAATTTCCTTCAATCTCAGAAAGGTATATGAATGCAAGTTGGACATCTAATCTAGGGGACAACTTGTCCACCACTAGTTGAGTATTTACACTTGGTGGTGGTGCAATTTCTTGGGGTTCCAAGAAACAAACCTGTATATCTCATTCTACTATGAAAGCAGAGTTCATAGCTTTAGCTGCTAGTGGCAAAGAGGTCGAATGGTTAAGGGATCTTTTGACGGAGATACCCCTAATCAAAGACAATGTATCCACCATATCGGTACATTGTGATAGCCAAGCAACATTGGCTAGAGCATACATCAGAGTGTATAATGGGAGGTCTAGAAAAATTAGTCTAAGACACGAATATATAAGAGAATTGATTCAAAGAGGAGTAATCCCAATATCCTATGTGAGAACAAGTGAAAACTTGGTGGATCCTTTTACTAAGCCACTAACAAGAGATTTAATGGCTACCTCATCTCGAGGGATGGGACTTAAACTCCCTAAAGAGATTCACGATTGATGGTAACCTATCTTAATAGTAGTTACTTAACTAGTGTTAAGTTCAATAGGTAATAACAAGTCAATAAAGTGAATATTAGTTATACTCAAAATAGTCCCATTTGAGATATGAGTACTTGTGAGTTACCTATTTGAGGGTTAAAACTGAGAGGTTTTTTTAATAGAACTCAGTATTGAGTAGACAAGTATTTTATGGTAAAAAAAATATTATAAGAGTTCTACCTATATGAACCTAGGGGTGGTGCAGCCTCTCATGAGAATCGGGAGTAATCTCAAGAACGTCCATGAATGGAAAGTGCACATGGCCATTAACGATGCAAAATGAGACAAAGAAGTCTCAAGTGAACATAGCAAAGGTGTGTGTTATATCACCGTTTTGTTATTATGGAAAGTTGGTTCAATGCCACTTGAAGAACACTTTACTTTATGCACCAATGCAATGGATTTTATATGAGAGAGTTATTATTTAATCAAGTGGGAGAAAATGTTATATTTTAAATATAATGTTGAATGATTAAATAAGTGTTACAATAGTGAACTATTTAATCCAGTGGGGGAATGTTATATTATTTATAATATAATGTTTAGATTAAATAATGTGACAAAGTATGTAACATATTGTAACATAATATATATGAGAGTTACATTTTTTAGATAGTGTGAATATCCAAATGTGTAACATATTTGGGGTTACAAAAATAGTTACAAATTTATAACTCTCAAATATTACCCAATAATTTGTAGATTTGATGTTACATATTTTGATTTGAATTTCTCAAAGTCATAAGAGATATGGTTGTTGGAGATGTGATTTTAACTCCCATAATGTGTATAGAAGTTACAAAATCAAGTGGGAATGAGTTTGGAACGTTTTGGAAAAGTTTAGAAAATTGGGTGGCTGAAATACTTTGTGGTCGTGGCCAGTGTTTGTCCCAGGTCGTGGCCCTGGGGAACAAAAGCCAACGACCGCGACCAGGATTATCCCAGGTCGCGGCCAGAGAGGCTGACAGTCTTTCCCAACTTCGGTTTTATCCAATTTTAAATGTTTCCAAGAACCAAGTAACTCTCAAATCTCTATTTTAATTCCATAAAACATTCATTTAAAAAATATTGGTAACAGCCATGGGGGTTGGTGGAATTTGAAATTTAAAGGGTGTCTCAAAACTCTATAAATATGAATCTATTACTCACTTATAAGACACGTCAATTTCTATCCACTAGAGCACTTGGCTAGAAATTCACCATAGATGCTTGTTTATTCTAGATAGCTATTTCTATTTGTGAGTGTTCCCTTAGTGCTTGAGATAGGGGGAAATAAGCTTTTGGACAAATGTTGTAAAACTTGTTCAAGTTGGTGATCCCCAATGCTCTTCACTTAGGTTGTGTGAGTAAGAGTTTTGTTTATTGTTCTTGTTCTTCCTTTTTCTACTATTGTTTTTTCATTTCCTTCTCTTATTTTCTATATACACTTGTGTTTGTATCTTTTGTTTTAGAGTTGTAATTTCATTTTCATCTTTTCTATACTACTTATAATTTATTTGTACCTATTGTCTAGAGTTTTATTTTTCATTATTCTTTTCATCTACTATTTCTACATTTACCTGTATTTTGTTATTGAGTTGTAACTTATTTAATCAATCACCTTGTCATTTGTATTATTTTGCTTAGAGTTGTAAGAGTCTTACTTTTTCCATTGAGGCAATATATATATATATATATCTCTAACATATGGAATGTGAGTAATCTATGTGGATAGACATCTTGGCAAATGTGATGTATATAATAGTGATTATATATGACAAGACCGATATGAATTAATTATCTTTATAAACTTACTATTTGCCATAAAGATTTAATTCATATCATAATAGATGATCATTTGTAGATCAGTCTAAATCCTGAGTAATCATGAACTCATGTTTGTGCTTATTGGATCGTTTGATTCATTCGTTAAGGTCTCTTGATATAATGAGGCTAGTGACTTTTGCTTATGAGATTCAATATCATGAATGGATGGGAACATGATTTTACAATAATAGAATCCATGATTTCGTAACGGATCGAATATTGGTTCCCTTAAGGGTTAATTCTGAAACTCAATAGTTATTGAGCTCAAATCTATAATGTGATTATAAATTAATTACTCGTTAGTGAATTAATGGCACTTAAGGAATAAGATGTAATTAGAAGGGTAAAACGGTAATCATGACTAGCTCTAATTAACGAACCAACAAATGGAGGACAGGACTACATTTATTAATTATATCAATGGACTACAAGAGAAAACTCTATAAATATAATTCTATAAATACTTAGAGTGCAATTCCATATTTATAGTTGAGTAATCATGGAATTAATAAATAAGATTATTGAATTGAAGAGTTTAATTAATAATTTGGTAAGAATGTCACAATGAAGATTAATAGAGAAAATGACTAAATTACAAATGAATTAATTAGTCAGGGCAAGAAAATAATTATGTGATAATTATGTACAGCTGATTAATTGTGAATTAATTAGTTAACTAATTAGTTTTTATTTGAATTTTTTTTATATTATGTGCAGTTGATTAATTGATTTGGTAAAGATGTCACAATGAAGATTAATAGAGAAAATGACTAAATTACAAATGAATTAATTAGTCAGGGCAAGGAAATAATTATGTACAGTTGATTAATTATGAATTAATTAGTTAACTAATTAGTTTTTATTTGAAGATTTTTATATTAGTAATCATGTTTGATTATTTGGGATAATTTATTTATTATCTTATTATAAGATAATTATTTAAAACTGGTAGTTTTTAAGATAAAGTTAATTTTGAATTAACTGGTATTTTATTTTTTGGGAATATATATATTATCTTATAATTAATTAAACAAGGAAATGAGAAACTCAAGGATAGGGATAAGAGGCACACGCCACTCACTGCACACGATAGTGAGTGGCACCACTTATGTATGTATCACATCACTGGGATTTGAATATTGAATTTCAAATTAATTAATTTATTTTATTATTTAATTATTCTTTTTAAATATGATTTAAATTAAATAATTAATTGGTTATAACTAATTAATTTTAATTTAATTAAATAAAGATTATTAAAAAAATAGTTTAATTATCTTTATAAACCTGAAAAGAAGAGATTATTTTCTAAGTCAGTTGTTTCTAGGTTATCAGACTCTCTCAAAGAAAAGAAGCGATAGAATTTTCTATACCTAAAATTCTAGAAGTTTCCATAGCCTCTCTCTCTTCTCAAACCTCTCTAGATCTCATGTGTTGAGTACATCTAGAGTGCCTAAATCAGCCCATGAATACATGCCCATACACATCCTTGTATGTTAGAGGAACGACTTGGAAGGCTAAGGTGTGAGTTTTCATATGGATAGGAAGATCGTTGATTTTTACGAAAAGACTCAAAGACACTTGATAGGCTATGAGAGGTAATATCTATTCTTTGTATGTGTTAATTTAATATATGTATGATCCTGGATGGTATTAATATATTTTTTTTAAATTCCCCCCCCCCCCTTCCATTTCGTTACGTATTTTGATATTTTTCTTATTTAATACCAACAATTAGTACCATAGCAGTCTATATATATTTATTAAACGATGTGTGGGTTTCTTGCATTTTTTATATGTATATTGAATGGATGGCTATGTTTTTTGAAAGTATGGTTGAACAATGGATCGTTAATTATATGATGCTATTGGGCTAGGAATTTTAGTTTTTCTTAGATCTTGTGTAAGCCATATGGGGCATAGGAATTTTTGTAATTTTATTTTTGGAATAGTATTGTAAAAATTCTGGTCACACAAGAGAAGAAAAAGGAGAAAGGGACCCGAGCCACCAGCCACAAGGCAGCGACCCAAGCCCTACCTTGCGCGCCCTTGCACAAGGCACCACTACACCCCCCCCCCCCCCCCCGTGCCATTGTGTCTACAGCTAGCCATGCGCCAGCCGCCATTGCAACTAATACAAATATAGGCTTTCTCAACGCTTTTTTTTCAACCTTAAATAAAAAGTGCAGAGAAAATGTTTGAATAACTATCAAATATCACATTTAATACCCTTCTACAAAAAATACTATGCTATTGCGGTTTTAAAAAAAAATCGCATTGTAAAGTAGGAAACAAAAAACTGTAGAGAAAACTCTATTTTTTAATATTGTTAATATTAATTATGTTAATTATGTACAATATATTGTTTTTTACATAATTTTTTATATTATTTACATAATGAATTTTTTAAATGTTAATTTTTATTAAATATTTTAGGAATCCAAATTTATTATTAATTTATCATTAATTTTGTAATTATAGTTTAGTAAATTTAATTTTAGTAGTTTAACTAATTTATTAGAAAGTTACTAGTTAAAATGTGAGTTTACTTGTTTTAATTTAATATGTAATTTTGAATATTCTAAATCATACCAATTACCATATTTACTAATTATTGTTTAAACTTTTATTGTTGGAAATATATTTACTTGTTTGAATTTGAAGAGCGTTGAAATTGTTGAAGATTAATTTTGCAGTGAGTAATAATTAATACTTAATGTTTTATTTTATTTTTGATATTATACAAACTATTGTTAGAGGAGTTTGAATATATTAGATATTCATCTATAGTGAATTAGGTTCTTAAATAAAATTGTTTGTTGCGGAGATAACAGAATGTTGAGAACATGTGTATCTTAGTGAAGTAGGTTCTGCGAATTTAATGTGCTGCGGTGATTTATGGATGAAATTATGCATGTTGATTGTTGTGTTTTGTTTGAATTGAATTTATAGGTAGTAATAATTTGGGATATACTATACAAACAGAGGAAACTATGCTCAATTTTTTTAAGATTAAAATATTTATTGAACATGTTTTATAGGTTAATATATGTAATAATTATGTTTGTTTATGTTGAAATTGTAAATACATATGAATTTGAGATATGTTATAGAAACAGATGAAACTCTGCCCATTTTATTTTAGAATTTATTAATTTAACATATTTTTTTTCAATTACAATATTAATTTTCTTTTCAATATTGACTTAGGAATTAGGTAGATATTATCATTATGGATAAATCATGGATGCTTGAGAATAGAGAAACACAACAATTTCAAGACGGGTTCAACCCAATTTTAGAATTTTTCCAAACAAATTGTAGTGATCCGGAAATAATTCTTTTTCCACGCATATATTGTGGTAATGGATCAAAATGAAATATTACCATGATAAGGAATCATGTATTTTGTCAGGGATTTGATACAAGTTATCATACATGGTATTGGCATGGGGAATCATTGAAAAATAATAATCCCTATCCATTCAGGAGGCGAGGGGTTGATGATTTGGATTATAGTGATTTTGACGATGATCCTATGGAATTGCTTGATGAAGCACAATAAGAGTTTGTCGATGATCCTTCAAAATTCGATAAATTGGTTAGAGATGAAGATAAACCACTACTCAATGGTTGTTTGAAACAAAGATTACCAACGATGGTGAAATTTTACAACATAAAAGCATAAAATGGAGTGAGCGATAAACGTTTTAGTCAAATTTCAACTGCTTTTAAAGAGATTTTTTCGTCAGATAATTGCTTCCCTGAGTCTATGTATGAAGTGAAGAAAACTTTAAATTGCATAGGGTTGAAATTTGAGAAGATCCATGCATGTCCAAACGGTTGTGTTATATCATAAAGAGTATGTAGACTTGGACACTTTCCCAGAATGTGATTTACCGCGCTACAAAACTAACAAGAGTAAGTAGATTAGGAAACTTATTCCTCGGAAAGTAATGTGGTACTTGCCTATTCCGCGGCTTAAGCAGTTGTATCGAAGTTCAGAGCACTCTGAAAACTTAATATGACATGAGACTAGGCGAGTGAAAGATGGTAAACTCCAAAATCTTGCAGATTCGTAGGACTGGAAAAAAAGTAAATTACTTAAATCCAGAATTTAAAACTAAAGAAACACATCTTCGTCTAAGTCTAGCTGCTGATGGAGTAAACCCACATAAAGCTCTAAGTAATAGGCATAGTTCATTGCATGTCTTCCTTGTTATGTGCAATCTTCCTCCATGGTTAGTGATGATAAGAAAGTTTTTGATGCTCACGTTAATGATTTCAGGCCCAAAACAACCGGGACATAATATAGATGTTTATTTGGCACCATTAATTTATGATTTGAAAGATTTGTATGAAAATGGTGTTGAGGCATGTGACGATTTTAAGAAAGAAGTCTTTAACTTAAAAGTTGTTTTGTTGTGGACTGTTAATGATTTCCCGACATATGGTAATCTATCAGGGTTAAGCACAAAAGGTTACCAGGGATGCTCAATATGTTGCACTAACACATGGGCTCGTCTTCTGTTGAATGGACACAAAATGTGTTATATGGGTCATAAACGATACTTGCCCCTAGATCATCGTTATAGGAAAAAAAATATTTGATGGTTCTAAAGAACAAGGTGTTGCTCCCTTGCCACTATTTGGGCAACAATTTCTTAAAGAAGTAGAGAAAGTTGATTTAAAGTACGGAAAAATGAAGAAAAATAAGAAAGTAAAAGGATGTTTCCAAAGGAAATCAATTTTTTCGTCCTTCTTACTGGAAAGATTTAGTTGTTCGACATTTTTTGGATGTCATGCACATAGAAAAAAAGTGTGTGAAAGTATTATAAGTACATTACTTGATATTCCTGTTAAAACTAAGGATGGTCTGACTAGTCATTTAGATCTTATTGAAATGGGTATAAGAACTGATTTGGCACCTGAAGAGAAAGGTAAAAACACATATTTACCTCATTCTTGTTTCACGTTGTCCAGAGAAGAGAAAAAAATTCATATATAAATCATTGCAGAGATGATAGTACCTGATGGATATTCATCCAACATTCGAAACTTGGTATCCATGGGGGATTCGAAGTTAATGCGTATGAAATCACATGATTGTCTTATTTTAATGCAAGAATGATTTTCGATTGACATCTGGTCAGTCTTACCAAAAAAAAATTCGAGATTGTTTGACAAATGTTTTCATATTCTTCCATCATTTATGTGGAAAAGAATTAGAAATGAAAAAATGGATGCATTCATGGTAAGATAGTGGAAACTCTATCTAACCTTGAAAGTTTTTATTTTCCATCCTTCTTTGACATTGTGGTACATTTGGTGGTTCATCTAGTAAGGGAAGCCAAGTTGTATGGATCAGCTTGGGTGAGATGGATGTATCCATTTGAAAGGAATATGAAGGTGTTGAAAGGTTATGTGTGTAATCATTATCGTCCTGAAGCTAGTATGGTTGAATGTTATATATCGGAAGAGGTAGTGGAATTTTACTCATAATACATGAGTGGGGTTGAGGCAATCGGAATCAGCAAACCATAAAATAACTCAGATGGGGTTTATAAAGGACTACGAGGGAATGGAACAATGATCATCGTATCTAGGACAAAATTAGATCAAGCTCAATTAGTTGTGATGCAAAATAATCCTAAGAATCAATCATATATAATGAAAGTAATTTATTTTAAAGAGTATATATTAGAGTATTGTTCCACAGTATTATAACTTATTGGTTTTATTTATATAAACTAATTTGACCAAACAATATCTTGAATAGGGGGAACTCAAATAAAAATTGAGTCGTGGTGAAATTATAGCTCAGGATTGGGATGACATCTTGACTCAAGCGTTAGGGACACTGAAGCACTTAGGTCGTGTTCGAGCTGGCAGGTATGTACTTTATAATAGTTGTGTTCTTTTAAGAATTATTTAGTTTGATTTATTGATTTACTTGGTTGATTATTCTGTAGATTCACTGTGAAAATATCCAAAACATTTGGAAACAAAAACCGAGGAAAATGACTGCAAAAGAGGAGATTGCTTGGCTAAAAATTGAGATTGAAGAACTTAAGAGACATAAATCTACAACAAAAGAGGAACTAGCTCGAAATGAGGAATACAATGAGGAAAAAAATGATGGGGACTACTATGATGAAGGACAATACTATGATAATCCAAACGATAATGAAGGGCAATACTATGAGAATCCAATTAATGAAGTCTAGCAACCTGCCCCCTATGATGCATATGATCCTTTTCATCAAGACTATCCTATTGATGAAGTCTATTGAACTGTCCCCAAAACCGTAGAGGAAGTCTTTGATGAATTCCGTCGACCTGTCCACCAAACTGCAGATGATCCTTTTGATGAAGATGATCGATCAATCTATGAATCCCTGTCATCACCGAGCTACAAAATGCAATTGTATCAGTTGTTTCTAGGATATCAGACTCTTTCAAAGGAAAGAAACGATAAAATTTTCTATACCTGAAATTCTAGAAGTTTCCATAGCCTCTCTCTTCTCAAGTCTCTCTAGATCTCATGTGTTGAGTACATCTAGAGAGCCTAAATCAACATGTGAATCCTACGTGCCCACACACGTCCTTGTGTGTTAGAGGAATGACTTGAAAGGCTAAGGTATGAGTTTTCATAAGGATAGGAAGATCGTTGATTTTTACTGAAAGACTCAATGACACTTGATAGGCTACGAAATGTAATCTCTATTCCTTGTATGTGTTAATTTAATATATGTTTATATGCATGATCTTGGCTAATATTAATATATATTTTTTAAAATTCCTCCACTTGCATTCCGCTGCATATTTTGATATTTTTCTTATTTAATACCAACACATGTCACACTCCCTCTTGCCACGTCGTTTGATAATTCTACAAAATAGAGTTATTTTACCAGTTTTTATGTGCTAATTGTTTCTTAATTCTTGAGTTTTTAATTGATTTATTAAGTTTTAAAGTAATTTTGAATTTATTGGGTTTATTTTGATTTTTTTATAGATTTTTTTGTATTTTTATAGTTATATTATTGTAATATTTTGTAGTTTAATTATTTGAAATTAATATTGTTAAGTTAAAAGTAAAAATATGCAATTTTGAGCTTAAATATTTAAGTAGATTAAGTTTGAATTAATATTTTCATGGAACTTATGTTGTATATTTTATTATTGAAAATATTTAGTTTTAATTTAATTTGTGTTTATTTTTGTAGAGAATTTGTTGCAATTTTGCTCTTGAAAAGAAAGAAAAAATGAAGGAAAAAAAGACATTTTCAAATACTAGAAAGGAAAAAGTTGGCATTTATGAAAGGCCTTCAGCAGTCCATCAGCCTAAAGCCCAAGTAGCACCCTTCACCAAGCCCGCTTGGGCCTCCCAAGCTTCCACCTGGGCCGCGCCACCCTACTCCCCCAGCCCATTCGGGCCTCCTGCCCAGCTGAAGCTCCAGCAAGACCACCCCAGGCCATTCAACCAGCCTTCACACCTGGGCCCGCCTGGCTCACCACCTGAAGTCTTTGCCACTCACAAGCCAAACCAGCCCTTGCACCCTACGGTTCATGTGGATGCTCAAAATTCAACACCGGTAAAGAGCCCACATCTAATGCCTAAGGTCTCCGGAAGGTCCAAGGCAACCATGTTTGAAGTCCATTTGAACCCTCAAATTATTTCTCAAAATGACCCTACTCAAATTGACCAAAATGACCCAAGCGTCTCGCGCACGCTGCCCGCGTGCGCACCCCGCGCGCACGCCGCCTCGCTCCCGCGCGCACGCCGCCTCGCGCCCCGCGCGCCTCGCGCCCCGCGCCCAGCGCCCGCGCGCACGCCGCCTCGCGCCCCGCGCGCCTCGCGCCCCGCGCGCCTCGCGCCCCGCGCGCCCGCACGCCGCAAGCCCGCGCGCCTCGCGCACACTGCCCGCGCGCGCACCCCGCGCGCACGCCGCCTCGCTCCCGCACGCACGCCGCCTCGCTCCCGCGCGCACGCCGCCTCGCGCCCGCGCGCCCCGCGCCCCGCGCGCCTCGCGCCCGCGCGCCCCGCGCGCCTCGCGCCCGCGCGCCCCGCGCGCCCGCGCGCACCAAGGGTTCGCAGTAAGGTCACCTCACCTCGCCCCCAAAGGCCTCGCCCAAGGGCCACGTGTGCCTCGCTTCGCTCACCGGCCACGTCAAAAGCCTCAAGAGACATAGCCTCCACTAAACACCCTTCGGCCATGTATCAGGAGCCTCATAGTATGGGGGATGCAAAGTGATGGTTTCACAAGATAATCCCCTCATCTCATTTGTAGGCGTCATGCCTCATCACACACGCAGCAGGCCCCGTTGAAGAAGCCTTATCTCTCTTCTTGAGCTTCCCTACACTTAGTAGGACGTGGAATAACCATTGGGTACATGGTACCCGTACGTGTACGGGTGCATGATGCACAACCATGGGGAGGACAGGAGCATGACCCTGACTCCTGTACCACACAGGTAGTGGAGGTACGGATCATTCCAGAGAGTGGAGGCATTATATGCACGCCTCTGACTATGTACCAGGCTGACACTATGATCCTCTGCTCCACCACTCTTCCCACACCACTGCCACCTGTGCTATTACCCTGACAGGGTACTTTTGTACTATTTTGTCTCACGGGACCACCATGTATAAGGGGCCATTAGAGCCCAGCTATAAAAGGGGCTTGACCCCTCAGAATGGAGGGTTGGAAAATTCATTGTAAGGAGAGGCTATTGAGAAATATACCAGGACTTGCTCCATCATTTATCTGTGTTTACTTTTCCTTAAAGTTTATTCTTAGTTCTTATATAAACATCACATAACTTACCTTTGAGTTTTCCGATCTAATTTCGTTGACGAGATTTCACCGTCAACAGTTCACAAGCTCCCTTCAGCAGGCCCAGCCAAAACCACCCAAGCCCAGCCGAAACCACCCCTTGTCCAGCCACCTTCCTTAGCTGCTTTTTCCCCTTTTTGAGCCCAACAAATCATTTTGTCCCCTTATGTCCAAATATATCATTTTTTACCCAAACTTTTCTACACATTTTACCCCCAAAACATCATCATTACACCCTATAATTTACCCATATTTTTCATATTATTATTAATAATTTAATTAATTTAATCAATTTAATTCATTTAAATTGATTATTTTAATACTCTCATTTTGGCTATAAATATGGAATTTTCAAGACCATTTTAGAGTGCTAATTTTAGGAGAGGTCATACCACAAAGTTTCTACACTTTCAAATCTCTATATTATCTTCTTCTTCTTCTTCTTTTTGGTTAATTTTCTATGTATTTTTAGAGGAACAATTTGGGGGTTTTCCTCCAAATTTTCCTAAGTTATGTTTGTAGTTTTTTTGTTTGTATTTTCTATTCTAGTTATGAGTTTCTAATCTTTTTAAGATTATTAAGGTGATGATGAAACAATATGGAACTAGATAGTATTTATTTTGTATGTTGATTTCCCATTTTGTGCAACAAAGTTTATGGATTTTTCTTTTTCAAATATCTTCTTTCATCTTAAATATCATGTATTTTTTATTTTTAGCACATATTTACACTTTGTTCTTCATTAATGCAAAAACATAATATTCTTTGTGTAAGATGTGTCATTAAATTGTACACATCTAATACTTAGAACAAAAATTTTATGTTTTTCCTTATAAATAATGTTATTTGATTTTTTTTTTCATTAGGTTGATTCACATTAAATACATTGAAATTATACTTTTTGAAAAGTGAAGAAAAATCCTATCTTTTTAGAAGTAATTTGTGCTTAAACTTATAAATCTATTTGGAAAATGATAGTTTGGTTTATTTTAACTATCACTAAAACTTGGGAATCAATGTACTTATAAATATTATTGAACTTATATTTTGTGGATTCTAATATTTTAATAATCTTTCTTTTACCATCTTGTTTACAATTATTAATGTAGTTATATATATTGTCTTTAATATCTTTATTATTATCTTTTATTTTATTTTATTGTCACAAATTCTCATCAATCTTTGGAGCTAGGTTAGAAATTATTAATTTTGGTTTAAAATAGTTCTCTTTTCGATTTTAGACAACTCATTTTGGTTCGACATCCTTGCTTACATGATCACTATTCTACATGAACGATTCATGCGCTTGCGATTTACATTTTTAAAACGTACCCGTTTTGGGTCCATCATCGTTATTGTTAAAAATTCAGTATAACAATTATATATAGGGGAAATTTATCGTACATCCACCAAAACAGTAGTACTGATTAATTCTTTTCTATTTTTGGCACTTGAATAGATAAATCCTAAAAAAAAAATTATATGGCATTGTACATTGTAATTATTTATAATTTTTTAAGAAATTTAGAATAATTTAATGTGTAAAAAAAGTGACTTCAAACATTCTATTTCACATGCGTAAAATAAGTTATTTGAACTTTATTTTAGGCGCAGTAAATTATGTAGAATTTCTAAAAAAATATATGGGATATTCCAAATAATTATAATGAACATTGTCATATAAAATATTAGGATTATAATTTTCTACATGTTGTAAACAGACTAATGATACAATGATAATGTCATTTTAGTAGATGTAGAGTAATCGTGCTATATATATATATATGTATATAAGTCTTAGTACCATAGTACTTGTAGTTCTCTTTTGTATTATGTTTATTGGTTTATATCAACAGAGTTCACAAATTTTCTAAAAAGTATCATTTAGGTCCCCGGATTTTATTTTGTATCACTTAGGTCCCCAAACTTACTAAATGTGAATCACGTAGGTCATTTTAGTTAGAAAATAGTTTGCAGAATGTGCAACAAAAATCGATTTATGACCTAGTTAATTACAAAAAAAAAATGTATTATAAATTACTTTTCGCTAGGCCATAAATCATTTTATGTTATGCATTTTGTAAACAATTTTCCAACTAAAATGATCAATGTGATACACATTTAGTAAGTTTAGGGACTTAAGTGATACAAAATAAAGTTTGGAAACCTAAGTTTGGTGACAAAATTGGGGAATGTTAAGACTTAATATTTATTGTGCTGATTTACTAAATGGTCTTACTGTTTATTTCTTAGCTTTAGACCCCTGTAACAGACTCTGACGAGTCTTTAGGAATTAGTTAGAGTAATTCCTTAATTTATGTAATGATGGGATAGTGAGACAGTGGTTATGTACTACGTGTCTAGAATATTCCTATGTATTTCATTCAGAATAATGCAGTATAAATATATGAAGCCAACACCTGTTTTATGTGCTGAGAAACATTCAAAATACTTTGTTTTGTTACTTGGTATCAGAGCCTTTCCTATAGATGATAGTCTCAAAGTCGACAGAAGTTACACAAACTTCTGACAACAGCAGCTCAGTCGAACAACAATAGACAACAACAACAACATCTCTCAAGGAACGGTGATAATGACTGCACTAAATCCACAAGTTGGAAGCACTTTGTCTCAGCTGTTTGCACTCAAGCTTGACCGAACCAACTTCACTCTATGGAAGACGATGGTCTCGGCAATCATTCGTGGACATCGTCTTGATGGGTATCTTCTTGACACGTTGGCGAAACCCGACGAGATTCTGGAGCCTACCGAAAGATCTGCCGAAGGTGAAAAGAAAATGAATCCAGCTTTTGAACAATGGACAGTCAGTGACCAGCTCTTACTCGGCTGGCTATATGGATCTATGATGATGGAAGTCGCTACTGACGTAATGGGATATGAGTCATCAGCAACTTTATGAAGATCCCTTGAAGTGCTTTTCGGAGCCTATTCGAAGTCCAAAATGGACGAATACAGAACTTAGATCCAGCAACCAGAAAATGAGGCATGTCGATGACGGAGTATCTTTGACAGAAGCGGCAATGGGCTGATATTTTGGCTCTTGCAGGTGACCCATACCCCGAAAAACACCTAGTAGCTAATGTTTTGTGTGGTTTAGATATGGATTATTTACCTATTATTGTGCAAGTGGATGCTCAGCCTACTACAACTTGGTAGGAATTGCAGGACATCTTATTAAGTTTTGATAGTAAAATGGAATGTTTATGCGCTCTGTCTGGATCCCCTAAGATCCCTAACCCAAGTAATCCAGTAGCAAATTTTTCTGCAAAGCCCTCAAGCAACAAGGATCGTTACACTAATCCTGGCTCAGGTTCCCATGGTCGAGGTCGAGGAAGCACACCACCCATGTAACGCCCTACTTCCTTAGAGCCGTTACTAAGTGAGTTTTAAAACGTGCTTTTAACTCGCTAATCGAGGTTTTAGGTCAAACAGTGTAATAAAGCCGTAAACAAAGGAAAAACATCAGAGATAGTAATCTTTCATAGTAAATCATAAAAGTCTGACACCTGGGATCCCAAAATACAGTTTAGAAATATTTACAACATAAAAACTGTACTAAGTTGGCTAAACGGCAAAATTCAAGTTCATTTACAAGCATCTCCCAAAAATCCTCTGGCTGTGGTAGCCAGGCTGGCCAAACATGTACACGCCACCTCACGCCTCATGTACTCATAGTTGGTTGATCTTCTCTTTACCCTTACCTGCACCACAGAGCATCTGTGAGCCGAAGCCCAGCAAGAAAACCCACAAACAAATGATATATGCAACACATAAGCAAAGCATATAAACAGGCCACCAATGGCTAAACACATACGGCCTAGCCGTCCCAGGCGTTTACCAAGCCCTGGGTTCGTGGACCACGCTGTGAGGATATCCCAAGTATCCTTCTAGGGACTCGCCCTGGCAACTTGCACTCCACGCGCTCAACGCTGCTCTCGGCCCCATGCCATTCTCGGCCTTGCACTCAACGTGCCCAATGTCGTTCCCAACCCTTCGCCGTTCTCGGTCTACATCGTTCCCGGCTCTAGCCGACCATTCATATCATAATACACATAGCATAGCAAGCAAGTATTGAATTCTAGCATATTCAGTTAAAGGGCTACACCCTGCAGTTCTAACATATTGGGCTCAGCCCTGCGCACAAGATCTATGGGAACAAGGGTTTTCTTACCTGAGTTTCGAGCTTTCTGAGCACCGATGCCTCGAGCACAGTCCTCTAACGTGAGCCTCGCCGAAACCCTAGTCACAACACATTAACAATGTCCATCCATCAAATTTCTAATCCAATAAATAACTTTGAGCCATAGCCCTAACCTCCGGGTCCTTGAATTCTATCAATATGGGTGATAAAATCCATCCCGAGCCTTACCCTTTAAGTTCCTAAGCATAAATACCCTTTAAAACTCAGGTTGGCGCTAAGGGCCGCGACCCCACACACAAGAGTCGCGGCTAGCCTCGAAACAGAGGCTAGCACCTCACTGACCTCTACACGGGCCGCGGCGCGCCCACCAGGTGTCGCGGCGCACATGAACCTCTCGGCCTCCCATGGTCGCGCGCGCACGCGGGCCGCGGTGCTCTACACCGAACCCAGATTTTACACCATTTTTCTAAACCTTTCCCCAAGAAAATTCATCCTAAAACTTGACTAGCATTCCCAGATATCCAGTACAGTTATTCCAGCTCAGAAACAACATCAAGACCCCATTAAAATATGCTCCAAAACTCAGCTAGAACACCCAAAGGTAAATCAAGCTTAGCCAACATGAAATCCCCTATAACCAGCAGAAACTTAAGACTAAACCTTAGTAATTAAAGCTTACCTTGCAGAGCTTAGTCCCTGAGTTTGATCCTCAATCCCCAAGCTTCAAGTTCCTAGAGTATCCCAGCTGAAATCCCTTTAATTCCCAACCAATTCCTTTGAGTTCCCTTTGAGTTTTGCCTTAGAGAGTGAAAGAGAGAGGGAGGCAAGAGCTATCTTCAGTTGAAAGGAAATATGTGTCGGTTTCCTCAAGTTTCTAAACAATTCTCCCTTTCTGTTTTATTTGACTTAAGTCTAAAGGGTTACCGCAAGACTCGGGGTACCAAAACGTCCCCGAGGGCAAAATGGTAAATTTCCCAAATATTCCCGCCTAAACATTCTATCCTCAAATATATCTCCAAATATTTATTTTCATGTCCCGATAACCCCATAACTCATCTAATACCCAAATTACCCCTCGACTCGCCCCGAGTCCGAATCTCAACCCCGTTGTGACTCTCTGGCTAACCGCTCCCCAGGACTGTCTCGGATCGTGTTATACAGACATATCACATAAATACAACATTTATCTCATTTATCACACTTATGCCCCTAATATCCAGACGGTGCACATTTAACTCAATTAAACATGCATCATAATCATATATACACATAAATCCATAAACATATTAAACCACTTATTGCCCTCCAGGCACACTAATCAAGGCCCTAAGCCTAATTAGCAAATTCTGGTCGTTACAACCCAGTCGAGGCTATGGTGGCCAATCTCGCGGAAGAGGATCTCGATATGATTCAAGGCCTACTTGTAAGGTATCTTGAAAGTTTGGTCACTCTGCTACCTATTGTAACAATAGGTTTGATGAAACATTTATAGGCTCTCCCCCATCTGGTGTAAATACTGGTCAAAAAGGTTCTAACGGAGAAACCGCTTTCATTGCAACTCCTGAAATGGTGACTCATGATGCTTAGTATGCAGACTCAGGGGCCAGTCATCATATCACATCTAATGCTAATCAATTAACTCAGAAGCAGGATTATATGGGTAAGGAACAATTGGTCATTGGAAATGGAGGTAAAATTCCCATAGTGACCACTGGTAATGGTCATTTGTCCTCTCTGAAACTTCAAAATTTGTTACATGTGCCTAGTATTACTAGAAATTTGGTCAGTATTTCAAAGCTAACTATGGACAATAATTTGGTGGTTGAATTTTTCTCTAACTGTTGTTTTGTGAAGGATCTAACAACCAGGAGGGTAGTCCTTCAAGGGAAGCTTGAAGATGGACTATATTGATTTGAAGATGCAACCAGCATCAATCAACATTCAATTCCTACCAATCCAGCATGTCTTTCTAGTGTAGTGTTAAATTCTAGTTCAAGTCAGCATGTAGCTCATGAATCTTTAAATTCCATGAAGGATAAGTGGCATAGGTGACTAGGCCATCCATCCACTTGTGTTTTAAACAATCTGTTAAAGCTTATAAATGAAAATCCAGTTTCTGTTTTGAATACAAACTTTTGTGAAGCTTGTCAATTTGGAAAATATCATTCTTTACCTTTTACTCTCAATAACAGTAGAGCATCTTATCCATTAGAGTTGGTTCACACCCACTTATAGGGACCTTCCCCAGTCATGTCAAATGCTTTTCGGTTTTATATTCACTTTGTTGAAGATTATAGCAGGTTTACATGGCTTTATCCTCTAAGAACCAAAGCCGAGGCACTTAGTGCTTTCATTCAATTTAAAACGCTTGTAGAGAACCAATTTGAAAGGAAAATTAAAACTCTTCATACAGACTTGGGTGGAGAATTCCAAGTTTTTTCTCGCTACATGGTTGACAATGGAATTGTTTTTAGACACTCATGTCCTTATACCTCAGCTCAAAATGGTAGAGCTGAGAGGAAGCATAGGCATAGGCTATCTCAAGAATTGCAGTTACTCGAGCTACTGCGAACACATAAATATGAAATGGAAGTAGATTTATGCATTTGCAGTAGCTGGGCCTCACTTTACTTGCTCGGGCTTCTCTGCCCTTTAAATTTGGGATTGATGCTTTTCAGACTGCTACTTATATTATTAACCGATTACCAGCTCCTATACTTCACAAGCAGTCACCCTTTGAAGTGTTATATTCTAAAAAGCCTGATTATCATTTTCTTAAGGTTTTCGGTGTAGCATGTTATCCATGTTTAAGACAATATCAGACACATAAATTTCAATATCACTAAACTAGATGTGTCAATCTGGGTTATAGTCCTGATCACAAGGGCTACAAGTGTTTAAGCTCTACTGGTCGTATTTACATCTCACAAAATGTCATTTTTAATGAAGTTGATTTTCCATTCAAAATTGGTTTTCTTAATACCCATCAAAATGAGAAGGCAATCATTGTAAATGTTCTCTCATGGTTCATGTATATTACTCAACCTTCAAATTCATGGCCTACTTGTGACACTCCTTGTTGTGAAAAACAATATTCTATTTAAATACGCAAGTGCACGTAATCACACAAGTAATATAATGATAAGTAGATCGTCTCCATAGGGATTGTAAAATAGAAAAATAAGCAAAACAATTACTAGACAGCTTAAAAGTACTAAAAATCAAATGGGTTGTTTATAGGCTAAACAAAATATTAAAGAGATGGAAATACTTAAATTAAAACTGATCAAAACAAGAAAATTGAAAGAAATATATGGATTGCAAAATGGACTTGAATTATTGATTCCCCCTATGTTAGTTATCCTGAACAGATTGCGGCAGCAATATTTTAAAAAAACTCCCAGGTTAACAAGAATTCATTAAACATTCATAAAACTTTCCTGAATTTCATGATATTAATTCTCTTACCTAATTAAACATATTTCTATGCCTAATCAGATTTAAGAATGCAGATTCAAGGTTCAATTCTCAAGAGTTACACAAGGCAAATAACACATCCCTATGTTACTTACTAACATAATCTAACCCAGATTATGACTTGTGTCATCGAAGTTCTTCCCATTACATTTAATCCTTCCAGCATTAAACATAATTAAATACCTTGCCATTGTTGGCCAAACAACAACAAGAAATTAATAATAAACACACTTGAATGAACAAGAGAGATTTTACTAAATAAAGTGCAAGAAATTACTACACTATAACACAGGGTTCATCAACAATTCAAGCCACATAAAAATTAGTTCATGGTTGAGTTAATAAACATTAATCCACATTCAATACAGCCCATAAATATTTAGATCAGAAATCAACTTAGAAAATATCAAAATGAAGGTTAGAAATAGAAGAAAGAACAAATCCAAATGATGCTTGAGCTTCTCTTTTTCGTCCTCCTTCTTTCTTGTTGTTTTTCTTTTCCAAAATTGGTTGTTGTTCTTCAAAATGCGGCTGGTCCTCTCTAAGTGTATTCTAGGTTTCCCAATTTGGCCATGTAAGTACAATTTTGCCCTTCCTCTTTGTATAAACCGTGGATATCCTCTTTTCTTTTGACATTTACTCCCAATTTTTGACTGATGCTTTCTATACTTGCTAGCTCAGGCACTATTCCAGCTCACCATTGACTTTCCAAGTGCTCCTAGGTGTCCAAAAGTTGCCTGATCAAAATGCTTCAGCAAAGCAGATTTTGCTGCTACAAACTTGCTAATTCAGCCATCAAAATTCAACTTAGATAGTTTCAAATGTTAGTTCATTCTTTGTACAAATATCTATCCATGAAACTACTATCATCCACCCATTAGCTATTAAAAACTACAAAAAAAAAAAAAACTAAACTTAAATAAGATCATAAAAACAACAAAGATAGCTACAAAAGCTAAAAATAAACTAACATCACCCACAATTTTTCACAATTAAAAGTTCAAAAGCACATGAAATAACTCTTTATTCAAGAGTTACCACACCTCCTGCTGCATCTATACAAGATAAACAACTGATCAATAGTGAAAAATACACATTTATTGATTTTAATAGTTAAAATAAATTAAGTTTTAATTAATATTTTCATGGAATTAATATGATTTATTTTATAAATGAAAATATTTGATTAGGACTTAATTTATTGTTATTTTGTAGAAATTAAATTTGTATTTTGGCACTTTGAAATGAAGAGAATAGAAAACAATTAAATCTGAAAAAGAGAATAGAAAAATAGCATTTTTCTTGAAACAAAAGGGCCTAGCCGAAGGAAAAGCCCAACCCAGCCGCCTGGAGACCCACCTGCCCAGCGCCACGCATCCTAGCCTCAGCTCCCTGACCCGGTTGGCGACCCGCGTGACCCGCTTCTCTCCAGCCTTCTCTTCCCCCAGCCAGCACCCACGTGGCGCCTCCCTATTGGCTGTCGATTGGGTCAAAAGCCACCTCTGCCACCAGCCACCTTCAGCCCATGTTTTGTGGGTATTGGGCCTTGCACATTCCTATTTTGAGCTCCAAAGCTCATTTTTTTGGTGTTTTAGAAAAAGAGAAAATTGACCATTCACCAAAATAGCTAGGTTAATATTAATAATAAGATTTAATTTTTTTCAAAATCATATTTTATTATTAATATTTCAGATTTATTGTGTAACCCTCATTTGTTGTTTAATTTATTTTTAGTCATTTTCTCTCTCTATTAATATGAACTCTTTCTTTCACATGGATGTGTAATTTTGAGAGTAAAGAAACTATAGCAAAATTTCTACTCACTTTCTTCTCATATTTTCTTCTTAGAATTTTGTGAGAATCATGAGCATAATGGCATAAAATTGTTCATAAAATTTCAATCATAAAACGCTTAGTATTGGGAACAATTGTGTAATATTACAAATGGTAGAAACCGATATTGTTCTGTCTAAAAAGATTGGTTGTTAAATAAGGTTTGTGATAGCGTTACCCTCCACACTTACCTGAGAACCTCGGGGAGTTCTGTCTAGGCAAGTGTGGGTCTGAAGCGGTACCTTGGCAACCTTCCCAATCGGTCTGGGAACATTTCAAGCATATACCTTTGCACTATTACATTGTTCAACTTATTACTATAAGAAAATCAAGCTTGTTCTGTCAAAATAAGCAATTTCACTCTGCTTAAAGGTTGTTTGGTCAAAAAGGTTTAACTTGTGATCCACCATACTTACTCAGTAACCTCGGGGAGTTCTAGTAAGGCATTGGAGATCACCCCAAAACCTCCAAATCTACCTGGGAACAAGTTTAACAAAAAAATAAAATAAAATAAAAACATAAAATAAAATCTAATTGTGATTTCTGAGAGTGGATGAATCATCACGAAACTTCCAGTGACACTTATTCCAATTCATCTGCCACTCCTTCCGAAACTCCTTCTACCAATCCTGCTTCTCCACAAACTTTAGCTGATAATAATCCATTCGCAATGACTCGCAATGATGAAATCCAAGAACTCTCAATGACTACCTCTATCCTACTTGCACTTCCACGCCTTCATGCATTATCTTCCCTCCTAATATGCCCGCATTAGACTTTAAACCTGGCATAATTCAACTCTTGCCCACGTTTCATGGAATGGAAAACGAAAGCCCATACGTGCATATTAGAGAATTCAAGGAGGTAATAGCCACGTTCTATAACCGAGCCAAAAATGTCGATTCTTTGCGACTGAAGTTCTTCCCTTTCTCCTTAAAGGACAAAGCCAAAAGCTGGTTATACTCTTTGAGACCTAGGTCTATTGGAACATGGGAGGAGATGAAAAAATCCTTATTTCTGAAACACTTCCCCAACCATAAGACCAACAGTCTAAAATGACAGATTTCCACATTTTCCCAAAAGGACAATGAAACGTTCTATCAAGTCTGGGAAAGATTCAAAGATCTGTTGAATCAGTGCCCGCACCATGGCTATGAGAACTGGCGTTTGGTCAGCTACTTCTATGAAGGCCTCACGAGTCGCGAGCGCCAGTTTGTAGAAATGCTATGCAATGGTGAATTCCTCGAAAAAGAGCCAGACGATGCTCTTGAATATCTCGAAGAAACCGCAAAAAAATCTCACACCTGGACTGGTCCAAGTGCTACTGATAGCACCAACCGACACAAACCATCTGGGATCTATCAACTTTGAGAAGAGGATAGTAGAAGAGGATAGTGTTAAGGCCCAACTCAAAGCTTTGAAAAAGCAGTTTGAGGTCTTAATGACGAAAAATGGCCAAAAATTGCACATGATTGCTTAAGCGGAATCGCAAGAACCTTGCTTTGTTTGTGGAGGGACGGAGCATTTAGCTAAGGACTGTTAGCTTTTAATGAAATCAAGGGGGTTTATGAGGAGCAATGCAATGCCTTAGGGGCATATAACAAGCCATTCTCCCATACGTACAACCCTGGGTGGAGAAACCACCCAAATTTCAGTTGGAGAGATTCCAACCAAGCTCAATCGTCTGGAGGCCAATGGAGAAATGAGCAACAAGTTCAACCATCAAAGGCGTATTCTGCACCTCAATACAATGCTCATCCACAATGAAATTCTCTCGAGAATACCCTTCATGCATTCATAGAGGAACAATCCAAACTTAATCGCCAAATGATGGAAGAAATCAAGGAAATGAAATGTCAATTCTCAAAATTGACTGAATCCTTGGCCATTCCAGAAATACGCAAACTTCCTTCCCAACCGAAATTCAATGTGCAAGGCCAACACATGACCTAATCTTCAAATTCTAATGATCAAAATGTCATGGAAGTAAATGCCATCATGACTAGAAGCAGTAAAACTTTGCAAGACCCACCCATGAAATCCAACTCTCCCACTACTCCAAAAGTTATTCCCGAAAATCCACCACTCAATGCCTCTCCAAAAGTACCATTTCCCCAGGCTTTGAAACATGTTGGGAAACTTCCTGATAACCGAGCTAAAACCCTTGAGCACTTGACACAAGTGAAGATTAATCTTCCTTTGCTTCACATCATAAAACAAGTGCTCGCTTATGCCAAAATCATCAAGGATCTATGCACTACAAAAAGGAAGCACCATGTCAAGAAGATTGCTTTCTTAACTGAGCAAGTAAGTGCGGTGATTGAACAAAAGGCACCACCGAAATATAAAGATCCCGGTTGTCCCACCATTTCTTGCCAAATTGGCACCCATGAAGTCAACTAAGCCTTACTTGAGCTTGGCGCGAGTGTAAATGTAACACCCTGGATAACCAAGGTCGTTACACTGTGTGATTATAAAGGTGCAAAACTTGCTAATCAGGTTATATAGTTGAAAATGTGACCCTAAAGTTGTAATTAGGTTAGGGTTAAAATATTTTGGTCATAAACAGGAAATTTCTTATTAAAATAAACGTTTAACACATGGGATCCCAAAATAGGTTTTAAAGGACAGTTTACAAAATTTCAAAGTTTATGTACAACCATAAGCCACTCTAATGGCAAAATAGACACTTTAGGTTTTCATGTCCCTGTACCAACCCTCGGCCGTGGCGGCCGATCAGCTGACTATGTACATTCTGCCCCAGAGCTCTCCAACTCAGGACTGGTCCACCTTGCCCTTTCCTTTACCTGCACCACGTAGCACCCATGAGACAAGGCCCAGCAAGAAAACCATAATTCAGATCATAAACGATAATCAACAGTCACAAAATTCACAAATCATCAATCAGATACTCAGCAGGTCACATTGTTCACATAATCAATGATATCAATCTACCTACCAACAATAAATCATCTAAATAATAAACATGACATAATCAGAAAACCATGATTGAGCTTGAAGCTCAAGAACTTCACCAGAAAAACCAAAAACCCAGATAAACAAAGTCAGAATTTGTTATCTTAGCTGAGTGAATTCGACCCTAGGTTGCCTTAAATGCCCTTCCAGACTTTAATTCCTCAAATCCCCAAGCTCAAGTCCTTAAATTTCCATCCAAAATCCAAATTCAGAATTCAACCTCACAAACCCAGAAAATTCAAACAAAACCTTTCAACCTTACCTTAATTGGTAGCTAAATCCAATTGAATCCCTTAGCTTCTCCAAGGATCAACACCCCAAACCAAGCCTAGACTTCCTCTGAGTTCTTAGCTTCAAAAATTCTCAAGGGAGAGTGGGAGAGGAAGTGATCGTGAGGGAGAGAAAGAAAGATAAGTGAGTGTTATGTTTTTCCCTTCTTTTTCTTTCCTTTCCTTTTCAACTTTTACCCATTTCTACAACTTCCACTAGAGTCTAAAATGAACATAATACCTCATTTATCCCCTTTTAAAAATCAAAAGACCCTTTTGCCCTCCCAATTAAATCCAAGTCTCTTAATCACTCTAAGAGCATTTTGGTCATTTGCTCCTAATTCCCGCTAATTCCTCAAGTGTCCGTAACGTTTACCACTTAAATCCCATAATCTAATTAATCACCAATTATTTTCCCCAATGTAAAATAGCCTCCAATATATCTCCCAAATTCCCAGAAATACCCCTAGGCTCCCCCGAGCTGGGTATAAATCCCCACCGTGACTATTTCACTAAACCGCTCACTAGGATCGCCTCGAGCCTTGTGCTACAAATACATCCACATAATAATGTGGTCTTAACAATTTATCATAAATAATCACATTTATGCCCTCAATGGGCTAAAATTACAACTATGCCCCTATAAGCTAAACATGGCCTATATGCATACTAATACTCGTAGTCATCCATTTCACATATCCATATAATCATATAAGCATACTTATCATATAATCATGCATTAATTCATTTAAATCACACATAAACCAATTATGCCCTCACAGCACACTAATCACGGCCCTTAAGCCTTATTAGTGATTTTGGGTCGTTACAGTAAATCTCATGCCTTACTCTGCATACTCGTAACTCGGTCTTGGAGAAGTGAAGCCAACATCTATTGTGCTATAGCTTGCTAACCGCTCCACCAAAAAGCCTAGGGGTATTGTTGAGGATGTGTTAGTTCAAATTTAGAAATTCAATTACCCCGTTGATTTTCTTATTCTTGATACCCAATTTGTGGTAAACATGGAGTCTAAAATTCCCATTATCCTCGGAAGACCATTCCTTGCTACTGCAAATGCTTTGATCAATTGTCGGAATGGTCTCATGAAGATATCGTTTGGAAACATGACTTTTGAAGTCAATATCTTTCACATCGGGAAACAATCTCGAGAAAATGATGAATGCTATCAAACATTCATGATTGACTCTTTAATTCCTGAGGAGGTTCAATTGCGAAGCAACTTCGATAATGTTGATGAACTCCTCCTTCTGTCTGACAACAAAAGTCCCAGATCTATTGAGTCTACTCTTGCAATATCAGATCACACAGACTCGCGCAATAGAAGGACTCAGTTTTGGAAACCTCGCTTTGAAGAGCTACCTCATGAGAGGTCACAGCCGAAAACTTCAGCCGAAGAGGTTCCAATTGTTCAATTGACCAAACTTCCTGAGGGTTTGAAACATGTCTTCTTAGGAGACGGTGAAACCTTTCCAGTTATCATCTCGTCCAACCTTCAAAATTCTCAAGAATTGCAGTTACTCGAGCTAACACATAAATCTATGATAGGTTGGACACTTGCTGATATCAAAGGTATTAGCCCTTTAATTTTCTCCCATCGAATCAATCTGGAGGATGAGGCTATCCCTCGAAGAGACCCTCAAAGGCGACTGAACCCCACAATGAAAGAAGTTGTAAAAAATAAAGTTTTCAAAATTGCTAGACGTTGGTATTATTTACCCAGTAGCTGATAGCAAATGGGTTAGTCCAACTCAAGTCGTACCCAAGAAATCTGGTGTCACTATGATCCAAAATGAAAAAGGGGTCCTTGTCCCTACAAAAACTGTGACAGGGTGGCGCATGTGCAGTGATTATAGAAAATTAAGTGCCGCCTCTTGCAAGGATCATTCTCCACTCCCATTCATTGATCAAATCCTTGAACGTGTAGCTGTTCATCCATTTTATTGCTTTCTTGATGGCTATTATGACTATTCTCAAATTGACATTGCATTAGAGGATCAAGATAATACCACTTTCACTTGTTCCTTTGGCGCTTTTGCTTTCCGGCGTATGCCATTTGGCTTGTGTAATGCACCAGCTACTTTCCAAAGATGCATGATGAGCATATTTAGTGACATGATTGAAAAATCAATGGAAGTATTCATGGATGACCTAACCGTTTTTGGAAATTCCTTTGACACATGTCTTCTTCATCTTGAAGTTGTTTTAAAACGATGTATTGAGAAAGGACTTGTGCTCAACTGGGAGAAATGCCACTTCATGGTATCTTCTGACATAGTCTTAGGCCACATTCTTTCTGAAAAAGGAATAGAGGTTGATCAATCCAAAGTCGACCTTATCTCCAACCTGCCTACTCCTAAGACTGTCAAAGTCGTTAGGTCATTTCTTGGTCATGCTGGTTTCTATAGGAGGTTCATACAAAAAAATTCAATGATTGCTCGTACTCTAAGCAACCTCCTAGCCAAAGATGTCTCTTTTGAGTGGACACCTAAGTGTGAGGAATCATTTTGAACGCTTGTCAATTCACTCACTTCTGCTCCCATCATTCAATCCCCCGATTGGAGTCTTCCTTTCGAGATCATGTGTGACGCCAGTAACTTTGTTGTGGGAGCTGTGTTAGGACAACAAAGAGAGGGGAAACCCTTTGTTGTCTACTATGCAAGTTGAACTCTCAATATTGCTCAAATGAACTATTCCACTACTGAAAAATAGTTGCTTGGCGTCGTCTTTACTCTTGACAAATTTCCATCTTATTTGATTGGATCACCTATTACGATCTTCACAGATCACTCCGTCCTTAAGTATCTCCTTTCCAAAAAGGATGCTAAGGCGCAATTAATACGGTGGATCATTCTCTTGCAAGAATTTGATATAACAATCAAAGACAAGAAAGGTGTTGAAAATGTCATTGCAGACCACTTATCCCGACTTGAATTCTGCGATTTGGCTGATGGTCCACCTATTCATGATGATTTCCCCGATGAACAATTTCTTTCTGTTACTAAGTTACCATGGTATGCTCACTCTATAAACTACTTAGTAACAGGTGAACTCCCATCTGAATGGAGTTGACAAGAAAAACGCAAATTTCTGGTCGAGGTGCGCAATTTCTTTTGGGATGACCCATACTCATTCAAGTATTGCCCCGACCAAATCATGTGAAGATGCATCCACGACGATGAGGTGTCTAGTATGCTGAATTTTTGCCACAATGATGCTTGTGGTGGTCACTTCTCTGTGAGGAAAACCACTGCAAAAATCCTACAATGCGGTCTTTACTGGCCCACTCTGTTCAAAGACACCAATGATTTCTATCGTTCTTGTGTAAGGTGCCAAAAGTTAGGTTCCATATCCCGTCGGCATATGATGCCCTTGAACCCAATTCTTGTTATCGAAATATTTAATTGTTGGGGGATAGACTTTATGGGACCATTTCCACCTTCTTTTGGTTACCTTTACATTCTTATCGATGTGGATTATGTTTCCAAATGGGTCGAGGTTGTACCATGTCGAACCAATGATAAAGCTACAGTTGTCAAATTCTTGAAAGAAAATGTGTTATCAAGGTTCAGTACTCCTCACGCTATCATCAGTGATCAAGGCACTCACTTTTGCAACAGATCCTTTGAGGCTCTTATGCGCAAGTACGGTGTACTTCATAAAGTTTCAAATGCCTATCATCCACACACTAATGGTCAAGCTGAGTTAGCCAATAGGGAGATAAAACACATTCTGGAAAAGATGGTAAATCCTGACCGCAAAGATTGGTCTACATGACTTCTAAAAGCTCTTTGGGCATACCGCACTGCTTTCAAATCCCCTCTTGGGATGTCTCCCTATCGGCTTGTCTTTGGAAATGCCTGTCATTTACTTGTCGAGCTCGATCATAAAGCATATTAGGCTATCAAAGCCCTAAACTTTGATCTGAATGCCGCAGGTATAGATCACAAACTCCAATTGTCTGAAATTGAGGAGTTGAGAAACGATGCATATGACAATTCCAAGATTTATAAAGAAAAATTGAAAATGACTCACAATAAACAAATCCTGCGAAAACACTTTGAGCCAAATCAGAAAGTGCATCTGTATGATTCTCGCTTGCACTTGCACACCGGTAAACTGCGATCACGATGGACTGGTCCATTTGTAGTGAAGCAAGTATTTCCCAACGGTTCTGTTGAGGTTGAGGACCCAACCGATGGGAGAATTTTTTGAGTTAATGGCCAAAGACTGAAGCATTACATTGAGAGTGTGAGTCATGTTGAAGTGGTCCTTCTTAAGGACCCAATTTATACACTCTGAAGGTTTGAATGGTTTATTTGTTTGTTCTTTTTATTTTTATTTTTTATTCTTATCTTTATTTTTCTGTCTTTCTTTTATTTTTGTATGTTTTTCGTTTTTGTATTTTGTTTGTTTTGGGGTATTGTTATCAGGCTATTTATGCTCTCACCTCATGGACATGGTCATCATCTAGGTGTTCTCTTTCCCTACCTTTTTCATTGATTACTCATTTTGACATTGAGGTCACTGTCTGATTTTTGGTTGGGGGTGGTGAGCATTCATTTGGAAAATCTTATTGTCGAGTTGAATTTTATTTTTTTTTGAGTCATCAAAATTATCCAAGAATGAGTACAACTTGTTGGTTTGAGTTAGTTTTTACTATGTTTAGCTATTAAGAAGTTATTTTCAGAGTTCTTTTGTGCACTTTCAAAACATGTGATAAATTGGTTGTTAACACAAATAGTTGAGAGAAATTTCGAGTTTAAAGTTTTTCATTTCTTGGTGAGTTGAGAAAACAATTTTTTGAACTTTTATTGATCATTTGAGTTGGTAAAGTCACATCTTTGGAATTTAAAACATGACATTTACTAGATGGATGTTTTTCATTTAAGAATGAGTCTTTGTAATAATTTTTAAATTTGTATTCAATTTATTTTATTTTGTTTGTAATTTCTTTCATTTTTGTGTTGCCTCTTGTCAAGAAAAAAAATGATGATGAAAAAATGAAAAGAAAAAAAAAACAAGAGCAACACTTTCCTTTATTATTTTTGTAGTTGTTGAAAAAAAAAATCTTTCTAGTATTATTTTTTTGTTTTGTGCAATTGTAAAAAATATATATATAATATTGTACACCCTGGTTTTCCCGCGGGCTGATTAGCAAGCCGAGCTGCTGACTAATTGTAGTTATCTTATGAACTCCCCTAAGACCGGAGCTTCTGTCGTTAGCTCGAGGAAGCCCAAAGGGCTCGCCTCCATTGTCCAAGACTGGAGCAGGCCCCCTGAAGGCCGAAGGTCGAGTCCAGTATGAAGCTCGTGTTACGAGCTGGATATGGAGCTATGACCCCTTGAGAAGTAAACACATGCAAGGTAAACGTGCATATATCAGGCATCATGTGTCTGATATCCCCCTGACTTCTCGGACACGCAGCAGGAACATGCGTGTTCAGACACCCACGGTGGGGTTGGGCCGTGCAGCCCATTACTTCCTTACCTATTGATTTGACCACACTTATGTGTCAGGTTTAGGAATTAATCATGAATGTCACAGAATTGATACGACAAGTAAGAAGGTCACGGGATGACCTCCCTACCAACTTCCAGGTGCCTTCTCCTATAAATATGGAGACCCTGGGAGTTGATAGGGGTCGGAAAAATAATCTCTTGTGAGAAATAATTTGTAACCAAATACTCAGTATAGATCAATAATATTGACTAGTGGAGTAGAAGGATTTTTAACCTTCGAACCACTTAAAAATCGTGTCTTGAGTCACCCCTTTCGTCCTCTAAGATCATATATCTATTTCGGTTCACATTTAGCACTAATCATTTTCTCTCCTTCTCTTAATTACCTGTTGGCGAAGAACCGCATCAACAGTTTGGTGCTTTCATTGAGAGCCATTTCGATTAGTACTGCTGCAAACATCCAACTATGGTGACTACTCGGTCCAGGCATGGTAACGAGACAGAACAACACGATGGGCAGGAGGCTCATCATACCACCATTCATGATGAACAAGTTCCTGAAATCCAGCAGCGGCCAGGAAAACAGCCGGCGGGCCAAGACGATACTGGTAGTTCGGCGCCTCGGCCGCCTAATCCGAACCCGTGTTATTATACTGCGGTGGAGATGGAGAACGCTCAACTGAGGAGCCAGTTAACAACGGCCAGCCAACAAATCAAGGATATCCTGGCCCGACTACCCCCTCTCACAACCGACGTTAACGTTGGAGAGAGGCAAGGTGAGGCTCCTAAGTCTCGCCAGGGTAACCGGTCCAGGCATAGCCGGTTGGATAGACTTCCAACAGCCAACTCCACCCCTTCATCACACCATCGAGATGCAAACTTCGGGGAAATGCCTAGGACCAGACAACAAAAATACAGTCGTTCGGTTAGGACATCAACTCCTAGCTCTTAGCCATCCTCGAGGACGCCCAGAGGAAACCGAGGAAATTCCCGAAGAAGATCCGGGGAGGGCTCGCGACGTCAGCCTGTCCCCGACGACTGTCCGGCGCCTCGTTCAGATCGCTCGGTGCGGGACCAGCAGGTTGGCAGGGCCGAAAGGCCCCTACCAAACTTGATCCATCCAGACGGAACTAGGATTGCCTCCCCCGTCAGGCATCCTCCATCTCCGATCAGATACCTATCTCCACCTCGGCCCGTCCAGGACATCCCAGCCTATGGGAGTAGGAGAAACCTGCCATCAACTGGACCTTCCCGGCGTAGCAGGGCGCCAGGGGAAAGCTCGGGTCGTCACCGCCAAAGGCGGACTCCAAGCCTATCCAGCAGGAGCCACTGGACCAGCAGTCGCCGGAGTGATCTCTCTGGGGGAGACCTGCGTCAGCGGTTAAGTTCGGCGCAAAGTCACCAGAGCACCCAGGGAGGTGACCTGCGAGATCGCCTCAACTCTCACAGAGAAGACCGAGCTGGAAGTGGTGGCTAGGCTCGTTCAGGGGGGGTCCTGTCCGAAATACGCAACGGAGGGAATGTCCCAAATAACCTATCTTAAGATAGGAGGGGCAATAACCCACCAAATGTGTACAATGGATCCGGAGCTGTTGAACAGCCCCGGAATAACCAAGGACATCAAGACCAAACCCTCGATCGCCTGACCCAGATGGAGGAGCTGATGAGGAAACTTCTATCAGAAAAAGAAAAAGACGAATATGATTCAGGGGACGAGATGGAACTCTTCGCCCCCAACATAGCAGCGACGGCATACCCGTCTGGTTTCCGTATGCCTCACCTGTCAAAGTTCAACAGGGACGGAGACCCCTCAGACCATTTAGGGATGTTCAACACCCTAATGATGGCCCATAATATTGGCCCGGAGCTGAGATGCTTGATCTTCCCCTCCACACTGACCGGACCTGCCAGACAGTGGTTCAAGCAAAGTAAAAAATAGTCAATCAGCTCCTGGAAGGCCTTCTCAACCGACTTCAAAAGGGCATTCCGAGCCTCTTAGGCCACCCGTGTTCAGGCCGACTCCCTGGTCAACGTGAGGCAGCAGCCCGGTGAGACTCTGAAGGCCTACCTGAGCAGATTCGCAAACGTCGCTGCTCGGGCTAGAGACGCGGATGATAGCTCTAAGCTCATGGACATGAGAACCGGAATCCTTGTCGGAGGAGACCTATGGAAGGATATACAGAGGAAGGGAGTCAGCTCGGTCAATGAATTCCTTAACAGGGCCCAAGAGTGGATAAACTTGGAAGAAGTCGAGGCCTCAGCTGCTGGAACCAGCCAGGTTCCCAATCAGCCTACGGGAATAGGGGTGGAGGTTGTGGCAACGACCCCGAACGTCGCGCAGAGCAACCAGCCCAGTGGAGGCAAGAGAAAGAGCAATGGCGAAAACAGTCAACACAGCCAAAAGAAGAATAAGTCTGCAGATAAGTTTAAGCCTATTTTCACGACGTATACCGAGCTCACTCAGTCCAGCGAGAGTATCTTTCTAGCCAACTCTACTCGAGTCCCCTGGAAGAGGCCGGAGCCACTGAAGCACCACAAAGGAAAGAGAGACACTTCCAAGTTTTGCCGTTTTCATAACGATGTGGGCCACAATACCGACGATTGCAGGCACCTAAAAGATGAGATCGAGACTCTCATCCGAGTCGGTCCCTTGGCACAATACTCACGGAACAGGGTTCCTGCGGGTCGACCTGCTCCAGAAGTCCCAGTCAGTCAGCCCGGGCCTTGGATAGATCAGGATGTTCCTCCTTCAGTGGTCGGAGGAGAGATATCCACCATCTCTGGAGGACCGCACATGGCTGGCATGAGCAGAGGCACCCAGAAGAGATACGTGAATGAACTAAAGACTCACAACGGAGTGGAGTTTGTCCCGGAGCAGCGCCAGTCAAAGCAGCAGCGATTGGAAAGACAACCAATCATTTTTACAGAGGAAGATGCAGGCCATGTCCAGTTCCCTCACAATGATCCCTTGGTTGTAGCAGTCCAGCTCGCCAACCGGAGAGTGAGAAGGGTGCTAATAGACAACGGGAGTTCGGTGAACCTCCTATTCCGGTCCACCTTAGAGAAGATGGGTTTGACCGTCGCCGAGCTAAAGGCAACCTCCATGATGCTGTATGGTTTTTCGGGAGAAGGATCAGCGGCGATAGGGACGATCGAGCTGGTGATCACCCTAGGGGAAGAGTCTCGGACAGTCTCCAAGCTACTCGAGTTCGTGGTCATAGACTGCTCCGCTGCTTACAATGCCATTTTGGGCCGGCCTACGCTCATAGCTTTCGAGGCCATCACTTCCATTCGACACCTCGCCATGAAGTTCCCTACTTCAATAGGAATATGCACGATCCAGGGCGATCAGCTCGCTGCCAGGGAATGCTACAGCATTTCCATGAAGGGAAAGTCCAAACCCGGGCACCTGGCTATGGCCATTCAGAGTGAAGAGGAATCCCAGGAACCCTTGGCGGCTCCTGAGATTGAAAAACCTCAAAACGCCAAAGGGGAAAATGTCGCCTTGATTGAGGACATTGACCCCCGAGTAGGTGAAGACAGATCCGAGCTCCAGGCTATTGAGGAGCTCGAGGAGGTGAACCTTGATCCACAAAATCCATCACGGATGGTCCAGCTCGGGAAAAACCTTTGTAGCAAGAGGAAGGTGGAGCTGATTACGTTTCTGCAGGCTAACTTAGATGTATTTGCCTGGTCCCATGAGGACATGGTGGGAATTAACCCGAGTGTCATCATGCACACGCTCCATCTGGATAAAAGCGTTCCTGCAAAGTCTCAGAAGCAAAGACGTTTAGGAACAACCCGAGCTGAAGCCCTAGAAGAAGAAGTAGCCCGGCTAAAAAAATGTGGCTTTATCCGTGAAGCCAAATTTCCAATTTGGGTCACCAACCCCGTGCTAGTTCCAAAGCCCAACGGGAAGTGGCGAACCTGCATTGACTTCTCCGACCTGAATAAAGCCTGCCCCAAGGATTGTTTTCCATTACCAAGGATCGATCAGCTGGTGGATGCCACGGCGGGGCACGAGCTCATGTCCTTTATGGATGCGTACTCAGGCTACAATCAGATTGCGATGAATCCGGCGAACCAGGAACATACCAGCTTCATGACCCCGACTAATGTCTATTGCTACAAGGTCATGCCTTTCGGTCTGAAGAACGCCGGAGCTACCTACCAAAGATTAGTAAACAGAATGTTCGCGGATCAGATCAGAAAAACATGGAAGTGTACGTTGATGACATGCTAGTCAAGTCAAAGACTGCCGACAACCATGTTTCCAACCTGGAAGAATGTTTTAAAATACTACGAGAATACGGCATGAGGCTCAATCCCCAGAAATGCACTTTTGGAGTCGCGTCAGGAAAATTCCTGGGGTTCATAGTCAATACCCGAGGAATCGAGGCAAACCCCGACAAGATCAGGTCACTGCTCGAGCTTCCCTCGCCCAGGTCGCGGAAAGATGTCCAAGGCTTAACAGGGAGAGTGGCAGCACTGAACCGGTTTATTTCCAAGTCAACCAATAAATGTTTGCCCTTCCACAACCTGCTCCGAGGAAACAAGAAGTTTGAATGGACAGTAGAGTGCGAAAGCGCATTCCTCGACCTGAAGCACATTTGGTTGAACCGCCCGTGCTTTCCAAGCCCAAGGCAGGCGAGCCTCTCTTTCTCTACCTGGCGGTCAATGAGGATGCAGCTAGTGCCGTACTGGTACGAGAAGAGGACCAAGTTCAGAAGCCAGTCTATTACATCAGCAAGAGACTTCTCGGGGAAGAATCACGATACCCACCGATGGAAAAATTGGCGTTCTGCCTAATCACGGCCTCGCGAAAGCTCAGGCCGTACTTCCAATCCCACTCAGTACACGTTATGACCGATCAGCCTCTAAGGCAGGTTTTGCAAAACCCTGAAGCATCGGGACGCTTGTTAAAATGGGCGGCCGAACTCAGTCAGTTCGAGATTTTCTACACTCCACGAACTGCTATAAAAAGTCAGGCCCTCGCCGATTTCATGGCAGAATGCACGGGATTCCACGAGAATCCAGCAGAGGGCTCATCTCACCTCACCTCACCCCAATCGTTGTGGAAGATCTTTGTAGATGGTTCATCCAACGAGAATGGCTCCGGGGCCGGAATCATTCTGATATCCCCCGAGGGACATAGATTCCACTCGGGGCTAAGGTTCGGGTTCAAGGCCTCCAACAATGAGGCAGAGTACGAAGCTTTGCTGGCCGGCCTGAGGATAGCCAGGGAGTTAATGGAGAGCTCCGTCCAGTGCTTCAGTGACTCCCAGCTCGTGGTAAACCATGTCCTGGGCGAATATCAGGCACGGGGACCCAAGATGGCTGCCTACCTGGCAAAGGTAAGAACCGAGCTGTCCGGATTTGAACGAGGAACGATCGAACAGATACCTCGAGAACAGAACACCAATGCAGATGCTCTTGCCAAGCTCGCCACCTCGGGAGAGATGGAGACCTTGGGGTTGGTGCCAATAGAATTCTTGGAAAAACCAAGTATAGAAGGAGATCGGGCGGAGGTCGAAATGATTGACGCTAGGCAGACCTGGATGACCCCCATTCTTGAGTATCTCGTCGAGGGCAAGCTGGCTGAAGGAAGTAACGACGCACGACGAATCTTGTATCAAGCTCCAAGATATACGCTGGTCGATGGGGTGTTGTACCGACATGGGCATTCCTTACCTCTCCTCCGGTGCGTTCTTCCAAGTGAGGCAAAGGCCATCCTGCAGGAAGTTCACGAAGGATTCTGCGGAGACCACACTGGGGGGCAGAGCCTGGCCTTAAAGGTTCTCAGGCAAGGGTATTACTGGCCGACTCTATCCAAAGACTCGATCTCATACGTGAAGAAGTGCGACAAGTGCCAGCGATTCGCTGCAGTTGCCCGAGCTCCTCCAGTCGAGCTGAAAATGATCTCGGCCCCTTGGCCGTTTGCCGTTTGGGGAATAGACTTAGTAGGCGCCCTACCCACTGGAAAGGGCGGGGTCCGTTACGCCGTGGTAGCCATCGAATACTTTACCAAGTGGGCTGAGGCAGAGCCGTTGGCAACAATCACGTCTAAAAAGGTGCTTGACTTCATGGTTAAAAGCATCATCTGTCGCTTTGGCCTGCCCAAGAAGATCGTCTCTGATAACGGCACTCAGTTCGGCAGCGACCTGTTCACCGAGTTCTGTGAAAGACATGGGATTGTGAAAAGTTTCTCCTCCGTGGCCTATCCTCAGACTAATGGCCAGGTCGAAGCTGTCAACAAGACCTTAAAGGCGAGCCTCAAGAAAAGATTAGATGAAGCGAAGGGGGTCTAGCCAGAACAGCTCCCCCAGGTCCTATGGGCATACCGGACCTCGCATCGGACTCCTACGGGTCATACTCCCTTTTCTTTAACTTTTGGGAGGGAGGCAGTCCTCCCCGTGGAGATAAAGGTTCTTTCGCATAGAATCCAATCTTACCACGAAGATCGAAACCACGAGCTCCTGTGCCATTCCCTCGATCTGGTTGAGGAAAGGCAGGAGGATTCGCAACTCCAGCTCGCCCATTATCAGCAGAAAATCGCCCGCTACTTCATTACCAAGGTTAAAAAATGCACCTTTAGCGTAGGTGACTTGGTCCTGAGAAGAGTTTTCCTCGCCGGAAAAGATCCCAAAGATGGAGTTTCGGGACCGAACTAGGAAGGACCATACCAGGTCATCGAAGTCATCAAGGAGGGAACTTATAAGCTAGCTCGACTTGATGGAGGGGCGGTCCCGCGAACTTGGAACGCCGTCCACTTAAAGAGATATTACCAATGATTTACTTGTAAGGCCTGGAAGGCCACTTCTTATGTATTAATGAAAATCAGACTTTCACGCATATTTGCAAGTGTAATCCTAAAATAACCACGAAAGATCCTTTCCCAGTTACTTGGGGGGCATATGGTACCTGGATATAACCAGGTCTCCTTAACGACTTAGATGTTGATTCTTATCGATTGACCGTTGTTTTCTTAAAAATGCGAGATATTGATAAGGGTTAACGCTAACTAAGTCCTATCCTGGTTTTAACCGGGTCATCAAACTTAGAAGTTGATTTAAATGTGTTGATCGTTGTTCTTCTTAAAGAGCTCGAGATATGGATAAAAGTTAACACGAACTAAGTTTTCAAATTAAGTTCCTAGTTTTAACTGGGTCATAAAACTTAGAATTTGATTTAAATCTGTTGATCGTTGTTCTTCTTAAAGAGCTCGAGATATGGATAAAAGTTAACACGAACTAAGTTTTCAAATTAAGTTCCTGGTTTTAACCGGGTCATAAAACTTAGAAGTTGATTTAAATTTGTTGATCGTTGTTCTTCTTAAAGAGCTCGAGATATGGATAAAAGTTAACACGAACTAAGTTTTCAAATTAAGTTCCTGGTTTTAACCGGGTCATAAAACTTAGAAGTTGATTTAAATCTATTGATCGTTGTTCTCCTTCAAGAGCTCGAAATATGGGTTAAAGTTAACGCAAACTAGGTTTTTCAATAAATTATAACTGAAATGCTTAAAAGCATAAAAGAGCGTAAATTAAAAACATCAAGGCAAATTGTCTCGAGGTGAAAACACCTCATGCAAAGGTTACAAAAAAAATATACTTGAAAATGTTCAAAGGCAATAGGGAAAGAACGCCCTAAGCTCCGTCAGATGGCCCCTTGGAGGTCGCTGTCTCACCCTGCTCCGCCGCGCCAGAGGCTTCCCCAGTCTCCGAAGGCGGTGCCTCTTTCTCAAGGCAAGCTTGGAACTTCACCAGCAAACGCGCCCAAAGGCTCGGTGACATGAAGGAGAAGTCAGCCTCCGGATTGTAAGCCCAACAGTGATAGAGCAGATCCTGCATGGACTGCTCTGAAGTGGTCCGTTCGGCCTCTAGGGCGACCTGGGTGGCCTGGATCTCAGTCTTCGCAACCTCGAGGTCCGTCCGCGAGGTAACAAGGGAGGCTTCGAGCTCCTGGACCTTCGAGAGGGCTTTCTCCAACTCGGCCATCGCGGTCGCCAAGGCATCTTCAGTCGCCTTAGCCACCTGAAGGGAAGCCTGATGCTCAGCTCTGATATCCTCGAGCTGAGTCTTGGCCCTGATGATGCTCCGGTGGAGAGCGACGACGCCCTGCGAGAAATGAACGATAAAATTTCCTTAGAGGAAAAACAGGGCAAAGTGTAAGGGTAAGAGCTTTACAGAGAAAACAGGGCAACTTACCGTTAGGGTCATGCTCATTGAAGACTCCATCACCCCAACTGGGCTCATTGTCTCAATGGCCCGAAGTTCCTTCTCGGTGAACTTATAGATATGGTTGACGGCGTAGTTCGCCGACTCGTACACCATTCCCCAGAATGCCTCTGGGATCTTCTCCAGGTCCAGGGGATTAACTGGGATGCGTACGTCGGAGGCCGCCACGGCCGGAGTCCCGAGCTCCGTTCCAACGTCCTGAGTAGCAGCTCGAGCTCGCGGGGGGTGGTGGAGGCATTTGGCCTACTCCTGCGGTAGGAAAAATTTCTCCCGTGTCCTCGGCAACCGGCTCCTTCTCCTTCGCCGGAGACTTGGTGGAGGCCCCAGCGGCGCTCCTGGACCCCCGGAGCCTTTTTAGTCTTGGCCCGGCCAAGGGGTTTCCCCCGAAGACTGCGCCTCGCAAGCTATCCTCGGGCTGAGACATCTCTTTTGTCAAAACAAAAACATGGTTGGTACAAGTTAGCAACCATATAGACAAGGACAAAGGGTTAAATATAAAAAGTGTGTGAATACTAAGGGAGCCCTACCCCCGAGCTGGAAGAACCTAAGACGATTATTCCCCAAACTGGCGCAAGTTCTGGGTCCGGTTCTGACTCAGAGCTAGATTCTTCTACATACTGCCTAAGCCCCGGAGCATAGATACCTCTCTGGAGTGATGGACATGTGCGTAGGTTGGTCCCATTCTCCTCAAATAGGATCGACCTAAAGGCTAGGGTGTTATCTACTACTACGGTACCCCTTGGCCGGCTCTCTTGGTGATCCAGCACGAGCCGGTCGACACAATGGAGCAGGAGTGTGTTCAGCTCCGGATCGTTTTGATGACGATGGACGAGCTGCCTAGGATTGAACCTAGCCAGCCGAGGGTCTGCAGTGGCCTTATCTAGACTCCTAAACAAGTAAGGGTTACCTTGGCCAGAAGGACCTCCAAGGTCCTCTTCCTGTTCCTCACGAGCGGAACTTCGGCCGCCTCGTCCTCCTCGTCTTCATCTCCCGCGACCTCCTCCACAATGATAGGTATGGTGTCCCGAGCTGGGGGAGGCCCCCAGGGCCTCTTTAGGTTCAGGGTCTGATTTGGAAAAATCAGCTTGCAGAACACCATCATCTCGTCCGTCACGAGCACGCGATAATCCTTCTCACTGGGGGGCAAGCCCGCCAGTGTTTCGTATTGGGCCCCGAGGGTCACAGATCTCTCTGTCCTCGCGAAGATGGCTGTAAGATTAGTCTGATTCAAAATGGGGTACGGGAGGAGCTAAAATAACACTTAAAATGCGAGCTAAGGACGGGAGAAACTTACGAGGACGATTGAAATAGTGGTGCTCGCAGTTCCGGAAACCAGTTGACATGAAGAACTGGTCCTTAAAGTCGTCGGGATGGCTGGGCAGCTCGATAACCGCCGCCGTATTGGGAAACCGGGTTAAATAGTAGAACCCGTCACCTCACCCCCGCTGGTCCGGGCTGGCTTTGAGGCAGAAGAAATATAAAATGTCTGCAGGAGTGGGGACCTCCCACTCATGCTTCTGGAACAAATACCTCAACCCTGCCAGCAGACGGTAGGAATTGGGGGGGAGCTGAAATGGGGTCAACCCCACATAGTTAAGGAAATCAGTAAAGTGCTGATCCGGTGGAAGGAAGGCCCCTGCCTTAAAATGTTCACCACTCCAGGCTGCGAACGACTCGTCGAGCGGTGCACAGCTCCGCTCACCTTCTGAAGCAGGTCGGGCCACTACGGACGCTTTCCCCATGGATATGTTGTGGGAAAGGAAGATTTTGTTAATCTTCACCTGGTCGGTTATCTTCGAGACGATCCTTTCCGCCTCAAAGAAGGCATCAGGGGCCACCTCGACCTCCTTCTCCACTGCCGGCCCGAAGCGGGGGATCGGGGAGCTAAGCATCGCCGCCTTCCCTTTGTTCTACTGGGAGGCCGAGCTGCTGGCGTTCTTCTGTGGGAGATTTCTCTTTGGAGCCATCTGGTCTCCTAACGAACAAAAGAAAACATTTCAGGAAAGGCGACCCAAGCATGAGGAAAAAGCAATTATTATTTGCACGAGCTGAGGTAAGCCCAGCCCGTGGAGAGTGGGACCACGCGGTTCGATGAACACGCGCATGTGCTCCCAACCGATCCCCGATTACTCGGGATTCGTGTGTCAGGAGGGTCGGGATAGAATTTTCCTTGGAGGGAAAGGTTCAGTAGGCAGAGAATTGCAAAACCGCTTGTGAGGCGTGTTCCCTAAGCTACCCGGTTTTGCACCCAAAATTCCCAAAACTCCTACCCATAAATTTTTCCCAGAAAAAGCATCCTGAAACCCATACTCTAAAGCGATTTCCTACAACAAATATACCCTAACCTAAAAAGGCTGTCACCCTCCATATCCACAAAACCCAGCAAACCCTTGCATGCGGCTACAGTAAATTTTTTACCTAAGCTACAGTAACATATTCTCAAAACACACAGGGTCAGGAAACTTACAGTGTGTGGCTGGGAGGTAGACGAAGGTGTTGCGTTGGTAAGATCTTCGTCAGTGTAATAGCTTCCAAAGCTTCAGAGAAATCCGTGCACCTAAGCTTCTTGAACGCTGAAAGTGGCAGTAGCAGGGTCAAGGGTTTCGTTCTTCTGGAGATACAGAGAGAAGAAGGAGAGGAGCTTGAGGCTTGAAAAATTTCGAATGAAAGGGTGGCCCATGCGTAGGGTGGCCACCCCTTTTTATGTGCGTAAAGGATCACGTATAGAGGGTTGTTGGATGGCCCTGATGGGGGATTCGAGGCCCTCCACTCGAAATACGAAACGACAGCTGGGCATGGGCTAGGCCATTAAATGCGGTTCTCGTAAGACGTACCTTCACCACCCACGATGTTCCATGTATCAGACGCCTGCATAAAAGGTGGAATGCGAAGAGTTCATGGGGAAGTCCAAAAGCCTCTACTGTGGTCTTATATACGACGTGGTATACCACAAGCAGGAGCTTGGGCGGCAGATGTACGCCCTGGTTTTCCCGCGGGCTGATTAGCAAGCCGAGATGCTGACTAATCGTAGTTATCTCATGAACTCCCCTAAGACCGGAGCTTCTGTCGTTAGCTCGAGGAAGCCCAAAGGGCTCGCCTCCATTGTCCAAGACTGGAGCAGGCCCCCTGAAGGCCGAAGGTCGAGTCCAGTATGAAGCTCGCGTTAAGAGCTGGATATGGAGCTATGACCCCTTGAGAAGTAAACACACGCAAGGTAAACGTGCATATATCAGGCATCACGTGTCTGATATCCCCCTGACTTCTTGGACACGCAGCAGGAACGTGCGTGTTCAGACACCCACGGTGGGGTTGGGCCGTGCGGCCCATTACTTCCTTACCTATTGATTTGACCACACTTATGTGTCAGGTTTAGGAATTAATCATGAATGTCACAGAATTGATACTACAAGTAAGAAGGTCATGGGATGACCTCCCTACCAACTTCCAAGTGCCTTCTCCTATAAATATGGAGACCCTGGGAGTTGATAGGGGTTGGAAAAATAATCTCTTGTGAGAAATACTTTGTAACCAAATACTCAGTATAGATCAATAATATTGACTAGTGGAGTAGAAGGATTTTTAACCTTCGAACAACCGTGTCTTGAGTCACCCCTTTCGTCCTCTAAGATCATATATCTATTTCGGTTCACATTTAGCACTAATCATTTTCTCTCCTTCTCTTAATTACCTGTTGGCGAAGAACTGCGTCAACAAATATATATAATAATAAATATATATTATTATTATTAATAGTTTCCTTTTCTTATTTATCATTTCTAGTTAGTTGTCATTTTATTTTTGAGCTTTCTCATGTAAATCCCAAATGTTGTTTGTCATTTGAATTCCAATAAGTAGATATGTCTATCTTGTGATCAATACTTGTTCAAATTGCTTGTCCTAAAAAGTTTATCTTTTTCTCATTTGAGCGTAAACTATTACATTTCCAACTCCAAGAGTGTAATCCTTCCCATACAAATGCTTTCAATGCCCGTGAGGAATTTGGAGTTGAGACCTTTATACTTTTGAGATTTTTCGATACTATTTGTATTATGACTTGCGATAAAAAGAATATGGCTTGGTGCACACACACACAACTCTGGAATAGCAACTGAAGTAGTTTAGATAGTAATTTCTGACTTCTTGCTGATACTTTGAAAATGCTTAGATGATTTTGTTTGGTTTGACTTGATTATTCAACTTGATAATTTTATTTTTCGCTTGAATTGCTAGGGACTAGCAATAAGCTAGTTGAGGGTTGTGATTAGTGGTGAAAAATACACTTTTATTGATTTTAATAGTTAAAATAAATTAAGTTTTAATTAATATTTTCATGGAATTAATATGATTTATTTTATAAATGAAAATATTTGATTAGGACTTAATTTATTGTTATTTTGTAGGAATTAAAGTTGTATTTTGGCTTTTTGAAATGAAGAAAAGAGAAAACAATCAAATCTGAAAAAGAAAATAGAAAAAATAGCATTTTTCTTGAAACAAAAGGGCCCAGCCGAAGAAGAAGCCCAGCTTAGCCGCCTGGAGGCCCACCTGCACAGCGGCACCTGGCGCTCTCCTACAGCGCCACGCGTCCCAGCCTCAGCTCCTTGACCCGGTTGGTGACCCGCGTGACCCGCCCAGCAACCCGCCTCTCTCCAGCCTTCTCTTCCCCCAGCCAGCGCCCACGTGGCGCCTCCCCATTGATTGTCGATTGGGTCAAAACCCACCTCTGCCACCAGCCACCTTCAGCCCATGTTTTGTGGGTATTGGGCCTTACACATTCCTATTTTGAGCTTCAAAGCTCTTTTTTTTTTAGTGTTTTAGAAAAAGAGAAAATAGATCATTCACCAAAATAGCTAGGTTAATATTAATAATAAGATTTGATTTTTTCAAAATCATATTTTATTATTAATATTTCAGATTTATTGTGTAACCCCCATTTGTTGTTTAATTTATTTTTAGTCCTTTTCTCCCTCTATAAATAGGAACTCTTTCTTTCACATGGATATGTAATTTTGAAAGTAAAGAAACTATAGAAAAATTTCTACTCACTTTCTTCTCATATTTTCTTCTTAGAATTTTGTGAGAATCATGAGCATAATGGCCTAATCTTCCTAAGAAGGTTAGGGATGATTCCATATGCTAGTGATGTTATTTTGCTACTTTGATTTACTATATTCTTAATATAATGTATTTGAGTTATTTATGTTTTTTCATCTTCATCTCTATTTACTTGTGCTAATAGTATATAGGATTAGTCATGCTCTTTCTATGTGCTTCTATTTAGTAAAAGTAATATTGATACATAATTTTATGTCTAATCTTCTATTGCATTATTGCCCTTGGGTATTTTATCATTTTTAGATTTTTCATAAGATTAACATTCTACTCTTAAAGTAAAGAACTTTATAACTCAAATGGACTTTTGTTATAAAAGAATATGGAATTTAATGTTAGATTTTCCAAGTAAATGTTGGGATGTGAACTATTTACTTGTGTATTTTTGTAAATCAAGTAACTAAGTAACTAAACAAGCATATGGATGATTCTTGAAACCTTTCCATTTCTCAAACTCTTGATTACACCTTATTTTTATTTTACTTATCTCATTTTATCATTTCATCAAAAAGACAATACCAAAATCTCAAATCTCTTTTCATTTCCATTTTTTATTTACTTCATGTTACTAATTTTTTGTGTTATTTCCTGCTAATCTTTTGGTTTTAGGTTACCTCATTGTGGATCGACCGCCCGATTTTACTACAACTACCGCTTAGTGGTAGTCACATTTTGGGCGTTAAACAACAACACATGCTTCCCTTGGTGGGTAACCCTCCTCATCATCCTTCACACCACCACATCAGGCAATAAGTACTCCTAACTCTCCCGATTTACAGTTCCCTATGTCAACTATTGCTACTGATTCTGTTTTTGAAGACGTTCCTCCAGACAATAGTGATGACCCCACTTGTTCTGTTGTCCCGACACACCCAATGACCACCAGATCTAAATCGAGTATTTTTAAGCCCAAAGTCTATGTTGGGCAAGCTACTTGGTCTTCCTCTAGTGATGAACCAAACTCTATAACAGAAGCTTTACAGCATGACGGCTGGAAATAAGCCATGCTTGAAGAAGTGGAGGCCTTGAAAAGGAATGGTACTTGGGTGCTGGTTCCCAAAACAAAAGGCATGAATATCGTTGGGTGTAAGTGGGTGTTAAAGGTGAAAACGAATCTGGATGGCTCTTTTCAACATTTCAAAGCATGTTTGGTTGCAAAAGGCTTCAATCAACGACCCAACATCGATTATGGTGAGACTTTCAGTCCAGTGGTGAAAGCTTCTATGCGAGAATTATTCTGACTCTGGCAGTGGCTAAATCTTGGGACATCAGACAGTTAGACATCAATAATTCTTTTCTTAATGGAAAGCTTAATGAGGATGTGTTTATGTGCCAACCAAAGGGGTTTGAGGACCACAATCATCCTAATTTCGTGTGTAAACTTACAAAATCCCGGTATGGTTTGAAGCAGGCTCCTCGTGCCTGGTTTGATCGACTGAAGAATACTCTACTCAGCTGGAAATTTCAGAACTCAAGAGCCGATACCTCCTTATTTTTCTACCAAACTTCCTCTGTCGTCATCATTGTCCTCATTTATGTTGATGATATAATCATCAAGATGAATAGAATAAATTCATAATCAAGCTACATGCTCTTTTTGCGCATAAAGATCTGGGACCCTTGGCTTGTTTTCTGGGTATTGAGGTCACGCGTGATGCTACAGGCTTGTACCTAAGCCGAACAAAATATGTGAAGGAGCTTCTAACTAGACTTGATATGTGTTGACTGCGTTTTTAGCCAACGACGTGAGAACGTCAAATACGACGAACCTTCAAGAGAATGTAAACGACAACAGACGGTATAAACAAGAAAAGTAAATAACACAGAATTTTTATAGTGGTTCAGCCCCGATTGTCGGTAATAGCCTAATCCACTTAGAGTTGTGATTTATAAATCTATACTCAAGATCAGATGGACTATCCCAACTGAGTTTCTTCAGTATAAATTGTGAAAATACAAGAATTCTCTCTAATTTCAGCACTTTCTCTCTCTAGAATAGACAGACCCAATTTTATCTCTCTAGAAAGAATAAGCAGAAGGGACCCTCTTCTCATCCCATCAGCTCTCTATTTATAGAGATGGGATCCTCAACTGATATCCCCTTATAATAGGGATATTTTACTATATTTATTATATTTATATTACAAATAAACATTCAACATTCAAAATGTAACAAACTCCCTATTTGTGGGAAGAATGAGAGATTCCCGCGCATGTTGTTGAAGTTGTATCTGACTTAGTCTCCTCTAGCTAGTTGGTCCACCTCCTACTCACTACCCATGCAAGTGCTGGTTAAACATGCATGGTGGTAGGATATGCATGGTGGTAGGACATGCTTTGGGTGGGCTGAACGTGCATGGTTCTCCTCGAACATGTACTCTCCTCCAGCATGCCATGTCCCTCCTTGAACCAATCTCCTTAGCTTCTCCTCGGACCAAGGTGGTCCGAGGCAACTTCCTTGGCACCTCACCTTGAACAACATTGAGGGAACCTCACCTTGGACAATATTGAGGGAACCTCACCTTGGACAATATTGAAGGAACCTCACCTTGGACAACATTGAGGCAACCTTCTTTAGCATCTCCCAAACATGTCCGATCGAACATTGTATAGACTTTCCTTATGAAAGTCTAAGTCTCCATTCTCTTGCATGAGACTCCTCCTCCTTAGCTATTTACCTTGGACACGTTCGAGCCAACACTTAGAAAACCTTGGGAGGCTTGCCTCCTACACACCCTTGGGGTCTCCTAGGACCACACCCTCCTTGGGGTCTCCTAGGACCACATCCTCCTTGGAGTCTCCTAGGACCACTCCCCTTAGCTCTCCTAGGAGGCACTCTCCTAGATGCATTCTCCTTAGCCTCCTAGGATGCATTCTCCAATTTTTGGGTATAACAATATGCAACACTTAAAACTGTGTTCCACTCCTATGGTAACTGGGATGAGACTATCAAAATTTGAAAGGGAAGTCCTAATTGATCCTACGCAATATAGAAGTGTCATTGGTGGCCTACAGTATCTTACCCATACGAGACCTGACCTGAGCTTTGTTGTTAACAAATTGAGTCAGTTTCTTTAGGCTCCTACCACGGCCCATTGGAATCCAGCTAAAAGAGTACTTCGGTTCCTCAAAAGCACTATGAATCAAGGTTTTCACATCGAATACTCAGACAACACTACAAGAAAAAACAGTATTCATAACACTTAAAAACTGCTAACCGGGAGTATTGATAACGCTTCTGAAAATGCTAACATAGCCCCTGTTATTAAAAGTCCTGTCTTTTCTATAACAGTATTCGAATGTTATGTTCGATGTTATCTTAAACTATTTAATAACACATTTTTAGTTGCTATCATATTCAAATAATAACATTTAGTTAGAGTATTTGGTTATAAATTTGAAGTTTAATCTTATACTTTTTGCATAACAATTTTCAACAGTTACATTTGATTATTTTGATAACATTTTTAGTTTGTTATATTATATAAATCATAACGATTTGTTACGCTTATAATATGTTTTTAAATCATAACATATAGTAATAAAATTTTAAATTTTATTTTGATGAGTATACTTATATGGTTTTTTTTTAATTAAAAGATTTTCATTATTGTATTTTGATAAAAAAAATCAAAATTAATCATAAAATGTAATTCTCAATAGATTGATAAACCATAAATATTACATTAAAAAATAACTAATTCAAACCATGAATGTGTCTACTTCCTGAGATCTTAGTTCTAACTTAAGTTTCAAAGCATAACATAATAAAGTTTTATAATCTTGAACAATTTTTACTTCAAAAATGAAAAATAGAAACATTACAAAAAACATAAAAGTAAACCATGCGTGAAACTTGCTCCATCCTTCAATTCATCATCCTTTGTGCACTTGTCTTTGTTGTGAGCCCATTTTCTTAGCTACAACAAAATTTAAATAATTAATGTTTCAACTTAAAGTTATGAAGTGGTAACTAGACTTATAATTGGTTCCAATGTGTGAGGTCAAGTGATATTTATTGCTTCTGCTAGATTCCGTACATGGTTGAATTAGCATGTTTTGCTGATTATGTATTGAAAAGAAGACGCTATCTTATAAGCATTTGGTTGCATACATATATGTTGTAAAATCCTTTTTTGGCAAAACTTTAATTTAGACAAAATATTTTAATTGTTTAAAGAAAAATCAGTAGCAAATCTCCTTGTTGATATTCGATTTTATTAGCAATATTCTCAGCTGATTTTGTAATGTGAAAAGATCTCTAAATGTGAATATATTTGTTGCCTTTTTTATCTCAAATAATCATTTTTTGGTAAAAATATATTGTGCAAATATCTTGAGATTATTTTAAGGGATTATATGGGATTATGGTTATCCTGGAAATAAAGAAGGTGTCGAAAATGAACATGGTCAAGAGAAATGACCATGTTCGTTCTGCCAGATCAAACGGATCACGTTGCTGACTCATCAGTTTCCTTTTCTGTTGACACAGAATCCATCTGGCTGGCTATTTTCCTAAATCAAAGGAATTCGCAAATTGATTTCACAGATACCAGAAAATCATGGCCTTGGACGATTTCCCTTCCTATAAATACCTTGCCAAGGCCTTTGGATTTTTCACCTCTTCCATTTTGAATATTTGTAATCGTTATGCTATTTTGAAGAGTGTGTTTATTTGTAGAGATTAAGTTTGTTCACCTTAATCTTTGTGAGAGTGCTGAGTGTACTTATGGATATCTATCTAGTCCATTGTAAACAGATAGTGTCTATTGTGAACGTGTTCATAAGGATCTTCGGGAGAGGATTCGATCTAAGTCTCACTTCGGGAGGAAGTGTGCACTCGCTGTTCTTTGAAGGGAGTTCAAGAGAATCAGCGTTTCATCAAACCAGATTCGTAGAGAAGAGTACAACAAGATTGCGGCAATAGTTTAAGAGGGAGTCTTACATTTTTTAAGTCAATGCTTTTGTACACTTTGTTTCTTTACTAATTGGTTTATTCTCTGGGCGTGGCCCCAAGGATTAGGATATCCGAAAGGGTTTCTGAACCTTGTAAAAATTCGTTGTGTTCTTTAATTTTTGCACTGTTTAATTTTTGTGTTCAGTTCTGTCGTGACAAGTTCTGATTCTGTCTCGACAGAATTGCTTTCTGTGTAAACATCTAATTACCATTTCGCATTTTAATTAATTCATTGTTTAATTAATCTGGTAATTATTAAAAACGGAATTTCAATCAAAAAAAAATTAATGGATGCACTCATCCAAAAATCTATGGAATACACTCATTCCGCCCCAGAAATTTATAGATGCACTCATCCAAAAATCTATGGAATGCACTCATTCCATTACAATTCTATGGAATATACCCATTCTTCTTAAATCTAAGGAATGCACTCATTCCACCACAAATCCTTGGAATGCACTCATTCTGCCCAAAAAAATCAATGGATGCACTCATCCTTAAATCTAAGGAATGCACTCATTCCACTACAAATCTATAGGATACACTCATTCCATTCAAAATCTATAAAATGCACTCATTCTGCTCTTAATTTTATTGGACTATTATGCTATCAAAATTATTACAAAAATCTTAATTTTGATTAAGAAGCAGTAAACCGAGATTGGTGATCAAATTTAATACCTCATGGGAAAGCACCAAATTGAAAAGTCCCGAAAGATTTCTCAGGAAGATTAAAAAAAAAAAAAATCATAATATATAAAATCATTCAATATCATGTTTGCAATGAAAATTAAAAAAAAATCAAATCAATTCATATATAATATATAATGAGACAAGTACAATAGAGGGTGGGTATATATATTAAGTATTTGAAATGTGCGTAGAGATCTGGGCATATACAAGGGTGGGTATGTTTATATGCATATGTATATATATATATATTTGTAAAAATGACCACGGAATTTTGGTTAGAAATTTGTATATAATATCATTTCTTCTTTGACTTTCTACCCACACCCATTTATCAATATACATATATGTGATAAAAAAAAATCAAATATATATGTGAAGATATATAAAGAGACGTGAAGGTAAAGTCATGATTATAGAGATGTGATTTTGGGTCCCAGTCAAGAGAAAAAATATGAACTGTGGTGTTGGTGTTGGATTCCTAAATCAATTCGCCATGCATATATATTCTCATATATATATATACACTCAATCAAAGCAAAAAAAAAAAAAATTCCCAGTTATTGTATACGAATATGTATATATCAGATAGAAAGATAGTATATAAATATGTGTCTTGTTATATATAAAGAAAAATAAAAATAAAAAGAGAGTGGGTCTTACGATATGAGAAAGAAAATGTTCGTATGTGCTCTGTCAAAAAATGGGAGCACTAGCTTCCTCTCACTTTATCTTTATGAAGTTATTAAATGGACTCAAATATATAATTAATAATCAAATAATATATAATAAAAATATCTTGAATTCGAAACCAAATTTAAATTCAAACTTTAAGATATTTATATTATTTGACAAATTCAAAGCATAAAAGAGTCAGATTTTATCTCAAAATTTTAAATTCAAATTTAAAAAAAATAAAATAAAATTTGAATTTTAAAATAATGATATTACCCGATATAAAATTTTAGATTATTCCCCACAAATTTTGGAATAATCAATTAAAATTTTGATTTTGATTTTTAATAAATACTTTATATATAAAATAAATTATTGATAAAAATATATATATAAAGAGATTTCAAGATATAAAATTGTCACCAAAATGATAAAATTCTAAAACCATATGAAATGGTATGAAATTTCCAAATCCCAAATGAGCTCATCAAAATCAATTCAAATGATGAAATATCATTCCAAAATTTCAAAGAGGTCATTAACTTCACAAAATCTCAAAAATGGTAATTTTACCTCAAAATTAAAAGTGTACTAAAATTCAAAGCCATAGTAAATGGTATTCCAAAAAGAGGTCATTCACTTCTTAACTTTCAAAAGCATCACAAACGTACATCGGAACTACGTTTGCCTTGATTCCTAAAAAAGGATACGTAGGCAACTTAGTTGCTAAGACTAAGTGCAGTCGCCGATACCGCAAAATAGTATAAAAACACAAATCTCAAAATTCCATAAAAGGTCATCCACCTAGGAATTTTTCCAAATTTTCAAATGGCAAAGAATTCCTGAAAATGGTCATATACCGGAATTCTTATATTCAAATTCTAAAATATCTCAATCCGAACTACAAGTGGCTTGATCCTTCACAAAGAAGGTATGTAGGCAACTCAGTTAGCCAAAATTACTGAGCTCAGCTGCAATTCAAAATTCATCCCAGTTCTCCCTAAAATATTTCAAATTATTTTAATATCATCGTAATTGGAATCAAAGGGTATTTCCTTTAAACAAAAGGATTGTAATTAAGAGATTATTCTTATAATCTTGGATGGGTCGAACTTAAATAAATAAAATCTTATGCTATAAACTTGGCATAGGTGAAATTGTGTTTTGCATTTATTTTTAATTGTCTAAATATGAAATTTTTGCTTAACATAATTTTTGGCACACCCAGTGGGACCCATTCTCCTTTTCATCTCCAACTATGATGACTATTCTTGAACTTTAAAATTTTGGTGCTAATTTTGTTTACCCTTTACAGGAAAAATGGCACCACAAGTGACAGTTTACTTCCACAAGTTACCAACGACCTCTTCTAACCAAGGAGAGAAAAAGAACCTTTTATCCAAAAAATTAGCATTGATGACGTGGCAAGTGATCCCTGGACACGTGGCTGACACCTGGAAACATTTTGCTAGAGTATCGACCAGAAGACACATTAGAAGCAGTAGGCAGCCCAGTCTTACCTGCGACCAGTCTGGTCGATAGTTCCACATACAAAGCAACATTTATGAGAAGATCTTTGTGAATCCCAAATTTATCTCACACAATCTCCTGAATATCCGATTATTCAGGAAAGAATATCTATAACAATCTTTTGTAATCCCCCTTGAGCCTATAAATAGCAAGAGATAGCTTAAGGAAGGGACTTTTGGCTTTTGAATCATTTGAGACTATAGTAATTCTCCTAGTAATATTGTATTGTTCTTCAGAGGTTAGTGAAACTCATTGAACCCTAATTCTTTGATCACCCTTCTGATTCTTATATCAATATCAGCCTAAGTGGACGTAGGTCATTACCAGATCCTGGGGCCGAACCACTATAAAACACTGTGTCTTATTTACTTTTGTCATTATGTTCTTCTCATCATATTCATTCATATCAAGCATATTCTGACTCCGTGTCAGTTGGCCAAATCTTGGGTCAACAGAACCGCTTCCTGGCGGCATTCTCTATTGATCGGGTACCCATTTCATGTAGTGTACCCAAACCTGTAGAGGATGTGAAGAAAGCTACACCAACTAGAAAGGCTGGAAAAGGAAAAGTTGTGAAAGATGTCTCTAAGACTCAGCAAGCCTTGAGAGGTAAAGCTGCGAAAGGCTTTAAAAAGGGGCAAACCCGGTCAATGAAGAGGTCAATTTTAAGGGTTGTTAAGGCGGAAGGGAAGCCAACAACGAATGGTTGTCCCATAACTACCCAGAGGGAATGGGGCCAAGAATGTATCATGATTGGTTCCATCCCAATTTTCTTGCCCATCGTTGCTTCAGTGATGGTTATTTCTGCAAAGGAAACCGAAGCAACACCGGCATCTCAAACTCTGAGAGGCAGGAAGGCAACGAGAGGCAGGAAGGGGACAACAACATCACCCTCACCAAATCCTCTTGAAACACGGGAATTGATAAGGGATATGCCGATCAAGCCTACGAACGTGATACCTGTCAACCGCCAAAGCCAACAAGGGGCATCTGTTGAGAACAATGAACACCCTTTATTACGTCTAAGACTAGATGAGGGGTGTATGACGCCTTTCGCCCTCTCAAAGAAGGCTAGAAGTGACAATGTACGAGTTCCCAAAGCAAACCCTAATTTGTTCCTAAAAGAACATGGCGAATGGATGTTCCTTCAGGGATATCGACCAACAAAAGTCACTTCAAATGTCGAGCCTACATCCTATACGTGACCTGTAACTCGATCGAGAGCACGTGCCATGCGTTCAATTCCCGTTCAGGAATCGGCGAACCCCCTTGTTCAAGAAATTCAAGAAGAGGGGAGTTGCACATCTGAACACTCTCTAGAAGACACTCCCTTTGTCGAACAGAGTAAGGGGGTGTCCGATGACCTCATTACTCAGTTTGAAGCACTAACCATTGGCAATGATAAAAATATGCCAGTATTAGTAACTGGGGCCATCAGTAGTGAAGAGAAGATCCTGGAACTTCAAAGACTACTGGCCGAGAGGGATGAAGAAGTAGCCCGACTCTCAACGCAATTAGCTCATCAAGCTAACGTGAGACAAAAAGAGAGTGAGATCGGGCAAAATTCCTCGTCTTCAGCACTGCCCGTAGGCAATACACAACCATCACCATCTGGTGTGCAACCACCACTAACCGGTGTTCAACCTCAACAAGATCTAAAGACTCTTATCATGGAGAGTATTCGAGAATACCAGGCTGCAACAAGTATGCCGATTCTGGGATATCATAAGCCATACCCGGCTTACTATGATCAAATCCCGTTTCCACCAAACTATGTCAGACAAAAGTTCGAAAAGTTTGATGGAATTAACGGTTCTCCCCATGAGCATTTGGCATATTTTACTTCTGCATGTGGTGAATCTGCCCAATTAGATGCACTGTTGATTAGACAATTCGTGCAATCGCTAAAAGAGGCAGCGTTCACCTGGTACACTCAATTGCCTCCAGGATCCATAAATACCTGGGACGACATGCAAAAAGCCTTTCTGGCACAATTTGTGAGTTCAAAAAAGACCATAAGCATCCATGACCTGGTGGAAACGAAGCAACGAGCCAGTGAAAATGCTAATGAATTCATAACGAGATGGAGAAATCTTAACCTCCAATGTCCAGAAAGGTTATCAAAACAAGCTGAGGTGGCAACCTTCATGGGCACAGTAGAGCCCAAAACTTTCAATGAGCTTGTCTCGAAGGCATGTAACGTTGAAATACAAATTGCTCGGCAAAAGGGTGGCAAACCCTTACCGAGATTCGAAAACAAAAAGCCATTAAAGAAAGGAGAATCAATGGCTACTTTTATCAATACCGGTAACAATAAAGATAAAGGGAAGGCACGAGAGCCGCAAAATAAATTAATTCTCAAAGAAAGGAAAGAAGTCAAATATTCATTTGACGATGATGACGTTGACCAAATTTTTGATGAGTTGTTAAAGGCTAAAGCAATAAGACTTCCTGAGCCTAAACGACCCAACGAGGTTGATATGACAAATGACCCAAATTATTGCCGGTATCATCGAATTGTGAGCCATCCACTGATGGATTTCTACATCCTCAAAAACACTATCGAAGGCATGATCAAGAGAAAAGAAATTGAAATTGACTCTTCTCTTGGAAAAGCGGTGACAAATACGACTTCCTTAACGGAGAATGACCAAATACCAAACAATCCCACACAAAAGGACATAATTTCTGTGGCATTTGAATTTGATAAGGAAGTTACAATAATTCAAGCTCACTCATACATGCCAAAGCCAGGAAATCCAAATATTCCTACTTTGTATGAGCTCATGACAGAGCCCTATTTAGAAATTTGGGATGATTGGTTTGATAGTGAAGAGGATTCGGAAAGTACATGGAAAACATGTACTCGAAGAAAACCTACAAAAATTAAAAGTCCATCTCGGAAACCATCTAGAAACTCTGGAGTCAAATTCTGGAGTACACCAGAAACAAAGAATCACAAGAATAAGAGAAGGACTGGAAAGCAAAAAATGGCTTTAAAAAGAAATGAACTTGAACAACCAAAACGAAATCTAGTAACTCTGGAGGAGTTTTTACCAAAAGAGTTACGGGAAAAGGCAATTGTTGGTGACGACAGTGTGTCAGATTGCTGCATGACTTTACTGGCAGAAGAAGATCCTGAACCTACCTTGTCCGAAAGTGAAAAAGAGGCAGATGAAATTACGTTGCAAGATATGCGGCGGAAAAGTGTTGCAAAGAAGACAAAATAAGCGAAAGAGCTTGAAAAGGCTAAATAAGACCTTTAAAAGCCTTCATCTTCGACCAATAAAGAATTCGCTAATGACGGTCGAAGAGACAAAAGCACTGGTGAAAATGAAATGACGCGAGCAAAATATGATATATTGGCTCATCTAAAGCGCATCCCTGCTCTCTTGAGCATTTATGATGCACTGCAAATGTCTCCTGAGCATAGAAATGCACTTGTTATTGCATTAACAAGTCCTGAATTTTATACGGAGAAGATAGAGCCAATAAAACCTACATCACTCGAGATGCATACCTCTTGTATGGCATGCATAACCTTTGATGATAAAGACCGTCAGTTGGGAGTCGCCTTGCCTAATCGGCCTCTCTACGTGACGGGTATGGTTGCCAATGTTCGCGTGAGCCGCATCATGTTGGATTGTGGATCAGTTGTGAATGTACTCCCCTTAAAAACCTTGAGAGATGTTGGTTTACACCCACGTCAATTGTCTCCGTCATCATTGACAATTCAAGGTTTTAACCAAGTTGGAGAAAAAGTAAGGGGAAGTATCACGTTGAAAGTTGAAATAGGCGAACTTAATTCTGAAGCCTTATTTCATGTCATTGATTCAAACACATCCTATAATGTGTTGTTAGGGCGACCTTGGCTTCATGAATATGGGGTCATTCCTTCAACACTTCACCAATGCTTTAAGTTTTGCAAGGAAGGCAAAGTCAGAAGTGTTAATGTAGACCCAAATCCCTTTTACGGGGAACATGTGAATTATGCTAATGCAAAGCGAATACCCTGGCAGGAGCGAGACAGTCTCCCTGCTTTGGCTCCTCTTTCTTAGCTTGTGGGCAGTCTTTCTTCAGATGGTTGGCACTCCCACAGATAAAACATGCCCTAACTCGGCACTCGCCCTGATGTCATCGTCTGCACCAAGAACACACTGGAAAACTCCTCCAGTTGTCACCACCGCCCTGACGGCCACCAATAGAACCTCGTACCCTCCTATCAGAACTAGGAGGAACAAATGAATCTGGAACCCTTCTTTTCTTCTCACTGGGGCCACTGCCCCGACTAGACCCAACAAAAGGAGGCACCGTCCTCCTGGCATCGCGCCTAACAGTGCTGTCCTTCCATATCTGATCCTCAACCCTCTCTGCAGTAAGGGCCTTATCCACTACTTGAGCATAAGTAGTAGTCTCTGGAATCAACGTAATATTCACATCACGGGCAATCATCACATTCAACTCCCGTATAAATCTATCTCTCCTGGCCGCATCCGTCGGCACTAGGTCTGGCGCAAACTTCGCCAGTCTGTCGAATCTCAGGGCATACTCAGTAACTGATAACCTGTTCTGAGTCAGGTTGATAAACTCATCAACCTTCGCAGCTCGAACTGCTATGCTGTAGTATTTCTCATTAAAGATACTCTTAAATTCTTCCCATGTCATGACTGCAACATTCCTCCGCTGACTCACTACATCCCACCAGATGCGGGCATCTTCTCTAAGCATGCAGCTAGCACAAGCCACCCTTTCACTTCCTTCAACCCTCATAAAGTGTAAGATCAAGGAAATCATATTCATCCACTACTCTGCCCGCAGTGAGTCCGATCCACCCTGAAAGGTAGGAGGTTGTTGCTTCCTGAATCTTTCGTACAAGGGTTCCCACCTATTCTCAGTCACAGGCTGAACCGGCACTGGCGCCACATTTTGCTGTATTGGTAACCCTGTAACCTGTGGAGGGGCCTGTTGCCTCATTTGACGGAGTTCTTCCTCTGTTCTCTACAATCTAGCCTCCATTTCGGCTAATATCTGTTGCCAGTTCTGTGGGGGAGGTGGAGGGTCCTGACCCTGATTGTCATCCTCGGCCCGACTACCGCGGAGTCTATATGCTTGCCGAGGCATTACAACTATATGCCTGCAATCAGTGACACCGCTCATCAGGCATGATAACAAGATCCAATTCCACCTCTCAATCTCAACAAAAAACCAAGATCAACAATCCAAATAACATACAGATAGCATATAACACACAACGGGCCTTGCCCTGGCATCATGCATATGTTATCTCATTCATCATGCTCTTTATAAATTAAGCAGGCAAACAAGGCATTCAAACACATATTCAAGTATATTAATCAACCATACCAATCAACCCTGAGTCAAGCTTTTCAATGGCAGTGTGCGTACATGTTCGGTCAATCTCCAGAACCAATAAACCTTGGCTCGCTCTGATACCAAGTTATAACGCCCTACTACCTCGGAGTCGTTACTAAGTGGGTTTAAAATGTGCAATTAACCCACTAAATGAGGTTTTTAGTACAAAAGTGTGATTAAACAAAAATTCAAGGCTGTAATCTTTAAAAGTACTCTATTTCATTAAAAGTGCAAGAGTTTAACATATGGGATCCCAAAACGAGCTTTGCAAAATATTTACAATTCAAAATAGATTTACAGATGACTAGTTATCAAAAACATAGTTTAATACAGTAACTTCTCAAAATGCCCCCAACCAAAGCAGTCGGGCAGGCTAAACATGTACGTGACGCCCCCACGCTCTCTGTACTCATGGCTGGTTGACTTTCTCTTTGCCCTTACCTGCAACACAGAGCACCCGTGATATGAAGCCCAGCAAGAAAACTCATACAGCTCATAACATATGCATATCACACAATCACTATAGCAGATAACTCACAGTTAATCAAACAATCCATAAGATTTAAACACATACACGGCCATGCCGTCCCAGAAGCGCTACCAAAGCCCGGGTTCTTGGTCCACACCGTAAGGATATCCCATGTATCCATTGGGTCTCACCCTAACCACAAGCACTCCATGTGCTAAGTGATATTCCCGGCCCCACTGCCATTCTCAGCCTTCGCCGTTCTCGGCCCTTCGCCGTTCCCGGCTCCTTTGCAGTTCATTCTGCTATAACCACATATAGCATTCTCAAACAAAAATCAAACGTATAATAATTCATTTAAAGCTACATCCTAGCAATAATACAATCTAGGGCCGGCCCTACAACAACACTATGGTCTTATGCCCTACTCTACGGGTGTTACAGTTTTCTTACCTGTATCCCGAGCTTCACAATGCACCAAAGTCACAAGCACGGTCCTCTATCACGAGCCTCTCCAAAATCCTAGTCACAACACATATAAAACACTTTTAATACTAGCCAATCCCAAAACCACTTCCCGGGACCAATCCCGTACTCTCGGGACCTCTAATTCCCTAAAACAATGTATTGGAACCATCCCCCGAGCCCCCGGGAAAAAGCCCTAAAAATGCAATATTTGGCTGCCAAAAATAGCCTAGGGCCGCGGCACTCCCATCAAGGGCCGCGGCGCCCAAAAGCTCCTCCCTAATCCTGATGCAAGCCTGCGCCGCGGCACCAAAGAACAGGGCCACAGCACCCCTACGCGAATCCAGATTTCTGGGTTTTCCCCTGCATTTTTCCCGAGCCAAAACAACTCCAATTCAACCCAAACAAGTACCTAAGCCCTAAAATCAATATAAAACCCCAAATGAACCCTTTAACAACCTATAAACATCATAAACAAGCTTAATTACACAATCACACCCAAAATCCACACTTGAGTTTCAGATTTCAGAAATTCAAACGATGACTTCTAAGACCTAAACCAGAGCTTGAAAAATATAAACCATGCCTCTAACATCTCAAACCATACCAGATACAAAATTCAAACATAATAAAACTCTTACCTCAGTCAAGAACCCAGCTTGAATTCTACTCAAACCTAGCTTCAAGTCACCTTCCTTTTGATTATCCCAACTCTGAATTCCACACAAAACCAGCCATAACTCTCTTTCAATTTCATGCTTATTCTCTAAAAACCATACTTGAAACTTAAACAAAACATAGACAAATCCTTACCTCTGAATAATCTTGGCTTATGTTCAGCTTAGTTGCCTCAAACCACCTTGATTCTCCTCCTAGGTCTCCCAACTTCAGCCTTCCTCTTCTTCCCTTTTCTTCTAGCTTTTTCCTCAAATTTCAGCATAAACCCAATTGTGACTAAGTATAAAATGTGAATCCTTTTTCCCCCAGCTGAACCTTATCTAACCCTTGCCTAATGACCACTTTACCCTTCCATCTATTTCCCCTTCTAACTAAACCTCAAGGCCCTTTTTGTCATTCCTACTTTCTTACAATTCTACCACTTCTTTCATCTAAACTTGTTACTCTCAGCAGTTACTAATGGTTACCCAGGTTACTCAAACACCAATAACCTCTAATTCTCAAATTTGTGAAATTCCCAAAATACCCCTAGGCTCCTCCCGAGCCGGGTATAAAATCCCGTTGTGACTTTTAAACTAACTAGCTCTCTAGGACCGTCTCGGCACGTGCATCGCATTAATATCACCACACTCACGTGGTACAAATCACTTAATACAATTATCACATTTATGCCCTCAGCGGGCTAAAATTACCAATTTACCCCTAACATGCAAACGGGGCCCACATGCATATTTATACCACCTAACCATGCATTCTAATCACATATTCATTCAAATTCATATATTATCATGTTAATTCACTTATTTCCCTCTAGGCACACTAATCAAGGTCCTAAACCTTATTAGCAACTTGGGGTGTTACAGACGCTGCCCCTGTTAAAAATCTCAAAGAAGAATTCGACCAGAGCTACTTCCCAAAATTGAGGCAGAAATTGACAAGTTAAGAAATTGCTGGTTTATTCGAGAAGTTAAGTATCCCATTTGGCTCGCAAACATTGTCATTGTGATGAAGAAAAATGGGCAACTCTGCATATGTGTGGATTACCGAGAACTTAATCAGGCTTGCCCAAAAGATGAATTCCCACTCCCCATCACTGAGTTATTGGTAGATGCTACCACTGGTTTCGATGCCTTATCATTCATGGATGGGTTTTCTGGATACAACCAAATCAAGATGGCACCTGAAGATGAAGAGTTCACTGCTTTTCGGACACCAAAAGGCATATTTTGCTATACAGTTATGCCATTTGGCCTCAAGAATGCAGGGGAAACCTACCAAAGAGCAATGGCCACAATTTTTGAAGGCATGATGCACAATACTGTTGAATGTTATGTTGATGATTTGGTGGTCAAAATAAAAGAAAGGGCAAATCGTCTTGATGATTTAAAACGAGTCTTTGATAGGCTCAAGCAACATAATCTCAAGATGAACCCTTTAAAATGTGCATTTGGGGTAACATCCGGAAAGTTCCTCGGGTTTATTGTCAAACATATAGGAATTGAAATCGATCCTGCAAAAATCAAAGCAATTTTGGAAATGCCTCCCCCACGTAACTTACGTTAACCACGTGGACTACAAGGAAGACTTGCAATTATAATTTGATGGGGCAGCGAAAAATAGTGGGGCAGGTGCTGGAATTATCTTTGTGACACCATCGGGAGGCCTGATACCTTACTTTTTCCATAATCTGGCTATATGCACCAATAATGTAGCAGAATACGAAGCATTAGTTATCGGCCTCGAAGTTGCACTCGAAATGAACATACAATCATTGGAAGTATTTGGCGATTCTCTCTTGGTCATTAAACATATGAGTGGTGAATTTGCAGTCAAGCACGAGAATTTAATCCCTTACCATGAAAAGGCTAAATATTTTCTTGGTCAATTTCAAGATATAACTCTAAATCATATCCCTAGATAAAAAAATGGTAAAGCTGATGCGTTAGCTAATTCAGCTGGTTCGCTAACACTTCCTGAAGAAAGGGATATACAAATTACCATAGGGGAGCGCCATGTACTATCCCAATCCACGGAAAGAGTTGAAGAAGAAAATACAGTCAACTTGATAACTTTCCTGGACAACGCAAATGAAAACAACTGTCATCAATCAATCAAAGACTACATCCAAAAAGGATTCTTGCCAGAAGACTTGAAGAAAATAGTGGATGTAAGAAGAAGAACGCCTCGATTTGTGGTCTTTAATGACACATTGTACAAGCGTTCATTAGATGGGATATTGTTGAGATGTCTCTCGAAAGAAGAGGCAGCACATGCACTTAAAGAAACTCATGCCGGTACATGTGGCGCCCATCAAGCTGGCCCAAAACTTTCAGCTCAATTAAAGCGGTTGGGTTACTATTGGCCTACTATGGTGCAAGACACGATTAATTTCGCCAAATGTTGTAAGTTATGCCAATTGCATGGAGATTTCATCCACCAACCCCCTCAACCACTCCATCCTTCTATACTGTCATGGCCTTTCGAAACATGGGGAATGGACGTTATTGGTTCCTTTACACCACCTTCTTCCAAAGCTCACAAATACATCCTGGCCATTACAGATTACTTCTCCAAATGGGTCGAAGCTATACCGTTAAAAGAAGTACGAGCAGAGGATGTCACGGATTTTATAAGGACTCATGTAATTTATCGATACGGGGTTCCTTCAAAAATTATCTCCGACAATGCCCTTTATTTCAAATGTAAGGCAATGGTCAACTTAATGGACAAATAAAAATTCAAACACAGTTTTTCAGCTAGTTATAACCCGTCTTCAAATGGTCAAGCAGAAGCATTTAATAAGGAGTTATACAAAATCATGAAGAAGACAGTGACAAAGAATAAGAGGGACTGGCACTAACGCCTCCTAGAAGCTTTGTGGGCTTATAGAACCACTGTAAGAACTGCGACTGGTTGTACACCTTATAACTTGGTGTTTGGGTCTGAAGCAGTTTTACCTTTGGAGGTTCAAATACCTTCATTAAGAATTGCTACTCAACTAACGACCCCAGATGAAAATGTGCAAGTCCGTCTAGCTGAGCTTGAAGCATTAGATGAAAGACGACTTGCTGTTCAACAAAAGCTCGAAATTTACTGAGCCCAGGTAGATGGGGCATTCAACAAGAAAGTTAAATTCCGATCTTTTTCAGTTGGAGACCTAGTGCTTACTGTAAAAAGACCTGTTGTCATAACTAGAAGGATGAAAGGAAAATTTGAGGCAAAATGGGAAGGACTGTATGTTGTCACTAAGGTCTTCCTAAGAGGGGCATATGAACTTTCAGATTCAGAAGGCCGATGCATTTACCCATGTGTTAACGGGAAGTTCATCAAAAAGTTCTACACTTAAACAAAAGGATCTTTACCCATGGTATAGACTGCACACTTAAAAAAAAAAGTGTGCAATGAACTACGAAAGGCTTGATCCAACTTTGGGTACGTAGGCAATCTAGTTTTTAACTAGGCCCAGCCACAAAAATAAAACAACTCATATTCCCCTTAAAAAAAAGAACTACGGAAGGCTTGATCCCATTTTGGGTACGTAGGCAATCTAAAAAATATATATATAGATGCAGCCACAAAATCAAAATAACAAAAACATCTCTTTCCAAATGAAAATGATAATGTTCAGGTCGAAATAACAAAGCTACTATCGGTCTCTAATATTGATAAAAAAAAAAAAAAACCAAAAACAAAACAAGATTCTAAACAAAAAATGATGATGACTAAGGTCTTTAATCTGACTTGAGGAATAAAGTCATAGCATTGTGGACTTTATGGAACTCTTCTTGTTGAATCTTGATTGTGTCGTTCGCTCTTTCAATTTCATAGAATCGTTCCATGTCAACATCGAGTTTGGATCGCTTAATGTCTTCCTCAATCTGCTGATGAGCCTTCAAGGAGGTTTTAAGACTAGAAAGGTCTTTTTCAATGGATGCCTTTTCAGTCTCGTAATCAGTCCTTCTTCGTTGTAACTCTAATTCACCGGCGATAATATCTGCTTCCTTGGCCTTAAGATCCTCCAAAGCTTTTTGCTTGTTCGATACAGACATAGACAAGCTGTCCATGGTAGCCAAATTTTCTTCGTTGCGACGAATTATATCATGGATGAGAGAGGTCGATATCTTTGCCATCTTCAATTACCTTGGTAGCTTCTAAACATTTTTCATTTAATCCAAATGAATTATGGACAGAACTGATAAACCAAGCAATTTCTGGTGGCTCAAAATCCATTGACTTACAAACATAACTCAATACATCAAGCTCCTTAATCACTTTAGCACTATGCTTCAAAATATCTTGTGTCGACTGAGAAGGAGATAGCAAGTGAAGTATGGTCCTCATGATACCAATTATAAAGACTTTGGTATGTTCTTCTAAGTTCGAGGTGGTGATCGCCGAAATACACATAGATGGGATAGAATTGGGTGGAGCATCATTCTCATCAGGTACTACTTCTTCAGAAAATCCAACATTGGCATGATCAACAGATTCGTTAAAATCAACAGGAGGTGCATCAATGTCAATATCAACATTATGAGGTCCGGTCTGAGAATTATGAGAGATCGGAAAAGTTACATCTTCGTAATGACTAGTTTCATCATGCTGGCGCGTTTTTTCTTTCTTTTAAAATGAACCTCTGAAGTATTGTCCCTATCTGATTCTACATCAGTGTAATTAGTGCCGACAAAATCATCAACCTGAGGAGTACTCTTCACAAAAACTGCTTCTAGGGAAGAATAAACTTCACGGATGTCTTTGATCACATATTTCGATTCATCTTCCTTATAAGGTTGATTTGGCAACATTGTATGGATATCTTTCACAGATCTTCCTAAATACGGAAGACAACTTCTCACCCACCAACGACAATACCACCACGTACATTGACCCATATGAGTAATCTTGGGGATATGAAAACGAATGCCAGTATTTCTCCTTAAAATCAAAACCCAAGCTTTGGCAATATCGCCTATCTCACATGGTGCCTCCCTGCGGATGCTTAAACAAAAGTTATTTGATGGAACACCTTGGTCAAAACCAAATTGGCGAGCAAATCTATTTGGATAGTATGGTTTCATATACATGTCATTTCCTACTCTCACAGGTAATAAAGAAGAGCGCATTGATATCAATAGCTCAAACCTTTCGTCAGACAAATCTGCATCATCCAAATAGTCTTGATCTTCTTCTGCCGGAAAAGAGTATGGTCGATGGATAACTTAGTCTTCCTCTCTCAAATTACGCCTAGCTTCATTCAATGTTCGATGTTCAGCAGGAATGCCAGCGTACTTGCTTAAATGAGGAAAATCCGCTACGAGCCCCCAGCCGCTATAAAGATCACGAAAATGGTCAGCCAACCAACCTATCACATAATGCATAGGTAGAAAACTTTGACCCTCTTCTTGACAATGTACGGTTGAATTGTGAAAAACACGGTAAATATAACCAAGAACTGAAGGAGCAAGTGAAACTTTAGTTCCATGTGCCATTAATGAAGCTATATAAAAAGTTTCGGGTCTAATTTTATAACCTGGGGTAGGAAAAACAAAACGACTCAACCATAAAGATAAAAATGTTGCAAGACCACACTCTTTTGATACATTCAGAGGAAGAGAACGAAGGTCGAACCCTTTGTCATTTTTCTGTTGGCCAAATTTTTTAGGGGGTTTAGAATTCAAGCTTTCTTTAACACCTTCAAAAATATTCGGCCCTCGATAAAAATATTCAATCCATTGACCCCAGGATACATCCAAAGTCTCTGAACGGTCATATGCATCCTTACCCTTCAAATAGTCACAGATTTGGGCGTGGGTCCTCAAAAGTTCAGAAATGGTAGAACATTATGAATCACCCTTCATTAACTTCTCATTGAGAGGGATAAACTCATCATAAGGTATACCTAAAAAAGGGCAAGCCACCAATAACTTTTAAATCATACAAAGACATTCCCATTTCACCGCTACTGTAACGCCCTGGCTACCCCATAACAGTTACGGTGAACGGTACCCAAGTCCTTTGGTCAAAAACGTGCTCTAAGTGTACTTAACAGGTTAAGGTATAAAACCAATAAAAAGGAAATGGAGATTTTCATTACAAACTGCTCTGCAGAGCTAATCAAAACATTTATAAGTCGCTTTCAGTACAAAATGGTCATTACTGTTTTAAATTTACAATCCCGCCGACCTAAGCGGCAAAAATAAGGTAAACCCCCAAGTTCCTCTGAGAACTCCTTGGCCGTGGTGGTCAAGTGGCCGCATATGTACACATCACCACCTAAGCTCTCCACTCAAGGCTAGGTGAGCTTTTCTTTCCCTTTACCTGCACCACATAGCACCCATGAGCCAAAGCCCAGCAAGAAAACATAACACTATTCATAAACATTATCAAATGATTATCATTATAATCACACTGAGCATAAAGCTTTCAAACAAGTGAGTGAACATCACATGAGGTCCTGATAAACCATACTGAGTGACTGACAAGCAAGTCACTAATTCAAATGGAAGAGTGGCTGCTAGGTAAGCCACTAGCCTTCAACAGGTTCCGGTAAACCATACTGAGTGACCGACAAACATGTCACTGTTTCGAGTGGGAGAGTGGCTGCTAGGTAAGCCACTAGCCTCCAAGTGCTTATTTCATTCGTCGACTCTCGGGGTCGGTTTGGCATTAATGCTCTTTGAGTCATTCAATGCTGATAGTCGATTAGATCTAATCTTTATTGGCTTGCGTTAACACGCTAAGGCCGTCCTGACTAATAAGACAGCTCAATGTGACCAGTGCCCAGTACCACTGCCGATCCTGACTATTAAGTCACAGCTTCACAGTTGATACTAGCACCTTTGCTAGATCTGACTAATAAGTCAGTACCATGCACAAGTGAGCAACATATGCTAAGCATTCTATATTCAATCCAAGTCCATATTTACACAACCAGCATGCCTCATGAATATCCACGCATGTCACACTTGGGGCGCAGTTTTCTTACCTCTGGTTCGAGCTATAATGAATAAAAGAACAACCCTGAGAGCGATCAACCTTTTGGTCCCTTAACGGTTACCTGGTCATAACCAATTATGGGATTCCATCAATAAAATGAGTAATAAAAGGTTCCCAAACCAAAACCTAACCTCTGAGACATCAAACACTACTCAACCGGGTAGTAGGTTCAACCCCGAGGCCTTAGGCTTGAATCCCCATGCTAAAAACACTATTCTGGCCAAAATTGCCCTGTTGGGCCGCGGCCCTCCCCAGCTGCGCCGCGGCGCGCCCTCAAACAGAGGCGGCCACATCCTGACAGGCACCATGGGCCGCGGCTCACCTATGCCAGGCCGCGGCTCAATATGCAAAAATAGCCCAGAACCAGAAACGCATCAGCAAACTCCCCTGCGTTTTTTCTCTGAAACCAGCCCTTCAAACCAACCCAAAACACCAACCTAACACTCAATTTAACCCCTAAACATCACCCATAACTCTCCCTCATCAAAACCCAAACTAAACATCAATCAAAACCTCCTTAAATCCACACTTCCATCAAGAAATAAAAAGCTGAAAACTCAAAATGAAAACAGGGTATAACCAGAAACTCAAGGCTAAAACTCACCTCAAAACCAGATTTAAACCTTCCTCAATGGCTGAACTAAGTCCTCAACCTCAGCCCCTTGATTTCCTAGCTTAATTCCACACTTTAAGCTCAAAAACTCCAAAGGAAGAAGGAGAGAAATGGACGTACGAGAAGAAGAAGCAAAGTTCTGTTTTTGTTATGTTTCTACAACCATCTAAAACCATATATATCCAAACCCCAAATGACCAAAATACCCTTAAGTCACTTAAAGCCTCTAAAACCATTCCAAGGGTAAATTTGGTACTTTCCACTTATCCCGTTAATCATAATTAACGCTTCCCAATCCCCGTTAATCTCAATATTCTCAAACTCCAATAATTCACATCCTATTACCCTTTAATGCCCGGTAACACTCTAATCATTAAAAGCACCCCGAGACTCACCCCGAGCCCCGAGCTTAAGCCTGTTATGACCAAACCGATAATTAACATACCATGATCATCTCATGTCGAATGGCTCGAACAAACCCACATCATAATGTGGTCTCAAGATATATCACCAACATGCGTACAGATAAACAATTTACCCTCAACGGGCCAAATTACCATCACACCCCTGTAATTAGAAATATGGACTCACATGCATGCATTTCACATCATATCATAATATAATCAACATATATTATGTCTTTGCCAAATTCATCAGGAGCCTTTTGGGAGCCAGTACTTCCAAGGTTAGACATATTGCAAAAATCTTTCATTTTCCTAAAAAAAAAAGGAAAAGGGGGAAATAAATCAGTATGTTTTTCCTTTGGGTACGTAGGCAATCTAAAAATGAAATATATTATTAATTTAGATGCAGCCACCAAATTAAAAGCTCAAAATGCTCTTCTTAAACTTAAAAAAACAAATATCCTAATTATTTTTCCTTTCGAAATTAAGAGTGGTAAAAATAGAAGAGGCATCTACAAAGAGGGACAGAGAGTTCAAAGATCAAATTTTCAAGATCACTCGAGCATTACACGTGTCCATAAATTACCACGTGCATGCTTGAAGGGGAATCTTATTATTAATAAATAAATAATAAAATAAAAAAATCGGTTTGGAGTAAAGGAGAAAAAGTAAAAATAAATATCCCCATTATTCTCTCCACCTTCCCACTTCCCATTCTGACCACTCCCCACTTTCTCCACTTTATTTTCACTTTAACGTAAAAATTAAGTCTACAAAAGAGGAAGAAAAAAAAAGATAGACATTTTGCATCAGGAAAGAAAGAGAGAGAAAAAAATCAAGTCACAATATTTCTTCAAATCGCTCAAGTTTCACAGGTAAATATCTATCCCTAAATTTCTTTTTCTTCCTGTGCTTTCTCTTGCTCTATGATGGAATGCACTAATTTCTTTCTCTTCATCTAACACGGAATGCACCCATTCCACCCTCAAAAAAATTGACGGATGCACTCATCCAAAAATCTATGGAATGCACTCATTCCGCCTCAAAAAAAAAATTAATGGAATGCACTCATTCCATTACAATTCTATGGAATATACCCATTCTCCTTAAATCTAAGGAATGCACTCATTCCTCCACAAATCCTTGGAATGCACTCATTCTACCCAAAAAAATCAATGGATGCACTCATCCTTAAATCTAAGGAATGCACTCATTCCACTACAAATCTATAGGATACACTCATTCCATTCAAAATCTATAAAATGCACTCATTCTGCTCTTAATTTTATTAGACTATTATGCTATCAAAAGTATTACAAAAATCTTAATTTTGATTAAGAAGCAGTAAAGCGAGATTGGTGATCAAATTTAATACCTCATGGGAAAGCACCAAATTGAAAAGTCCCGAAAGATTTCTCAGGAAGATTCAAAACAAAAAAAAAATCATAATATATAAAATCTATCAATATCATGTTTGCAATGAAAATAAAAAAAAAAATCAAATCAATTCATATATAATGAGACAAGTATAATAGAGGGTGGGTATATATATTAAGTATTTGAAATATGCGTAGAGATCTGGGCATATACAAGGGTGGATATGTTTATATGCATATGTATATATATATATATGTTTGTCAAAATGACTACGGAATTTTGGGTAGAAATTTGTATATAATATCAATTCTTCTTTGACTTTCTACCCACACCCATTTATCAATATACATATATGTGATAAAAAAAATCAAATATATATGTGATGATATATAAAGAGACGTGAAGGTAAAGTCATGATTATGGAGGTGTGATTTTGGGTCCCAGTCAAGAGAAAAAATATGGATTGTGGTGTTGGTGTTGGGTTCCTAAATCAGTTCGTCATGCATATATATTCTCATATATATATATATACACACACTCAATCAAAGCAAAAAAATAAAATTTGCCCAATTGTTTTGTATACGAATATATATATATATATATATCAGACAAAAAGACAGTATATACATATGTGTCTTGTTATATATAAAGAAAAGAAAAAAAAAAGAGTGGGTCTTACGATATGAGAAAGAAAATGATTGTATGTGCTCTGTCAAAAAATAGCAGCACTAGCTTCCCCTCACTTTATCTTTATGAAGTTATTAAATGGACTCAAATATATAATTAATAATCAAATAATATATAATAAAAATATCTTAAATTCGAAACCAAATTTAAATTCAAACTTTAAGATATTTATATTATTTGACAAATTCAAAACATAAAAGAGCCAGATTTTATCTCAAAATTTTAAATTCTAATTTTAAAAAAATAAAATAAAATTTGAATTTTAAAATAATGATATTACCCGATATAAAATTTTAGATTATTCCCCACAAATTTTGGAATAATCAATTAAAATTTTGATTTTGATTTTTAATAATTACTTTATATATAAAATAAATTATTGATAAAAATAAATATATAAAGAGATTTCAAGACATAAAATTGTCACCAAAATGATAAAATTCTAAAACCATGTGAAATGGTATGAAATTTCCAAATCCCAAATGAGCTCATCAAAATCAATTCAAATGATGAAATATCATTCCAAAATTTCAAAGAGGTCATTAACCTCACAAAATCTCAAAAATGGTAATTTTACCTCAAAATTAAAAGTGCACTAAAATTCAAAGCCATAGTAAATGGTATTCCAAAAAGAGGTCATTCACTTCTTAACTTTCAAAAGCATCACAAACGTACATCGGAACTACGTTTGACTTGATTCCTAAAAAAGGATACGTAGGAAACTTAGTTGCTCAGACTAAGTGCAGTCGCCAATACCGCAAAATAGTATAAAAACACAAATCTCAAAATTCTATAAAAGGTCATCCACCTAGGAATTTTTCCAAATTTTCAAATGGCAAAGAATTCCTGAAAATGGTCATATACCGGAATTCTTATTTTCAAATTCTAAAATATCTCAATCCGAACTACAAGTGGCTTGATCCTTCACAAAGAAGGTATGTAGGCAACTCAGTTAGCCAAAATTACTGAGTTCAGCTGCAATTCAAAATTTATCCCAATTCTCCCTAATTTATTTCAAATTATTTTAATATCATCGTAATTGGAATCAAATGGTATTTCCTTTAAACAAAAGGATTGTAATTAAGAGGTTATTTTTATAATCTTGGATGGGTTAAACTTAAATAAATAAAATCTTATGCTATAAACTTGGCATATGTGAAATTGTGTTTTGCATTTATTTTTAATTTTCTAAATATGAAATTTTAGCTTAACAATAAGCATATACATTAGATATCAACTTTAGTTACCTTCACCATGCCAAATGTAAACTTTTGGATTATCACCAAGTTCCTTCAAAATAATATTAGATACTGATACACTCTGATAGTATATCACAGAAAATATAAAACAAGAATGAGGAAAATGAGAGAGAATTTTATTGAAATAACAAAGAACAATCCAGGATATTTGAGAGACCTGGTTTCTCTCCAAGAGCTAGCGCTCAATTACACAAAATCAGACATGCCTAACTCCTCATTCTCATCCATTTTTATTACCCTGACTTACCCAAACACGCTTGATCCCAAACAGGAAACAAACCCAAAACAGAAACTATTAAAATAGAAATAGCCATTAAATAAAAATCAAACCAAATCACTAAACTTCCATAAAGAATTCAACCAGCCATTGACCATTAATTGTGTTTCCTCCTAGCATAGGTGTACCATATAGGAGGTTTATCATTACTCGCTGCCAAAACTTTCACCTTGTGCTCAAGGTGAAACTGAGGAAATTGTTGCAATAAGGTGTCGTAGTTCTCCCAGGTGGCCTCAAATAATGGCAGGTCCTTCCATTTGATTAACAACTCCAGTTTGTCATTGTTGCGAACTCCCAACACTTCAGATGGTTCCACCAGTAATTCCAAATCAGGACTAAGTTGCGGAGGTAGCACTGGCGAAGAGTGAGTGACCCCGTGAGCCCGACGAAGTTGAGAAATGTGGAAGACGGGGTGAACCGAGGAAGTAGCAGGCAGTTGCAGCTTGTAGACCACCTCCCCTACACGAGCCAACACTTCAAATGGTCCATAAAAACGAGGAGAAAGTTTCTCATTGCGCCTAGCAGCAAGAGATTTCTATTGGTAAGGCTTGAGCTTAACAAATACCTTCTCCCCAACCACAAGCTGCTCATCTCTGTGTTTCTTGTCTGCAGAGTCCTTCATTTTGTGTTGAGCCCGAAGCAAATGCATAGTAAGATCGTCTAACTGAGCATCTCTTTCTTCCAACAACTCATCCACGGAAGATACTTGAGTGGTTCCTTGCTTATAGCGGATAAGGGCAGGAGGGTCACGACCATATAAAATTTTAAAAGGAGTGAGTTGGGATGCTGTATGAAAGGAAGTATTGTACCAGTACTCTGCCCACGGCAGCCAGCGCCACCAAGAACGGGGTTGTTCAAAAGCATAACATCGTAAGTACGTTTCTAAGCAACGATTCACCACTTCTTATTGTCCATCTGTTTGGGGATGATAGGTCGTGCTATGGTGAAGTTTCGTACCTTGTAACTTGAATAACTCTTGCCAAAAATGACTCATAAAAACCTTGTCTCTGTCTGAGATGATAGACGAAGGGATCCCATGAAGACGCCCTACTTCCTTCAAGAACAGTTCAGCCACTGTACGAGCAGTGAAAGGATGTTTTAGCGATAGAAAATGAGCGCACTTGCTGAACCTATCCACCACTACCAAAATCGTATCCATTCCATGAGATCGAGGCAGCCCCTCTATGAAATCCATAGTCAAAGCATCCCAAACCAGCGAAGGCAAAGCAATGGGTTGTAATAACCCAGCAGGGGACAGATTCATAGTCTTATTCTTTTGACAAATTTCACACTCACGTACCCATTTCGCCACTGATTTCCGCATCCCCACCCAATAAAAATCAGCAAAAATTCTCTTGAAAGTCTTGTCCTCTCCCGAGTGGCCGCCAATAGGAGAATTGTGGTACACTCGTAAAATGGTAGAAACAAGGGAACAATCCTTCGACAACATCAACCACCCTTTATACAACAATCTGCCATGGTCCAAAGAAAATCCAGCAGCTCTTTGTCGTCCTTGCTGCAAATCAGAAGTAAGTTTAGCCAAAAACATGTCCTGTTGCAGCTCTTGTTGCAAAGCCTCCCAATCTATGCCCTGAGAAAGCAGCAGATTCTTACATTCAGCTGGTAGATTGACCCTCGAAAGTGCATCTACCACCCTATTACCAGCCCCTGGTTTATATTGAATATCAAAGCTATAGCCCATGAGCTTGGCCATCCAACGCTGGTACTCCGGAGCGACTATACGTTGTTCTAGCAAAAACTTCAAACTTTGCTGATCCGTACACACCTCAAAGCGTCGTCCCAACAAATAAGGACGCCATTTCTGGACAGCAAAGACAATTTCCATCAACTCTTTCTCATAAATAGGCTTGAGACGCGCTTGTTGACCCAAAACTTGTCTATAAAAAGCTATTGGACGCTGCCCTTGCATCAAAACAGCCCCTAACCCATACCCCGAAGCATCGGTTTCCACCACAAAGGGTTGATTGAAATCTGGAACTGCAAGTACTGGAACTTGAGTCATTGCACGTTTAAGAGTCTCAAATGCTCTCGTCGCTGCCTCATTCCATCCAAACCTATCTTTTTTAAGTTGTTCCGTCAATGGCCATGCTATCTCACTATATCCTTTGAAGAACTTGCGGTAATAGCCCGTGAGACCCAAAAATCCCCGCAAAGCCTTGATGTTTCTAGGTTCAGGCCATTCTAACATGGCTTGCACCTTGGACTGATCCACCGCGACCCCTTCCCTTGAAATAATATGGCCCAAGTAATCCAACTGTTCACGAGCGAATGAACACTTCTTACGATTGGCATAGAGTTTGTGTTGAGAGAGTAGTTGAGTACTGTGGACAAATGGCGAACATGATCGTCGAGACTGCGACTATACACGAGAATGTCATAAAAAAAAACTAAAACAAAGTGACGAAGATGAGGGTGAAATACCTCGTTCATCAAAGACTGAAAAGTCGCCGGAGCATTGGTGAGACCAAATGGCATCACAAGAAATTCATAATGTCCATCATGAGTATGAAAAGTTGTCTTATGCACATCCGAAGGCTGAACACGGATTTGAGGATAGCCAGATTTCAAGTCAAGTTTCGAAAAGATTGTAGCGCCATGAAGTTCATCCAACAGCTCATCAATGACAGGGATAGGAAATTTATCAGGGACTGTTTCACGATTCAAAGCGCGGTAGTCGACACAAAATCGCCAACTCCCATCCTTTTTATGGACCAACAACACAGGGCTCGAGAAGGGACTTGTACTGGGTTGGACAATGCCAGCAGTCAACATGTCCTTTACTAATTGTTCAATTGCATCCTTCTGTGCTTGTGGGTACCGATACGGGCGTACGCTGATCGGTGATGTGCCCTCTCGCAGGGTGATAGAGTGTTCTCGACCTCTCAATGGTGGCAATTCCAATGGCATCTCAAAAACATCCTGAGCTTCATGCAAAACCATAGCAATTCCGGCAGGTAAGTCGTCCTCCTTAGTCTCATAAATCGAAGCCGCTCCAAGTTCAATAATCAGCCCCTCATCGTCATGTTGGAACGTGCGCATCATGGTTTTGAGGGAAACCAGTGTCTTGTGCCGCGTTGGGTCACCTTGCAAAGTCACTAATGAGTTCCCAATTGTAAACTTCATAGAATGAGACTTCCAATTGATATGGGTGACTCCCAGAGTCTCTAACCATTGAATACCCAAAATCATATCAGTACTACCCAATGCTAAAGGAAGAAAATCCTCAATTATTTCAACTCCTTGTAAAATCACAGCCACTCCTTTGCAAATTCCCTGGGTTTTAGTAGCTTGGCCAGTGCCCAATACAACCCCGTAAGGTGTTGTCTCCGTAACAGGAAGCTGCAAGGTTCGAATGAGGACAGTTGAGATGAAATTATGGGTTGCTCCACTGTCTATGAGGACTACTATTGGCTGAGAACCCACTTGCCCAACCAATTTGAAAGTTTTTGGAGCCGTAAGTCCCACCACATAATTAATAGAGACCTCCACCACTCGATTCTCAAGGCCAATTGGCTCTAAATCTTCATCTCCCAGAACAGGTTCATCACTAGTCTCTTCAAGCTCATCATGGTCACCATCTTGCAACAAAATTACTTGCAACTCCCTTTTCTTGCAACGATGACCAGGAGAAAACTTCTCATCACATCTGTAGCATAAGCCCTTGGCACGTTTGAGTTGTAATTCGGCCTCAGATAGTCGACAAAAGCCAGAATTCTCTTAAGCAGCGATCGTACAAGAAGAAAGTGGCTTGGGTGATGGCGATAAAGAGGTACCAGACGGCTGACCGAGGTTGCGTGAATACTTGGGACGTTGGGCTAGCAACTTTGTTTCAACTTTTTGGGCTAATTCCATAGCTTGCTCCAGCCCATTGGGCCCGAAAACAGTAACTTCATACCCTATGTCAGATTGGAGCCCATTAATAAAAGTTGATTCCAAAACCTGTTCTGAAATACCCTCAAGTGATGATGCCAGTAGTTCAAATTGTGTACGATAGTCACGAATAGAACCAGTTTGTTTAAGAGCGAGAAATTCGCGATACATCGAACCAACAGGAAGAAGTCGAAACCGTCGTATCATTTGGTTCTTCAATTCGTTCCAAGATGTGAAGGGCCGACGTCGATTCTCCCATTGAAACCAGATCAGCGCCTCCCCTTCCAGGCTGATGACAGCTGTCTCTAAGCTCTCGGTATCAGTCATACGGTGAATAGAAAAATACCTCTCTGGCTTGAGAATCCATCCATCTAGATTATCACCGTCAAAGGACGAAAGCTCAATTCGCCGTGGTCGAATATCCCATCTCGGGGTGGCCGGTGGATGTTGCTGTCCACCGGAATCCCAACTACTGCCCCCAATCTCAACTAACTTACCCCTAGGTAGCACTCTTGCCGCCTCGGCAAGACTGCTCACGTCCGTCCACAATATTCTCTGGTCGATGGTCTTTCTGGCGATGCATCAACTGATCCAATCGACTAACCACCGTGGCCATTCCTTGTTCCAACCTAGGTAATACTTTCAATTTTTCTGTGACAGCAGCCAACTCCCCTTGTACAGTGGCGATTAAACCCTCCACTGTTTCCATACGAGTTTCCATCTTAGTAAGAACCATGAATTCGAATCTCAGACGGCGCCACTTGATACACTCTGATAGTATATCACAGAAAATATAAAACAAGAATGAGGAAAATGAGAGAGAATTTTATTGAAATAACAAAGAACAATCCAGGATATTCGAGAGACCTGGTTTCTCTCCAAGAGCTAGCGCTCAATTACACAAAATCATACATGCCTAACTCCTCATTCTCATCCCTTTTTATTCCCCTGACTTACCCAAACACGCTTGATCCCAAACAGGAAACAAACCCAAAACAGAAACTATTAAAATAGAAATAGCCATTAAATAAAAATCAAACCAAATCACTAAACTTCCATAAAGAATTCAACCAGCCATTGACCATTAATTGTGTTTCCTCCTAGCATAGGTGTACCGTATAGGAGGTTTATCAGATACATGTTGATGACAGCATCAGCCAGCACATGATATAATATAGCCACCACTTAGCGAAGACAAATCTGCAGAAATGTTGTGCATGACGTACCTTTTCAGGAGTCCTATCAGCAAAACATATTTTGATAGTTCCACAGATTACAAGAACGCTAAGCAAACTGGATGTCAACTGCTTTGCAAGGTCCGCACCAAAACGACAACAACCTATTAAAAAAGTTGTGATAGATATCATACAAATGGAGTGGTAAAACAAATAAAAATTTCTGAATCAAATATTTCAGAACTGCTTATTGTTCTTAATATTTTCAGAAAACTGGAGGTCTTGACTCTGTTAAATTATTTATATATATATATAAGTAGAAAATCTGGTAAGTCAAAATCATGCCCTTTTTACCAGGATGTTCAACGCACTCCTGAGTTCCAAACATATGATTTGTTTTTTAAGTTTTATGTTGGTTTTCATGTCGAAACACATTTTATTGAAGCCGGGAATTAAAGCTTAACAAAACATAATTACTCTAGCATTAAATATTATAACAAAAATCTGAACTATATTATTTATATTTTTCATAAGCAAAAGATATATCAAACACTAACCAATTCAGGGTGAAATGAAGGTACCTGTAGGCCCACCAACATAAACCACAAGTAAGGGCTTTGGCAGAGGTGCAAACTCATCATGCCATGTACTAGCTGCACTACGAAGAGCAGTGGAATCAATTTGATGTAAAGCTCCCACTGTCAGGACCTGTCTTTAGAAAGGGTAAGATCAATTACAATACCAGGTAAAAAAATTAGAAAATAATATAGCACATTAGCACTTAAGAATAGATAGCAGGATAGAAAAATAAAGCATGAGCAGATTCCATTTTCGAGGCATGACCTACGCACCACATGCTTGCCAGGGGGTTCCTGAGGAGTAATCCACTTCCTAAGAAATCGAGGAACCTGCTCTTGTCCTTGAGGGGTCAAAGGATAATAGTCATGTTGAGGAGTGATAACTAAGTCAAACCGATTCAATTGTGTTCTGGGGTGTTGTATCTGCAAGAATATATACAATAAAAGAAAAAGAAAGTCATAATCCACAATTTTGAAATATAATATTGCCTATTACCTTGACATAGAAATTAGATGTCGTTCTTATAGGCTTGGTTTTTAATGCATAAAGATTCAACATCCAAGTTTACCAAATTTTGAGGCAAATGACCCCAAAATGAGAAAATTTTCCAATGTTGACAGCTAACAGCGTTACATTCAGTATACAAATAAAAAATGATAAATAGAAAAATCAGAGGGTTTCTCAGTGTTTTTCAATCCGTGAACCGTTTTCGACGCGATTTTTTTTTATGACCTTGTATATTGTAGCTATTTAGAGCATCTGCAAATTTTCAGAAAATTCCGAATAGTTTACAGTACCGAAAACTAGGTTCAAACATATTGATTTCCACTCGTATAAAAAAATTAGTCACGGGTGCAACAACATGTTTGAACTTAGTTTTCAGTACAGTAAACTATTCGAAATTTTCTGAAAATTTGCAGGATGCTCCAAATAGCTACAATATACATGGTCATAAAAAAAATCGCACCGAAAATTATTCGCGGGTTGAGAACACTGAGAGCCCCACCAGTAGGGATTAAAGTGAAGCCCCTATAGAAAAATTATCCTATATATATATACATACATATATATATATATATATACATATTTTTAAATTTGAATCATCTTCTGTGTAGCCCAATTTACTAAGTTTGATTTATTGTAGCCCAATTTACTAAGTTTGATTTGATTTATTTTGTATTCTTTTGATCGAGAAAAAGTTAAGAATTACCTACTTTTACGAGTAGCTAACTAAAATTAGACACTAAATATATTTATTTACCTATTATAATCATGAGATTCTCAAATTACCCTTATTTGAGCACATGGTTCTAACTGTTGTTGTAATGTGTATTATATGTGTTTAAATTGGAAATATATTCTAATTGTAGTATGTCATATATATGTGTGACAACTATATTTATAGAAATATTTTCGATTTATGAAAAATTATTCTTTAAAATGTAAAAATCAATGCTTAATATGTAAATCATAAATCTTAAAGGGAATTTTTCAAAAATATGGTTTTTATACCATTAATGTGCAAAAATATGGAAGTTATACTTTTCTTAATTTGTATGGAAAATTTATTAAAGAAAAAGTTAAAGTATGGGAAACACAATTAATAGCTAACTAAAATATGGAAATGTCACATTTTTTTTATCATAGTTATGTTTTCTTTGATTTTGAAGATAATTTTATTTTTATTTTTTTCCATCATTTTTTTCTTTTTTTTTCTTTTTTTTTTCCCTTGTTTTTTCTTCCATTTTTTCCTTTTTCTTTTTTTTTTCTACCAATTTTTTCCTTCATTTTTTTTCTTTCCATTTTTTCATTCTTCTTCTTTTTTTTTTTTTTATTTTTATTCATTTATCTATTTTTTTTCTTTCATTTGTATTTTTTTTTTCATATTTTTTCATTTTATTTTTGTATTTATTATTTTCTCCTTCTATTTTTTTTTCTTTTTTCACACATATGAGCTTTTTTTTTCTTCTTCCATTTTTTTCTACCAATTTTTTCATTCATATTTTTTTTCTTTTCATTTTTCCATTATTTTTCTTATTCTTCTTTTCATTCTTATTTATTCATCTATTTTTTTTTCATTCATCATTTCTTTTATTTTTTTTCATTTTTGTACTTATTCTTTTCTCATTCTATTTCTTTTTTTTTTCACACATATATTTTAACATTACATAATTATTCTACTATTTTTTTATTTATTATCTTTTATTATTGTAATTTTTTTTATAGTTTTTTCCACTATATGTAAAAAAAATTCAAATCAATTTTTTCAACATTTTCTTATTACTGTAACACTTATAGGAATACCAAAATTTGGAAATAAAACTAATAAAAATATGAAAACGTGAATGGGCAACTGGTTACCTTCACATTATTTGTGTATATATTTCTGATGGTAACTAGTTACTTTCACGTTCTGGTGTATGTATATTTATGGTAACTAGTTACTTATGATACTAAAATCATAGTTACTTCTTCTTCCTTTTTTAATGAAGTGTTCTTCCATTTTTTTTCTTCAAATTTGATGTTTCTTTTCATATTTAATATGAGTAACTCGTCACCCCTCTTAGGTAATTGGTTACCCCTCTTATGGCAGAAAATTACTCATCTCAGGATAACTGGTTACCCCTCCTGGTGCATGCTATTTAACCTAGCTCTAGAATTTTTTTTAAGATCAATCAAGTAACTAGTTACTCTACCCAGGATTTGAAAAAAAAAATGTACAATCTTAAAAAAAACATGTTTATAATAAATAAATAATAATTTTAAAAACAATTCATATTACAAAAAAAGAATTTGCAAAACAACCAAAGAAAAATTTAATATAAAATTAATAATATAAAAAACAAATAACCTAAAAAAAAATAATCAAATTACAAACATAGCATTCCAAATTTGATTAAGAGTAAAACTATGGCATAAACCAACTTTTATACAAAAATATGGGAAAATAAACACATAAAAGTGAAAATTCTTAAAAAAAAAGCCATAGATTAACTTTTTTTGAAAAAAAAGCCATATTTTTGCACACTCTATTAAAAATCTCATATAACATGTCATTTCTTCAATCTTAAAATGTAAACAACAATCATTTAAAATATAAACCTGAAGACATAAAATATAGATCACAACCCTTTAAAATTTTAACCTCAAGCCTTAAAATTTAAACTTCAACTCTTCAAAATGTAAACCACAAAGCTTAAAATATAAATCATCACTCTTTAATATTTAAACCACAAGCCTTAAAATTTAAACCGCGACTTGTAAAAATTTAAACCAAAAGGCCTAAAATTAAGGAAATTTTACACAAAATGCCAAAATTGACACATTTATTACAAAAATATTGTCAAGCGGATTTTTTAACATTTTTACTATTTGATGTTTACTTATATACTATTTGTTAAGTTTTATATTTACAATACTACTATTTTCTTTACTGACACCTATCGATCACTTTTTATCTTTTTTTTTCTTCCTCCATCTCCTTCTCTCTCTTATTCTTCCTCCTCCAACATGTTTTCTCTCTTCTTCCTCAATTTCATCTCTACCTAAGCTCCAACTGTTCTTCATCATCCCTTCGGTCTCCCCGTTGCAACACTCCGGCAGCTTCCAACCCATTTTCTCCGTCGTCGGCATTACCCACTGTGTTTTTGTATTTTCGTTTTGTTGATTTTTGGTTGATTTGATTTTTTTACTCCTTTAGTTGTTGTGTATTTTATTATCTTGCTGCTTTTTATTTGTTTTGTTACCTTGTGTTTTGGTTTATTTTGTTCTATTTTCACATATGTTAGTGCATTTTTTTCCCATTGCATGCAATGTGTTTGATGTAATGCTTGAATGATTGGGGTTTGGTTGTTTAGTGCTAGTTTTATAATTCTTTTGGTGTGTTTATTTTTTATTTTTATTAAGTGTATTTTAGGTTTTATGTTGAGTTTTTTTTAGGTTGTCTTTCTGTTGTTCTGTAATGAATGTGGTGTTTTTTGTAGCGTCCTTTGCTGGGTACTTTGTCGATGAAGCAATTGGAAATATGGACAGTGATAGTGAATCTCCAATCAAATAGAAAGGTAGATCGAGGGTTTTTGTAGTGGGAAAAGTAATCATGCATATCAAAGTGATCAAGGTTGCAACAACAAGAAAGCAACACAAGAGCTACTATTTTTATGCTTTTGACATATGTTCATTCATTTCAAATTATAGACATCCATATTTTTAAGTTTAGTTTAATTCTTTATTACATCCGAATTCTGGATTATTTTAAAGTTCTTATTTTTAGTTTGTATAAAGGTTGGACATCACATTTCATCCAAAATTAAGGATTCCCTTGAGCTTTTGTTTTGGCAAAATACTGTTTGCAATTTATGATATCAATAGTTGTATTTTTAAAGCTTTCCTACTGGTTTTAGTTTTGCCAACATTACATCAATACCAAAGCAACACAAGATAAACTGGTAAAAGGAAAAAAATCACTAATAACAACTTTACAACAACACAATAGCAACGCATCTTTGATACATTGTTGATTCTCTACAGTAGAAAAAGAGAATGAGTGACTATTGTTTTTGTGTCTGTTATACTCACATAAGGGATACATTGGAATCAATTTATTTTATATTCAACTGCAAGTAAATAATGTGACTGTCATTATAAATTATTTTTAGGAGCGGGTAGCATTATTTTGACTTGATATTTATAGTTGAAGTTTTGTTGTTTTCGTGTTGCTTTGTAGTTGTTGATGCAGCTTTTGTGGGAGGTCTTTGTATTTTGCAGTGTTTTGGCATCAATTTTCCACTATCTTCAAAGTTGGTATCGATTTCATTATCTAAGATGAGCATAAAGTACAGTCTTTTAAAATGTTAGCATTGTCATTTTCACTTTTATATAATTTTAAGTGACAACAACACCAAGACAACAATCGAACAACTGAACAACAACATATGTTATATTAAAATTTTAAAATACCTTTCCTTGTTCTTAATATACTACCCAGATTTTTCAATTCAGTGTTTTCCCTTCTAGATTTGCAAAGTTAACGAGAAAGCAACTACACTATAGAGAGAAATACCATTAAAATATGAGAATCAAATAAAGAACAATCAAATTTGATGAATAAATTAAACTAACCACACACTAAACAACTTTATTTTTTTTTAATGATTTTGTTTCAAAATGTTTGGGCAACTCTAGATCAGCGATTTTGCTGTTCACGTAAATAGCTCTTCTGTAAATCTTCTTTCGTCGGCATTAATGGAGGTCTTCTCTTGATCTTCTCTTGTTGTCATTCATGGAGATCTCCTCTTGCCGGTTGCTGCTACGACTAAATACCGAATAAAACTACTCGTCGGCGTTCATGGAGTTCTCTCCTTGCTGGTTTGCGGTGGCTGTTTACGAAAGTTGAAGCTCGCTGGCGTCGTGGGTCGCCTGAGAAGGTGGAGATCTTGTCGCCTATAAGGGAGAGAGCAAGTAGTATTTTTGAAAATAAATACTTTTGTGCCGTACAAATATTGTTTTTGCCTTGTAACAGTAAACATGTTATTTTTTTATAATATTTGGTTATTTTAGAAAAAATCTCTAAAATTAAACCACTAGACTTAGAACCTAAACCACAAACATATAAAATATAAATCATAATCTTTTAAAATCTAAGTCATGATTCTTTAAAATTTAAACCAATAGTCTTTAGAATTTAAACCACCACAAAGCTTAAAATTTAAATCACAAGGCTTAAAGTTTAAACAAAGTCTCTTTAAATTTTAAGCCACGATACTTGAATTTAAACAACAACTCTTTAAAATTTAAACCACGATACTTGAATTTAAACAACAACTCTTTAAAATTTAAACCACGATGCTTAAAAGTTAAACTACTTGGCTTAAAATATAAACCACGACTCTTTAAAATTTAAACTACTAGTTTTTAAAATTTAAACCACGACTCTTTAAAATTTAAACCACAAGGCTTAGAATTTAAACGACAATGCTTCCAATTTAAACTACGAATCATTAAAATTTTAAACCACGAGGCTTGAATTTAAATTACGATTCTTTAAAATTTAAACCACAAGGCTTAAAAGTTATACTACTAGTCTTAAAATATAAACCACGACCATATAAAATATTAATCACGATCATTTAAAATCTAAATCATGACTCTTTAAAATTTAGACCACATGGCTTAAATTTTAAATCACAATGCTTAAAATTTTAAAACACAAGACTTAAAATTTAAACCACGACTTTTTAAAATTTAAACCACAATACTTAAAAGTTAAACCACTAGGCTTAAAATCTAAACCACGATCGTATAAAATATAAACCATGATCCTTAAAAATCTAAACCACGGCTCTTAAAAATTTAAATCACTAGTCTCTAAAATTTAAACCACAAGACTTGAAATTCAAATCACGACTCTTTAAAATTTATACAATGCTTAAAATTTAAACAACTCTTTAAAATTTAAACCACGCGATTAAAATCTGAATCGCGACCATATAAAATATAAATCATGATCCTTTAAAATCTAAACCACGGATCCTTAAAATTTAAACCCCTAGTCTTTAAAATTTAAACTACAAGGCTTAAAATTTAAACCACAACTTTTTAAAATTTAAACTACAAGACTTAAAATTTAAATCACGACTCTTTAAAATTTAAACCACAAAGCTTAAAATTTAAACCACGACTCTTTAAAATTTAAACCACAAAGCTTAAAAGTTATCACGTGATTAAAATCTAAACAGCGACCATATAAAATATAAACCGTGATTCTTTAAAATATAAATCATGACTCCTTAAAATTTAAATCACTAGTCTTTAAAATTTAAACTACAAGACTTAAAATTTAAATCACGACAATTTAAAATTTAAATCATAAGGCTTAAAAGCTATACTACTAGGCTTAACAAAATAAAATGTATAGATTTTTAGCTATTAATTTAACTATGTATTTATTGTGTTTATTTGTTATTAAATATTATTCAAAACTGTTAACTAGTGATAAAAAGAGCTAGATATGATGGTTACGTGGCTTCTTATGCTATCCTAAAGGGGCATGTGTTTGACTCTTAGCAACTACAATTGATATAATTTACTTTTTTTATAGCATGTTTGGATAATGGTATAATGGGAACATTTATTATAAATCTGGTATAAAAATAAGAGGATTAATAAATTGATAAAAATTAAAATAATTATCTAAAAGAGATCCTTAGTCTAATCATCAAGCCCAATTTTTATTTGGTATTCTTTTGATCCCCGAGATGCGAGATAGAAGACACTATATGATAGAGATGCGAGAAACAAGATAGAGAAATTATAGGAAATGACCCAAAATAAAGTCATCAAGAAGCTAATGTCCTCATTTTTAAAATTGTAGATAAATGACCATTTTACATTATTGATTACCTAAATTGCCCTTTTTTATAATTTATTTATTTATTTAGAACTGTATGACTTTAATATAGTGGTATATGTATATTAGTTTTGTTTAATTAGTTTTTATTTTAAAGTTATATTTATTTTTTAAGTTTTTTATAGGTTGTTGGTATATTATTTTCCAATTAGTGTATATGTTTTTTGTGGTATGGTATATAATTTTTTTTTTTGTGATATTTTATTATACATAGTGGTAATATATAATTTTGTATCATGGTATATACATTTTAATGATTGTATATAACTTTGTTAACATAGTAGATACATTTTTTAGTAATAATTTTGTAAATTTTGATTGTATATTATTTTTCAACTCAGTATATATATTTTGTAATATGGTATATCATTCAACAACTCATAAAAAACGAAAAAAAAATCAAAATAACTTTAAAATAAAAATTAATTAAACAAAACTAATATACATATACCATAATATTAAAATATTTAGAATAAAATAGTAATTTGTTAAAGGGTGTATTTGGTAATATGTGATATTAAAGAGATGATTAGCCTATTTTACTACAAAATTAAAAATATGGACATTTACTTACTTTCACACAACATTAAGGGTCATTTTACACCATGTCAAGACTCCTTCACGTCTCACCTACCACGAAACAGGGGCCATCGTAAATCTAGTTGTCCTATTAAATAGTTTCGCGACGATACGAGAATCAAGTCATATTCGCAACTCTCAACCCAAAAATGGTGAAAAGGTAACAGAAAGGAGACTACTAAAAACGCAGTTGTCCAAGTCAATATAGAAATTTTAGATACGAGAATATGACATCACCAGATAAATCACAGTTCAAGTTCCCAAAAATAGAACTCACTCAACACAATCACAAACAATAACGACTAGAGAAGAGAGGTCAAAGGAAGGTACTCTTTTGTCGGAAGATATTTTGAAAACTAAATAATTTAAGTTACGTAAGGGCCTAGACAGAGATTTATATAAAAGAGGAGGCAATTTAAGCGCCATTCGCAGTTTAACAGGTTTGAGCTATCATAATTGTGACGATGAAAAACCCACAATTCATCATTTTGATCTAATGGGGCTCAAACAGCTAAAGTTTACTTCGCTGAGAAAATTCCTACATGTAAAAAATAAAATAAGGAAAAAAAATTCGGAGTAGTTTCAGCAACCCCAGCTTTATCTCTCCTCAACTCTGCTGTTGTGCTCAACCTTCCTACAGTTCATCATGCTTGTCAGACTCCTTAGTATCGTCATCACTGTCTTCAGCTGTCTCTTGCTTTGATTCAGCATCCGATTCCTCTGCAGCATCTTCGGGCTCTTCAGCCTCTTCTTCATCCTCAGCCTGCAAACACATATAGCACTATTAGGACCACAGCAGAAGAATTTTTGTGGACATATATTTAGAAATATCTCCACAGTTTTACTTACATCTGAATCAACTACATCATCCTTAGTTTCCTGAAATAGAATTAAATTTAGGAGTCAATACCGCATGAAAAAAAATAGGGAGAAACATTCTGGACATCACATAATAACTATGTAAAAGCAAAACTACCTCCTCCTCTCTCTTCTTCTCCAACTCCTCAAATGCTGCCTTCTCAGCCTGAAAAGGCCATTGGAAACCGTTAGATATAAAGAGATATTGTTATTCAGAGCTACACTACCCAATGAATTGAAAAACATACATCTTTCTGTTTGCCCCATGTTTCTTCTGCCACCTGCTTTGCGTACTCAGGATCGTCAGTGATCAAGACATTGTCAAACAGGGTACCAGATTTCACCTGCAAAATTAGCTTATCAGCACCTGAGTTGCATGGGAACAACCATGTATTGCAAAAGCACACGAAAAGAAAAAGATTTACCTGCCACAATTCAATTCCTACATACTTCAACTTAGGGAAAACGTAGATATCTGGATCATCCTTGAAATCTGCAAGGAAATTAACAGATAGGATCATAAACCCATGTCACAACAGAAAAGGTTTAGAGTATCTTAACAGTGCAGATAGAAAATGTACCAGGGTTGTCAATGAGTGGTGCCTTCCACTTTCCACTGTAGTTGGGGTTCTTAATTTTCTGCAGAAAGAGGGAGAAAATCATGAGGACAATGCTGCAAATTTGTGCCAAATAAGGACAACTTTTCCAGGATTCCACAAACCTTTGGGCTCCATGGACCGTTGTACTCAGGGTTGGGAATTGTTGGTGCAGTCCATTCACCATCTTCAGCCTCATCCCAATCTTCAGGCTGAAAAGAACTGAATTAGTAACTACAATACTTATATAGAAGTATAATAGACTAAAATCCCAAATAATAATAAAAATAATAATAATAAAGGGCCTATGCTTACCTTCTTTGCTTCAGGATCGGGGATCTCTTTTGGAATATCATCATAACCCTTCAAATGATAAAAACAATGAAATATAGGTCAATAAGTTCAATAAAATGACAAATAAAAGACAACATCAAAAGCTATGGGGACATACATCTGGCTTCTTGTCCTCGGGGTCTGGAATGTACTCCTTGTCATCCCAATCTTCAGGCTGTCAACAACATTAGAGGATCGAATTATTATCATCTGGAACGCAGGAAAGAAATCAACAACCAGACGTTCATTGAGAAGTGCTTACTTTCTTAGCTTCGGGGTCCTTGATTTTCTTAGGAGGAAGAAGATCCCAATCACTGTAAAGACTGCCAGTTTGCTTCTCAACATTATCAATAAGGATGGTGTAGGTTGCATCTGGTCGGAGGACAAATGTGTAAACATGACTGAGTTGGTCAGTCTCACATGGAACATCCTTCTTGATCAAATGGTTAGTTCCGTTGTAGGTAAGAATGGCATGAACTTTCTTGGTGCTGTAGCCACAGATATCTGGCCCAAACATAATGCTGGCAAATAACCAAACTCCAAGACCAAATCAGAATTTTAAACACAAATAAAGAATTACAATAAAAGAGAATAACAGGTCATATGGAGAGGTAGTAGCAACCTGTATGGGGTATCACCACCAAATTTCTTCTGATCTACTTCACCACTAAGTAACTTCATGTATCCTCCACCACAATCAAGCTTTTGTTCATGCTTAACCAAAAACTGGAATACTAAAGTTTTATCCTTGTTGCTGAATTCAGGGAACTCAGCCGAAATGGCATAGAACCTGTAATCTTCACTTGTTTGGATACCTGTATCATTAAAAACATGTCCCAGTTCATTAGCAGATGCTTACTTTATTTTTAGAAAATCAAACACATTAAGAACAAAACGGCATCCTATTCCTGACATAGTTAAGACCAGTATATCATCTCAGATGAATTGGGGTACCTTTGTCATTGGCGTCTCCATTCCATTTACCAGAAGTGTAGTTCCACTCCCCAGCCATGTTCTCATCTTTCTTCCAATCAGACTTAACCCAACGGTTCTCCCATCCATCTTTAATATAGAAGAAAAGTAAACAAGAGAAGAAAATTAGGAAAACAATTCATCACACTCGTGTAAGGTATGAAATGTAAAAGTTAGTATTTTACAGTGGATATATAAAGAAATAAATAATAAGCTCCACAAAGGCAAATTTGACCCTAGCTACATTCCCACCCTTTGACAGTAGACTTGTCACGAAGCATTGCAAAATCAAGAAGGAATTCACAAGTTTGGAATTACAACTTCAAGACATATAACAATACAAGTTATTATAACAAACTATTTGCAAAAGATGTAATTAAAAGAACTTTTTAATGCACGACTCTAACAGTGTTAGAAATGTCCGCTTCAATCCTATTCCATTCCAAACAGGAAGTTATACCGAAAATAAATACACCCCTATTCCTTTAGAATGGTGTATATCATGCGGTTCGGCAATCAACAATTAAGACCGCAGAACTCACATGATAGCAATGTGGAATCCAGAGTAAACCATCATGGCTTGATAAACGCCAGTGATTTAAATGATATCTCATATAATAGAAAAAAGTATAAAATTTCACGAGATTTATCCAGTGACCACTTTCACCCGAGCTATACATTTATTGATCAAAACCATATCATCTGAACCTTTCGTTTTAATCTTATATTACACCTTGTACCAGATAAGAATGCAGAACTCAAAGATTTTAGACACGGGGCTCAAATCAAGACCTCAAATGCTAACATAAAAGCTAAATTATTTCAATTTATACAACCCTTCTTCACTAAATCGCATTATTTTAACGAAAGCTAAAACCATTTCCACATCCAAAAACAACAAACAGATCACAGATTCTTAGAGCATCAAGATTTTTCACAGATCTACTTTAAATCAACAATGTAAGCTCACCGAAGCTTAAATTAACACAAACACAATTAGATCAAAACACAGAGACATACAAAACTGCCGATCCTTCGCAAAACACATAGAATTAACAAAACCAACCGACGCATAGCCTAAAAACTCCCTAATTCACCAGAAATGCAAGCCAGAACCGCAAAATTCACAAATCGAAACGACGAACATGTATACATAATGCAAATAATTACAATGAAGAAGAAATGGAGAGATTTATACCCTCAAATCGGTCTTCGAAGAAAACCTTAGCAGATGCGATCGAGAGAAGGCATAGAACAGAGATCAAACAAAGAAAATTAGGGTTTCTAACCCCGACCGCCATAGCTGAGACAATGAAAGAGGGAGCTCCAGAGAGAGAAATGAAACAAAGCTACCGAGTGAGCACTGAGCTCTCGAAGGAGACGGGCACTATTATAAGAGGAAGGAGTCGCGTGGTTTTTCATTGCGGTTGTTAGCCTTCGGGGCAAACGCCCACGTGGCTTACAATTTTGACGTGGTCTAATCATAAATTGCCACGTGGTCTCAACTTGTCATTGGCTTCACGTGGCGAACTGAGATTGGGTGCTGCTCCGTTCGTGTGGTTTCAATTGGACACCACCACGTAGGTTGTTCAAATATAAAAGTTGAAGTTCCTAAAATGCCCCTCATCCCCTAAATAGTATGGAATTTAAATTTGGATTTGTGGATTGGCCAGGTCCCAACTTGTTATGCATTGATACGTGGCAAGTTTTGATTGGCCATACTTTATTATCATTTTATTATAATTTTTGTTGTTAATTAATTTTTTAATTGCCGCATTATAGAAGCATCTTTTCTACTAATGTCTTTGGGATAAGCCAAGATCCGATTTCCTAATGGAAAAATATTGTATTAATAGGTAAATCTGATCTTTTTTTCTAAAAGTTTTATTTAAAAAAAATAATAATGTATTAACTGGTCCTAATTTGTGCATAACAAGAGGCTGAGGAACGGAGCATATATATGACTAGTAAAAAATTTCAACCCCTTCCCTTGGGAGCGTGATGGTTGAATTTTTCAAGCTAACTGGGAATTTTCCTTTTTTTTTTTAATAAGTTTTCCAATATTATAAAAAAAATGGTAGTCAGATATATACGGAAAGACTATTCAACCTTAGGTGTCATTACATATATATATATATAGTTTTTTTTTTTTTTGAGATGATATATATATATATAGTTTAATTGAGGAAAAATTCACTCTTATACATAGTTTAAATTACATTATTCCTATTGACTTTTTTTTTCTTCTTCATTTTGATAGAGTATATTCAACCGTAGGTAGAATAGTCTAAGAAAACTCAATAAATGGCAATTGTTAGGGATGGCTAATCTAACTCTACCAAATTTATGACTTTGTATTTTTTTATGTACAAATTATAGGGAATTTTTTTTACAATAATGTATGTTTTTTTACCTTATAACTCATTTTTAGGCATGTAAATTAATTATAATTCTAATTTTTTATGACGGTATTCATTGTACTCATAAAAAATATATTATAATTTTTTGATAAATTTTGAATAATTTATGGTGCCAAATCAAAATTCAAACAATTTATTTTACATGCGTGTATAAGAGACATACTATAATTACAATAATTAATCTCTTTAAAAAATTAATAGCATAATTGATTTACGTATGTCGATGTGTCCTATTATAAAAATAAGGATCGTACTTTATACTCTCTTTATTTATATAATATAGATATTTTAAACTGATTCCTTTGTAAAAAGAATTTTCATGAATTTTTTTTTAACAAATTATGTTTTTCTTTTAATTTATAAAGTTGATCTTCATATTTGTTTAAGAGATCATTTTATATACTCAACCATGATATGACTCTTATGGTTTGTAGTTCATTAGAAAACTTAACAGCTTTCTGCGTAGTATTTTGTAATTATGAAAAAATATATATTTTTAAATATATTTTGGGAGATTGTGAGGCAGTGATTCATTTTCATCTTATTCGTACAACATGCTTTTTATATAGACACATGAAGGCATTTTGACCATAAATTTTTTTTTTTCATGATGGTGTTCATTGTTCGTTGTATAGCGAAACTGTTTCTGAAAAATTCTGACAAATTAAAGTACCAAAAATAAAGTTAAAAAAACTTATTATACATGTGCTTTTATTTATTATTATTATTATTATTATATGCTTTGCGTGATTTTTTTTATAAAAAGTATAAATTATGTATAAGAAAATTTATGTTTTGTGTAAGACTTATTTTGGCCGATTACCTGTTTGAAGCGTTTATTTTTAAAAATTAACTTTAGATCTCGTGTTTTGTCAAAATGTTAAAAATTAGAATTGATAGATTGCTTATTTAAACACTATATTTTTGTTGATTACCAATTTTGACCATTTATTTTAAAAAATGAACCTTTGGACCATGTATTAATTTAAAATGTTCAAACTTCTTATAAAAATTAAATTATATATTTATATAAATTTTGTTTTCTATATGGGCTCACACCATTTTGAACCTTGTATTTTAGTCGATTACCCGTTGTAACATTTATTTTTAAAAATTAACTTGTGAATCTCAAATTTTATCAAAAGGTTAAAATAGGAATAGATAGATCGACTATTTGAATACTATATTTTGATTGATTGCTCGTTTTGATTCTTTATTTTTAAAAATTAAACTTTGGATCATATATTTATTCAAAATGTTAAAAATTCTTTATAAAAAAGTATATTATATAAATATATATAATTTATGATTTCTATAAGGGTTCACATCATTTTGAACCTTGTACTTTAGTAGTTTACTTATTTTGATCATTTATTTTTTAAAATTAACTTGTAAACCTTGTGTTTTGTCAAAATGTTAAAAATAAGAATATAAAGATAGATTATTTGAACCACTTAGTTGATTACCCGTTTGGATCTTTTATTGTTAAAAACTAACATTTGGTTCCGTGTTTTGTCAAAAAGTTTAAATATAAATAGATAGATTTTATTATTATTATTATTATTATTATTATATGTAGATATTTTTATCTATTATAATTTATATTAAAATAAAAATGAGAAAAAAAGAGAAAATAGATAATAAAAAAACTCCTTGATTAATTAATAGCCATAAATTAGAAAAGTAAAATAAAAAATGAGAAAGAAAAATTTTACTTATATTTATAATTTAATTTAATATTTGTGGTAATTAAATATCTAATCAAATTTAAATTGAAAATATTAATTGAAATTTTTTATTTTTATCTAGACCATTGAACTCGTTGTTTTACTAACCAGATCTAGGTCCATATCATCATATCTATTATAAATTGTACACATATTAATATTAATATAATTAGAAAAATAATTTAAAGTTTATTTTTATTTAACTTATCTAGGTCCATGTCATCATAACTATCATAAAATGTACACATATTAATAATTAATATAATTAGAAAAATAATTTAAAGTTTATTTTTATTTTTATTTAACTTTGACTCGCATAAATGTTATCTATATATGAATAGGAATTATATGGAAACTCTGCCATAAATAAATACTCTTGAATTTTAAAATAAAATAACTGCAGTATTTGATCAAGTACAATGTTATTCCCGTGAATCAAATCAAATCAAATAAAAATTTTAAAAATCAACAAAACATTAATAATTGAATAAATACCCAAACTTTAAAGATTAACAAACATTGACAATTGAATAAATACCCGAGAGGATTGTGTTATTATTAACATGTAAATCATTCAAATTTGGAGATACGAATTGGAATTCATTGAAAATTGAAATTGAAATAATTTAGAGAGAATTAGTGAAAAAAAATTAGAGTAGAGGAAAATATGAGATTAATAAAAAATGTTTAGAATATATATAGAGAGAGAGATTCACAAAAAGATATTTATCTATATTTAAATAATGATATCTTATAAATATCTCATTTAAATTTAAAAAATTACATATATTATTATAATCTATAAAATGAATAAAAAATTAGATTAAATGATAAAATAAAAATAGTGATTTGGATAGATTTTAGAGTACCACATAATATCTTTGAAGCTCTCATTTATATACATATATATAAACTAGATACAATTAACTTGCAATGCAAGTTTACTTAGTTTTATTTATAGAATTTATTAATTATTTTTATTAAAATTATATTAATGTCATATAAATTTTAAATAAATATCTTATTTTAATTAAATAATTTATTTATTTTTGTTTAAGTTTATATTTGTTATAGTTTTTTAATTTAGAAGTGACAACAAGAGATTAAATATTATATGTTTAATATAATATTAAATATTATACGTGAATTTTAAATTTAAATTTTTTGCTAGTTTTTTAAAAATGTAATTTGTTGCTAATTGACAGTATATTATATTATATCTTTAATATGATATTATTCTATTAGGTGAGTTTAAGTTTAATTAAATTTTATTTAAGTTATAAAACGTATGATTTTATTATTTTTAAATAATTATCATTGCAAAATATCTCAAAAATATCTTATTTTAATTTTTCTAATTATTTATTTTATTTTACTTAAGTTTAAGTATTTACAAACTACCGTTACATATAAGAATATTATGTTAAATATGAAAATATTCCGTTAAAGTTAACATTAAAAAAATAAAAAACCGTTAAAACCAAGAATTTCCGTTATCTACACACTTATTATATTGAAGAGATATAAATAATATCTTATTTAAATTTAAAAAATATGTAACTAATTACATTATTTTTAAATTACTATATTATTATAATCTATAAAATAAATAAAAAATTATATTAAAAGAAAAAATAGATAGAGTGTTTTAGAGCAATTTTAGAGTGACACATTATCTTCTTGAAACTCTCATTTATAATATATATAGATTTTAATTTTACTGTATTTTAGCAAATTTTTATTTTTATCTTGTAAAAATGAATGATTTTATTAAGGCAAATAAATAAAGTCAATAAGCCATACAAAATAGTGTCTAAATATCATGTCATAAACATACGGATAAGCCAGACCACCAAACAATGGAAACTTCTACTGTCAATTGAGCTAAAAAAATGGGTAAATTCTTTAGGGAAAATTTATACTCAGTACTTTTTTTTATCTTAATTACAATAAATAATAACATGAGTTATTTATTTATAATCGTACCTTTATTTTATACCATTTCCAAACTTATTTCCACTTTTTTTCTGTCATCAGTACTATTTTTTAGTTTTTTTTTAACATTGTTCTTTTCTCTCTTTTCCCTCTAACTTCGATGATATTTTACGGGCACATTGCTTGTTGGTTAGCTTCAAGAGTGGTACTATCGCGACCTACTATTTAAGGTGATCATTTTTATGTGTGAGAAGCATATATTTTTTTGTTGTCGCCAGAAAAAGTGACCAGAATAGAAATCAACTTTTTAGTTTCTTTTTTATATTCTGTTAATCAAAGAGTAACTAAACTTTAAATTTAAACAAAATTTAATATATCAAAATTTGTGTTCTTATTTTACATTTAAAGATACCATATGACATTCTAAACAACTTTAAAGCTGTTTTAGAAATATTTTAAGTAACTTTAATTTGAGGCATACCAAAAATTTATTCAGGTAATCAATTTGTATCTTAAATAATTTAAAAAACAACGCAATTATAGCTTTTAAAGTGATTATGCAGCAAATTAAATAATATCACTTTCTATAAGCTATCCATGGTAACTTTGAATTATAGGAGTAATTTTTTATACTATATGATAACTAATTAGTTTCTAAAATAGAATTGTATGTAATGTAAAATTATCTTAAATAATAAAACATGTCAAATACAAGAATGACTAAAAAAAGTCTATTAAAAGTTTTCATTTAAAAGTTATTGTGTAGTATACTAAATTAATTTTTATTAATAAACTATATGATAATATATTATACATAACTCATTAGTTTCTGAAATAAGTTTGAATGTTACTAAAATGTATCTTATATAATAAGATACTATAATATAACATAAAAATAATTAATTTTGTAAATTAAGATATCTACAGATGAGTTTTGGAGGTAACCAAAATTAAATGAGATAATATGATATAAAAATAAAACCTTAAATAGAAAAAGTGACAAATTGGTATCTTATAGATATCGTAAGCAACCAAAATGTAACTTTTTACAACTCATAAAAAACAAAAACAAAATCGGGGAGCGAGATTTCCCAATTTTTTTCAAAATTCAATATATTATGTTAACATGGCACTGATATTTGTATAAATAATTTAGTTGAATGTATTTTTGCAAACACTTTAGATTTTAGGTATATAATTGTAAAAATTTCAATTCTTTATTTAAACACCGAATGTTGCTCACCCATTTATTTGAAGAGAGTCTTGTGATTAAGTAATATGTATAATAAATGTCAAAGTTTAAAATAATTTTAAAGGACTGATTTTTTCTTCTTATGATAATATACGAATTGTTTAGAAATTATTCTTTAAAACTTTCATGAATTGCTTGACACCACCAAAGACAACGTTAGTGGTTGGCCATGGCACTATTACTATATGCTATTCATTTTGTTTTGTCGGTACTATTCATTTAGTTCAAGTATTACCATATAAGTAAGATTCTACTATGTGTAATCTATTAAGACAATTAAGTGCACATATAGAATGAATTCCCTTTTCAAAATAATAACAATAATAATGATATAAAAAATGCTACTTTAGAAATATTACATTAGAGAGTTGTAAACCTAAAGTAAAATTGGTTTCTTTTGCAACCAATACGTAAATGATAAGCATAATAGGAATCATGCTGGAGAAAAAAAAAATTATATAATATAATATAAAACGGAACTTAATCCATAGTACAAGATAAATTTACGCACACTCGATCATTTATTTATATATATCTTTTCAAGTGGGACGGCCCTCATTTACATTTTCTAAGCTAGGTTTGGATGCTTGAGTCACAAGCTACTAAAACATACTCATTAAATTATAGTATGAAAAAAATATATAAATTTTTTATATAAAAAAAAAACTAAATTTTGTATTATTTATGGAGTGTTAGAAATTTGGGTTTATTTCATAAATATGATTTTTTCGATCAGATATCAAATATGTATTAGATATTTACGAAATACTAAAAAATTATATAAATATATATATGATGATGATTGAATTGCAATCATTTTTTATTTTTTTAATGAAAATAGAATATATTGAACCACAACAACCAATTACAACTTAAGCTCAAAATGTGCACCCTCAAACAGAGACAGTACGTGAGTATTAATTTCTCAATAAAAGCTATATTTTTGCCCTTCAATTTAGTCCTAGGAAGTCTAGCAATTCTAACTTTCAAGTAAAACTTTATCAAATGATCAAATCTATCAACAGTCATAGAACAAAAATTGAACAAACAATTGTTTCTATTCCACCAAATTCCACCAAATCAAATAGACTGAAGCAGCTAATGCAACTGCTGCCAACTTTTGCTTCAGACCCTTAGGCTTCCCAATCATCCAAGATGACCACTCTTCAAACTGAACTAGCCATACATCATTTCCCAGCCACGCATCAACTCTATCTCTAACTTGTTGAGAGAACTGACAATTAAAAAACAGATGGCAATGACTTTCCTGTTGCATATCACAAGTCGGCACATGACAGATTCTAACTTCAGATGGCAATGCACCAGATTGTCTCTGGTAAGTAAATGCCCCAAAGTAACTTGACATAAAACAAATTTGTGCTTGGGAATTTCCAGATTTCACCAAACCACATTAGCAAATTGAACCCTCTCTTTGTTTAGCAGCTGAACATAGAGATTTCTCATATTGAGTTTGTTTTTCTTAACTGCCTTTTCCAACACATCTCTAGTGATAACAGCTTTCAAATTAACCAGCTCACATCAGAATGAATCTTATAATCCCAAAAGCTTTGCCCTTTGAGATAATGGCATCCACCCATTTCACCCAAAGGATATCTTGTTTAGAGGAAATAGCCCAAAGGAACTTAGATAACAACACCTTATTCCATTTAGACATTTCCTTAAACCCAATACCACCCAAACTTTTAGATAAGCAAACCTGCTCCCAAGCCGTGAGATGAACTTTGCTTCTATTTTCATTACTGTTACTAGTCCCCCATAAAAATCTTCTACATAACTGATCAATCTCATTAATTACACTCTTTGGGAGGAGGAATATACTCATCCAAAACGATCTTATCCCCAATAATACAGAGTGAATAAGTTGTGCACTCCAAGCAAATGACAGATGCCGACTGGACCAATGATGAAGTTTCAAGTGGATCTTTTTTATAATTGCAGCACAGTCACATGCCTTCCATTTAGTAGGCCTGAGAGGAATTCCAAGATACTTTAGAGGGAAAAAACCTTCAGTAAATTGAAGTCTCTCCAGAATATTCTTAGACTCCTCCTCTGCCAAACCCCCAAAATACACCTGTGACTTAGCTAAATTAGTTGTTAAACCAGAAGCGAGACTAAATGAATTGAAACAATCTTTGATAATCTGAATAGAGTTAGCAGCTCCCTTACAAAACAGCACCAAATCATCAGCAAAACAAAGGCTAACCAAATTCAGTTTCTTACAATTAGGGTGGTATCTGAATTCCTTTCTTTGTGAAGCTTGAATAAGCAACTGAGTAAAGTACTCCATAACAAGAACAAATAGTAAGGGAGAAATAGGGTCCCCTTGTCTAAGACCCTTCCTACCAATAAAGCTTCCTTGTATTCTACCATTCATCAGGATTGAGTAAGATGTGCCATTTAAACAAACCATAACCCATCTAATAAACTGACCAGGAAAATAGTAGGCTGAAAGAATATTCTCATAAAATTGCCAATCTATCGTATCATAGGCCTTGCCAAGGTCAACTTTCATCACACATCTAGGGGAGATATGTTTCCTCTTGTAACCTTTAATGATATCCTGAAAGATAAGAATGTTATGAGCCAACAATCTATCTTTAACAAATGCTCCTTGATTTCGGTTAATTAACAGAGGAAGAACCTTATTCAATCTACCACATAGCATTTTTGAAATACATTTGTACAGAGTATTACAACAAGCTATGGGTCTATACTCCACTGCCTTAGTAGGATTCTCAACCTTCGAAATCAACGAAAGAGTTGCATTATTAAGTTCATTAGGCAGCAATCCATGATCAAAAAAACCCAAAATAGCATCTGATATTTCATCTCCTATCTCTTTCCACATTACTTTGAAAAAGCCCGAACCATATCCATCGGGACCCAGGCTCTTAATCGAGTTAATACTGAACATAGCATCTGTAACATCCTTCTTGGTGAAAGGTTTTATCAAATTCAGCTGCTGATCTAAGGACAAGATGCCTCCATGAATAAAACAGTCTCTTTGAATTGGAACAGAAGCCTTACTGTGACTACCCATGATACTACGAAAATGATTTAAGAAATGAGCCACTACATCCTCAAACTTCTCATTTATCTGCCCAGTATCATTGATTAACAAAGTAATTCGATTAGAAGCCTTCCTTTGTTTTAAACAAGCATGAAAATAGGCTATTTTATTTTTAACACTTTTATGTTTAACACCCGTGTAACTATTTTATATGTTGAGCATGTGGATAGTTATAATTCTATTTTTTATATGATAGTATATAGTGTAATTATTTAAAATTTTCAAGAAATTCCTAATAAATTATGGTGTTGAAAAAATATTCAAATAACTTATTGCATGCATGCCTATTTTTTTGTATACAAGAGTGAAATCTAACTGTTTGAATTCTGTTTTCGATACCGTAAATTATTCGAAATTTTATTAAAATTTACAAATATTTTAAATAATCACAATATATAATGTCAAATTAAAATTTTTTTACAACATCTACATGCCAAAAATAAAAATTGGTTGTAACAATATTTACAAAAAAAATGGTTACACCACTGTCGTACCCATATATATAATATTCTTTCAAATAATAATAAAAACAAATAAATCCCATGGAGCCATAATGATGACTCGGGTGGAATGGTGTAGGCCCCATTGATTGTATCACATGGTAGAATTATCATTTCCTTATTTAAAGCCAAAATTAGGTTGAGGTGCTCTATTAGCACACTTTTATTTAATCACTTTCTAATTATACCTTCCATAAAATTTAAAATTTTTATTTCACATATTTTTAAAAATTTTGTTAAGTACAATATTAAACATTAAATAAAAGAGAAATTTGTAGTTGGAATACTTAAACTTTATGTTTACTTACAATTAAATACATGTTGTCCAACGTTTTGGTCAACAGCACTGAGTCAAATTGACAATAATAAATAATATAAATGAGTTGAATTCAAGTAAACTAGACACAATAATTTATAGTGGTTCAGCCCCAATAGTTGATAATGACCTACGTCCTCTTGCACTCTTATTAAACAGAAAGGTCTCAGTCTCAAGATCACAAGAACAAGATTCAACTAAGTTTCCTAAACCTGAGAGAGAATACAATTTGACAGAGAATTATATGTAAAGTGCGCATTAGAGCTAATGATTGTGAGAGATCTCTATTTATAGAGTCTCTTAGTGAGTTATGGGCCATACAAACATGACTTAGGCTCTACACGCATAATGTGGGCTTGTTACAACTGAATATGTAATAAAAGAATATAAAAAATACATTCAAATATCAATTACATAAATACCTCATAAGATACGGGTTAGTCTGCTCGATTAAGGCGCCCTTCGATCAGTTCATTCTTTTGAGTCGTCTGTATCACTGATATGCTATCGATCAGGTCCTTGCGGCCGACCAGGCGCCTTTCGAGCGGTGATATTATTTGAACTTGTTACTTGACTAAAGCAACTCCTTCTGTTGTCCTTGAGTTGAAATGACCAGCACTTGAAAACTGGCCAGCATGGACGAATTCCATACCTACTGCTGCCACGTGTCATTTTCATATGCCACATCATCATGTCCAACTTTGGGTTAAACATTTGCCCCCAAGTTTATCTTAGTGTGACCAATACTAGATAAACTTACATGCAACGACCAGGCTAGTATCCTTTCAAATTCTGACACATCGAAAAAAGCAATACCATTATTTCGAAGTAATGATGACATTTTTTATAAAGCAAATGGTGATTTTCTGGTTCCAAGGCAGACTAACATCACTTTATAGACTTTTTCGGTTTCCCATGTGGCTGACGTCACATCATTACGAAAATAATAATAACATTTTTCCCTGATGACGTCAAGGCTACTCGCATGTGGGCAAGGCTATATATATCCTTGCCTTTCCCTCTTCCCTCACTTTCTTCATCTTCTCTAAATTTCCTCTTTCCTCCAAGAAACCTCTCAAACCCGAAGCTCCTCTTCTTGATTCCTAGAATTTGTGACCTGTTCTTTAGTAATTTCTCCTTTAAAATCATCATTCAAGTAAGTTTCTCGATCACTCATTTGTATTTTTTTATTTTTATCTTTGCCAAATCTATGGTAATTTTGAAAATTTTCTATCGGGTTCTTGATGTTCTTGAGTAAACCGTAAGAATCATAGAACTTTTCTTGGAAAATTGTTGCTTTTCTTGGGAAAATTGGTGTTTTGGAAGTAGGAAAATGTATTTTAGGCTTTGGGCATACCGCAATTTACACTTAATGCTAGGAAAATTCATAGAATTGAAGGAAAAATTAATTTTTAAAATTTGGAAAAATGGTGGGACATTTCTCTTCAAAAGGTAAGTGAAAAGGTTTGTTAAAAAAACTTTTCAACTGCCTTTTGGATCCATATTTAAACTTGGTCAAATAAACCATTGTATTTATTCGAGCAATATTACTTTAAGCTGACATATGCTTGTCGAATAACTCACTTCTCCTTTAATTTTTATTAGACATATGCACGCGATCACTGGGGAAGTGATTACTCCATAGACCCTGATTTGCTTCAAATGTTGGTAGATGACTTTGATCAGAATCGACCAGATACGAATTCCGACCAAGATACTCTTGAACTGTCCTTTCAGCCAGGGGTTTGAAATTATTTATATCACTTCCATTTTAACCCCGACCAGGAGTATTGTCGCAAGGTTGATGAATTAGGTCGAGGAATAAGGAAATTCCTTCTTAGGGGTTAGGCATACATTGTCCATCCCGATTCTATTGATACTCTCCCAGTCGAAATCCCGACTAGTGGGAGAGCAACGAACAAGGCTTCAATGGTTGAACATGTTGTAACTGTTGCAATTTGTTCTCCAGATATGACCAGAGTGAAACAGATCACCATCAAAGGACATCCACATACCCATATGTCGCAAGGCAAATGACCAGCGGGAATAAAAATCAGCAGCCAGGGCGAAATGAGCAGCCTATGAGGGCTAAGCCAGCAGTGGAGGTCACCAACACAATACGACTTTGAGAAAAGCTAAAGGCTTGAAAAAATATTAATGTTAGCTGGCACACAGTTCCAACAAGCACTTTATCGAGCAGTGCTTTAGAAAGCTACCCTGAAAGGTATGGTATTCGGGGAATCAACATGATCACCCCACGAGTCGACCAATGTACCAACTTACCTGGTGAAACCTACAACGCCTAGTCACACTTTCATATTGCAGTTGGTGCCACCTTGCCTCTGCACAGCTATTTCACAGGAATAGCAGAATACTTTGACATTGCCCCGTTCCAGATCACTCCCAACGGGTATCTAATGCTTTCAGCATTATATATCTTGTAGCACCATTTTCAATGGGAGCCTCCAACCCCTCACGAGGTCCATTATTTGTTTGAACTGAAGTCCGATCCAGGCCAAAAGGCACTGGATTCTTCTATTTCTATCACAGGGACACGACCAAGGTGTTTCTGACTAACCCCACATTCAAAAGTAATGCGGGCAATACGACAAGTAATTCTTTTTGACGGCCGACTTGGTCGCAGAAAATCCTTCTTTCCAATGAGGAATCCTTGTTGATGGACCCAAAACGGGTATGTTTTAAATATTTATACTCGCAAGCGCACGAATCGTATTTATAGAATAATTTTCGTGTAAGCACGAGATCGAACCCAAAGGAGTTATCTAAAATAAAAAAGAAAACTATTTTAAATCAAAAGTAATAAATTCTAACCTAGTTCCAAAGATTGATGAGTTTTAATATTATGAACATAAAATGAAAGATTGAAAAAATAAAGCTATTTAAGATAATGAAAATAAACCAATAATGATTTGACAATAGTTGTTAAAAGAAAAGATTATTAAGATACTAGAATCCACAAAATGTAAGTTTAATAATATTTATTATTATATTGATTCCCAAGTTTTAGTGATAGTTAAAATAATTCAAACTATCATTTTCCAAAAATATTTATAATTTTAAGCACAAATTTCTTATAAAAAGATAGGATTTTTCTTCACTTTTCAAAATTATAATTTCAAAGCATTTAGTGTAAATCAATCTAATGAAATAACAAATAAATCAATGAACATTATTTATGAGGCAAAACATAATATTTTTGTTCTAAGCATGGATGTGTACAATTTAATGACACATCTTACACAAAGAGTATTATGTTTATGCACTAATGAAGAATAAAGTGTAAATATGTTCTAACAATCTAAAATACAAGATATTTAAGATGAAAGAAATATATGAAGAAGAAAAATCCATAAACTTGTTGCATTACAAGGGAAATCAACATACAACATAAATATTACCTAGTTACAAGTTGCTTCATCATGATCTTAATAATCTTATGAAAAAGATTAGAAGCACATAACTAGAGTAGAAATTACAAAATAAAAGACATACATACTTGCAAAATGCTCTTGAAAAACCCAAATGGAAGAGAGAATGGTAGAGAGAAAATGAGAGAAAAAGATGGTAACCAAAACATTAAGCACCCTAAAATGGTCTTCAAAACCCTAATTTATAGCCAAAATGAGATTATTAAAATAATTAATTTAAATTAAGTAAATTGATTAAATTAATAATAATATGGTAAATAGGGGTAAATTGTAGGAGTGATGATGATTTTGGGGTAAAAAGTGTATAAACAAATGGGGTAAAAAGTGGCATTTTGAGCCTAGGGGACAAGTGGTACACTTATGCATTTTTAGGCTCAAAAATGACAAAATGCAGCATTAGGCTGCTGGTGGCAGGCGGCTGGCATGCGTGGGCTTGGGCTGGGCCGAGATGCTGGCAGCTGGGGAAATGGCTAGGCGGGCCGGGCCTGGTTGGGCTGCTGAAGGAGGAAGGCCCACGTTGGGCTTGCTAGCCCAAACTGAATTGAAGGCTCGGCTGGGCCGAAATGCTGGCACGTTGGAGCATCTCCTTGCTGGGAGAAGGAGGCTGCCGAAGGTGCATATATGCTGAAGGAGGGTAACGCTGGGAAGGAGCTGGGGCAGAGAATTGGGCCTGACTTGGGCTGGCGGCTAAGATGGGCGTGGGCCTGCCTTGGGCTGGTTATGGCATTTCAAGAATGCCACTTCTTTCTTTCTTTCTTTACTTTACAAATACCACATTTTCTTCATTTTTCTTTCTACTCTAACATTTTTTCTTCTCTTTTCAAGAGCAATAAAAATGCAACAATATAATTCCTACAAGATAAAAATAAATTAAATAACAATAAAATATTTTCAATTATAAATAAATCATATTAATTATTTGAAAATATTGATTATAACTTAATTTAATAAAGCATTTAAGTTCAAAAGAATTACATTTTTAACTTCTATCTTAAAAATACAAATTTCATATAATTAAATTACAACATATTATAATAAAAAATCTATAAGAACATATAAAAATCTAGAAAACTACAGTAAGACTAATAAATTATAAATTACATAAAAACTTAATAAGTTAATTAAAAACTCAAGAACTAAGCAACAATTAACATATAAAATATGGTAAAATAACTCTATTTCGTAGAGTTATCACTTGTCTTAGATTTATACTTAGCTATTTTTATTTCAATTTTTAGGCCTATGGGAACGACCTCCTCCTACTCAGGACATGCTCGATCGAGCATACATATTGGTCAGTCTCACCAACGACAATAAGAGTTGTTAGTTGTTGGTCAACATAGCAAATCTTAGGCTGGTCGGTTTGTTCTAACCTCACCATACCACCAAGGAGACTATTACGAAGAGTACCACTAGTGGGAAAGCCAACGAGCGGGAAGTTGGTGAAGAAAAGGGGGAGAACAAGTAGCCCCACTCGACCCCTACTCCTACAAGAAAAAGGACAGGGGGAATAATCATTAGAGAGCAAGGAGATGCTCCTCATGCAAAGGCCCCTGCAACCCCTGAAGATAGAGGAAAAGGCAAATAAGTACTAGTCGAGGATTCCCTAAACCTTTCCCTCTCTTCCACTGATGACGATGATGACAATCTTCCAAGTAATAACTTAAAATATAGTATTACTTCACCAGTAGCCAAGTGTAGGCGTAAACTTTTTAACTCACCCTCTTCCTTTTCTAACCTGCTCGGAAAGGAAGTAGAGGTAAAGATTTTTAAAATTCTCCAGGAAGATATTTCCTAGTCGAATAACTCCTTTTTTTAAGCTCCTTCTCGAGCCATAGTGTAGATATTGGTACCAAACTTACTTTCTAATTGCTTTGCTCGATTTTTTAGTGCCTCTTTTGTACTTTTCTAACATGTTTGCTTATTGTTTGCAGCTATGTCAGACTCTGAGCTTTCAATCTTTATACATCGGCCTCCCCTCTTGCCTTGACCAAGAAAGTTCCAACAAAAGGAAAGCCACTGATGCTGGGTCGAGCAGAGAGTAGCCTGAAACTAAACAGCCCAGGCAACAATCCTCCTGCTCCAGCAATTCCTCCTTCTACAAGCCAAACTCCTCCTCCCGCAAGCAGCTCTCCAGTAGCTTCGAAAGTTGACCCCAACATTTCCTCGACGATAATTCAACATCTCAAAGCCTCTCCAGAGGCAGTATGTACCCGAACAGCCAAGCTGTCTCAGCATCGCCTAAGTACTGAGGCATTTGCAACCCTCGAGGAAGCCTCTGTGGACTAAGCCTTTGGTCGAGCTATCTCGGAGGTGCTATTAGTAAGTTTTTTTCATCATTTTTATGTTTGATCAATAGTTTTTGCTTGTATCTAATCTTTAGATTTTACAGGGTGTGATGACTCTAACTCACACTCACCCTCAAGCAAAGGCAATTGCTGATGAGCTTAAGAAGACGAAGGCCTTGTTGGAGAAGTCTCGAATCATCACAAAGAAGATGCTGAGGAGATAGACATAGAGCTGCTCGATAAAAATAATGAGATCGAGTAGAAAATCAAAGTCATTCAAGTTCTTCAAGAAATAAGACTAAGCAGACCCACCTCCTTGTTGAACGCAGTCAATAGTTGAAGGATAAAGATGAGCAAATACTAGGTCTTGAAGATAATTTTGCTTCAACCAAGGCCAAGTTTAAAAATGTCGCATTCAATTACTTCTTCATGTTCTTGAAGAACAATAAGGAGGCGCATTTTGATTACCTTCCTGATGAACTTCAGAAGAAGGAGATCGCTAAATGCGTTGCTCGTGAGGCTGTTGAAGCTGCTAAGGCTGCTACCCCAGAAACCCCTGAGCCAGAAATCTCTTTAAATCTGGAAGGCGACCAGGAGCATGAAGAGGTTGTTGATTGCTAATAATTTTGTTGTAAAGATTCCTTACTTTAATATGTTGCTGACTATTTTATTCATTATATATATTCTTAATTCTCTAATACTAATACAAGATCATATTCTCATGAATGAATAAGGAATGTTCTTGATATTATTATATAATTAATTCAAAAAATAATTGTAACATTCAAATATAATAAAATTGTACTTTTGTTTAAATCAATAAAAAGTATTTACATGCTTTTAGGGCATTAATCCTAACAATCTTCTGCTTGCCCTCAAAGCAAGTGAGGCATCTCCCTTAATCCCTTGTTGCATACATGACCCATAAACGACTTTGGAGGAGGTGTTTTGGTAAACGAGTCCGTCGGGTTCTATTCCGACGCTATCTTCATAATAGTCACATCACCTCGGTGCACGATCTCTCTAACCATAGGGAATTTCCTTTCTATATGCTTTCCTCTCTTATGGCTTCTAGGTTCTTTGGAGTTAGATACTGCTCCATTGTTGTCATAGTACATGATTAGTGGCTTATCCATATCTGGAACTACTTTCAAATCAGTGTAGAACTTCCTCGACCAAACCGCTTCCTTAGATGCTTCACAAGCCGCTATGTACTCGGCTTCCATGGTTAAATCTGTTATACTGGATTGTTTAATACTTCTCTAGACTACAGCTCCTCCACTAAGAGTGAACACTAACCCAGACTGTAACGTCCTCCTAATCCAGGATCGTTACACTGTGTACTTTAAATAGTGTCAGACTTGCTAATCAAGTCATTTGGTCATAAATGTGTAACTAAGGTTAATGTCAAGGGTTAGGGTTAACAAATTTGGTCAAGGAACCGTTGACTTTTCATTAAGGAGTTAGTACATACATGGCGACCTAAGTGGAAAAATAAGGGATACAGCCCTAGTTCCTCTGAGATACCCTCGGCCGTGGTGGACGAGCAGCCGCATATGTACACGCTGCTACCGATGCTCTCCAACTCATGGTTGGTCAAGATTTCCTTTCCCCTTACCTGCACCACATAGCACCCGTGAGCCAAGGCTTAGCAAGAAAACTTAAACATGTGCATGAACAGTAAGTACAGATTCTACATACATGTCTAGCATGCCCAGTAGTGATAACCCACTCATGCATGTATACAATTACAAATAAATGATCATTTGATCATTCTGGGACCGCTGCCCTGATTAGTTGACCATAGAGTCAACCCCGGGGTCCTATGCCCTAGCTATGTGACCATAGAGTTACCTGGGGCCCTTGCCCTTAGCTCTGAGTAATTAGCCATAGAGCTATCCAAACACTTTGTTTTCCTACGACTATAAGGTTGGCCAACGTAATAGTACATTACTAATTTGGGCCTAAGCCTTTCGACCAACGCGCAACACGCTATTGCCGCCCTTGACTAATAAGTCAAGCCCTGAACCAGGTCCTCAGATACAGATACAGATAAGCATACTTCAGACAACATAAGTATGCATACATTTTAATTATATAACACCATAAATTAAATGCAAACATAGTAATAACCATGTTCCCTAACGGAGCCGAGCCCTAGCTACACAAACCATGCGAATAATCATATAACACTTAGCTAGAGACGGAATATTCAAGTATGCTTAATCAACAAGCGCAATCATAACTCAAACACGTACATTCTCAGAGGCCCGATCCCTATTCATAATTATAATCAACAATCAGGCAAGCTCTAATATCATTATCACGTATTGGGTGCAGTTTTCTAGCCTTAGGTTCGAGTATAGCGTAAAATAAGGATGACCCTCGAGCACGATCCTGGTTTCGAGCCCTTAGCGATAACCTAGTCACAACCATAATATAAGATCCTGTCAATAACGAGCAAATAAAGCCTTCTAGACTGAATCCTGGCCTCCGGGATGTCGAATTCTACTAAACCAGGTAGTAAAATCGATCACGAGCCTTTAGGTTTAAATTCTCGTCACTCAAAACCCATGGTGGCCAAAACAGCCCAGGCGGACCGCGACTTGTCCCTAAGGGCCACGACGCGCCTCCCAGGTCAGAGGTTCCCTCCTGCCTGGAACCTGGACATGGGTCATGACCTGGCCTAGAGGGTCGCATCGCGCCCTTAAAGCAGAAACCACCCTCTAGCCCTGGGTTCAGTTGGGTCGTGGCACCCCAAGAACAGGGCCGCGACCTGACCCTGCGAACCCATATTTCCTCTGTTTTCCTCTAGCCAAAAACTTACCGAAATCTACCAAAATCGTTCCTAGAACAACAATTAAAGCCTCAGAACATATTCAACTTAATATCAGTAGCAAAATCCAACCTAAAATTTAATTAAAAACCCACCAAAATTCACAATCTATCACTTGAGCCACAAAGCTCAAGAACACCTCAAAACTCAAGGAAAACATGACAGAACTTCAACTAAAACAGAGATTAAAGCTTTACCTCTACTGTGAATCATGCTCTTTTAGCCACAACCAATCCAAAAACCTAACCCGAGCCTTCAATTCCTTGGTTTCCTCAAGATTTTCACACCAAAGGTTAAAGAGAGTGATGAGTCGGTTGGGAGTGAGGGAGAAAACTAAGTGTTTGAGAGATTTTGTGTTTTGTTTGTTTTCCTTAAGGCTTAAGTAACTTAAGCTAATCCCAAGGCTCAGGGTACCAAAAACGTCCCCGAGGGCTAAATGGTCAAAATCTCCGACATCCTCTCCTAATCTTACTAACTCCAAATATATTCTCGAATACTTATTCCCGTTACCCGATAACCCGATAGTGTATTAATTACCCACAATACCCCTTGAATCGCCTCGAGTTGGGTATTAGGTCCCGTTTTGACTTTCCCGCTAACTTTCTCCCTAAGATCATCTCGTGCCGAGTAACCCAGATAAACTCACATAATAATGTGGTCCCTCACATATATAAAAAATATGCACATACATACAATTATGCCCATAACGGGCCAAATTACGAAAATTGCCCTTCTAATAAGAAACGAGTCCACATGCATATTTAATACACCTACTCATGCATGTCTAATTATATTATCATATAACTCACATAATCAAATAATTACACAAATATAACTCATATAAGCATATAATTCCATATATTTCCATCCTGCCACCCTAATCAAGGACCTAAGTGTAATGACCCAAAATTGTTAATAAGGCTAAGGGCCTTGATTAGCGTGTCGGGAGGGCATAATTGGTATATGTGTGATTAAATGGTTAAGTGCATGATTTTATGGCATGCATGAATAATATGATTATATGATTATGTGATATGCATGTGTTATGAGTATTAGATATGCATGTGCGGCTTTATAGCTTATAAGGGCATATTTGTAATTTTAGCCCGATGAGAGCATAAATGTGATTATATATGATAAATTATTGAGACCATATTATTATGTGGATATATTTGTAGCATATGGCTCGAGACGGTCCTAGTGGGCGGATTAGCGAAATAGTCACAGTAGGGTTTAATACCCGGCTCGGGGGGAGCCTGAGGTTATTCTCTGGGAATTTAAGGAATATTTGGAATTTGTTGAGTAATGAATAAGTATCTGGTAATTAATTGGATGATGACATTAATTGGTAGATAGTATGAGCACTTGAGGAATTAGTGAGAATTGGGAGCGAAATGACCATTTTACCCTATTGACGGTGAGAACTCGTCAACGAAGTTAAGTTTAAAAAAAATCAAAGTTTATTGCTTATCAATGAAGAACTTCAACAATGTAATGAGAAACTTCAAAACTTGGAAAATAGTTGCAGAAGAAAAATGGGGAAAAGAACTTGTATTCCATTGTTGTCTCAAGCTACATTAACTTCATCAGATCATTAAATGCGTCTAGATGGTACTTTGGATCTGTATTTCCTTCATATGGGGTCATATGAGGCTCCTTGAAGTTGGCTGGGAGCCGGATGGCCTGGATCTCTTTGATGAAGGGAAATTCATGGTCGAACTCGTCCTCAAGAGCTTGTCCTCCAGATGCGGTGATGATCTTGCTCCGTAGGCTTCTCATTTCAGTGTCTAAGTATTGTCTCCTCTTGTTCAAGGAGTCTCTCAACATGGACGGGTTAGCATCTCGATTTCCTTTGCCTTCCCAGGGTGCCATAGGAGGGGCAGTCCTTTTATCCGCCCTTTTCTTGTTGAGTTCCTATCATAAATCTAAGGGTGTTCTCCTTGAGGTGACTTCGACTTCATTACGAGGGCCAGTGTTGTGTTTCTGCTCCGGCCTCTGGGGCGGCTTCGATGGTCCAGGACGTTTGCGCTACTTCGTCTGAGGGGTGTTACTGGTGGAGAGTCAAGTCCTCCCATCGTCCACCAGGACTGTGGTTTCTTCACCCTCTTGACCTCCCTCTTTTCGCTTAGGGAGTGTTATGTTTGATCTCCCTTACAGCAGGCCATTTAGCACATCTTGCATGTTCTCTAAGGTGGTTTTTAGCATTTGCTTCTTACGGTGCAGTTCACATATCTCATCTTCATAAAATTGAGATCTAGAACTCGAGCTCACGGAATGGACCCGGGAATGCTTGTCTAGTTTGCGCATCGACAGGCCCAGATCCTGCCGGCCGGAGTTCGGCACCTGCGGCAACCTTGGAGGCAAGAACTCACTGGCATCCCTTGCTGGGGAAGCCGTTGGCCTTGGACGATCCTCCTCAGGTGGGACTGCCGGGAATGAGGCTTCCCTTTCATCTCTGTGAACCTCAGGCTCCTTTGGGGTCTCCACATTTGTGGGTGGAAAAGGATCCTTCATAGAGGCTTTCAGTTGATCTCCGTCAAGGTGGACCTCCACTTCTCGTGGCTCTCTCAGTCATTTAGAACGTTGTGGCATTTCTTTCTTAGAGGAATCAACGGAAGAACAGTGGCTTGACACTTATCCTTCCCACAGACGGTGCCAAACTGTTGACGGTGAGAACTCGTCAACAAAGTTAAGTTAAAAAAAAAAATCAAAGTCTATTGCTTATCAATGAAGAACTTCAACAATGTAATCAGAAACTTAAAAACTTGGAAAATAGTTGCAGAAGAAAAATGGGGACAAGAACTTGTATTCCTTTGTTGTCTCAAGCTACAGTGTTTTTTCCAACCCCCTTCCATGTTGAAGTGGGGTTCCCTTTATAGTGGGCTCTAATGGCCCCTGTTACATTGTGGTCTAGGGGACCAAATGGTACACAAGTACATTTTCAGGAGAGTGATCTCAGGGGTAGTGGTGTTGGCTCCAGTACATGGTCAGGTTCTGTGGGGATGTCTCCACTACTTATTTAGTACAAGTGTCAGAGGAGTGGCTCCAGGCGTAGTGGTGCTGGGGGTGGTGTCGACTCTGACATCTGGTTAAAAGCATACAGGCCATGTCCCATCTCCTAGTACTCCCACTACTTGTCTGGCATGAGTATTTGGATAAGAGATACGGGGTCTTAAAGGTCGTATCCCGTACAAGATTGTATTGGTACGATCCTTTTGAATTGTATTGGGGCTTTTACCTCTAAAAGTTAGGGTCTCCATAGGAAACACCCTCTTGAGGTGCAGGGTGCGAGACACCTGGTGCATGTAAGGGTCGTGGCGCGAGATGGGGCTCTTGGGGAGACGTCCGAAGCACCTTAAGGCCACCCACGAGAGGTGAGTGATAGGCACGCGAGATGGGTCTCGCGATAGGCCCTCTCGCAAGACGCGAGATGAGGCTCTTGGGCCCTTGGCGCGAGATGCCTAAAGCACCTGGGCATGCACGGAGCACACGAAGCATTGGCCCTTGCGAGGTGTGAGGCCACTTGGGCAGACACGGGGCGCGCAAGGCGATCCTTCTCATGAGGCCCCTCGACCATCTGGGCAGACAAGGGGTGCGCGAGGCGCAAGGCCCTCCTTCTTGCGAGGCCCCTCGGTTGTCTGGGCAGACACGGGACGCGTGAGGCGCTGGCCCTTGCGAGGCACGAGGCCACCTGGGCAGACACGGGGCGCGCGAGGCGCTGGCCCTTGCGAGGCGTGAGGTCACCTAGGCAGACACAGGGCGCGTGAGGTGCTCCTTATCACGAGGCCCCTCGGCCGTCTGGGCACGCGTGGTGCGTGCGAGACGCCCCTTTTCGCGAGGCCCCTCGACCATCCGGACGGGTACGGGACACGCGAGAGGTCCCTCCCCGCGAGACGTGAGATGATGGTGGCCCGAGGGCATCGCGACTCAACCATGTATGTAGGCGTTCATGGGACCTAAGCACGTACTTTGGGTCCTTTACAAGCATGGAATTTTGAGCATCTACACTTTCCCCCCAGTCTAGGAGAGGGCCTTTAGGCACTCTGGTAGACTTTTTGGTATGGCGCCTTGAAAGCATACGTGGTGTTAGTGGTGATCCTTGTGATTGAAGGTGAGCATATCACTTTGCTTCATGGATACCAATGGAGATGCCAAGCTTTCTTCTTGGCCATTGATCAGGCCTTTGGTTCGATGGTTAGGATGAGCCTATGGCTCCTATAAATAAGCCTTCATATCTAGCCTATTATTTACACCTTACCTCTTTAGCGTAGTGGTTTTGAGATCCTTGCTCCTTTCAAGAGGTAAGGGGTACAATCCCCCACAACCTCACTTTTGCTATCTTTTCCCCCTTTTTTTTATAGTTGAGTTCATTTCTTGTATGTTCATATCCATGCAGGTATTTGAGGACTAAAACACCTTTTTCTTTTGTTTTTGCAGACGCGTACTTTCGACCACTTGCTTCTCTTTGACCATGACAGTGCTTTTGGACCTAGACCTCCTTTTGACCACGACAGCGCCCAATTTTACTTGCTTGAGGTATAATTTCTTTCTCCCTTATGTTCATTGGGTCCAAATTAGCACCACTCGGGATGGGGTACTTTGGCCTGAGCTCATCGCGAGTTAACACAGTTGCATGCCCTCATTCATACCCCGTAGTTGGTTATTTAGAGCGCTTGTGCCTAGAGGTTTTAAGCCCATTCATTTGTGTTTTGTAGCAATCCCCTCATTTATATGTGAACCATATTTACTTACGAGACGAGATCTCATGGCATGTGAAGGATCATCTGGTGTTCCTCCGGGGGTCGATTTTGTAGACTTATCTTCAGACTCGGATTCCTCCGAAGACAACCTTCACCAAGACTACGATACCTTGAGGCAGGCTCGTATTCATCATCTTGAGCATATGGCTGAACTTAGATGTAAAATCTGGGTGGTAGAGAGCGAAATAGACTCAGTTTTGAGGGGAGACGGAGTATTTTTCCCCCTTGACCTTAACGACCATGTAGCGAACCTTAGGGTGGCCCTTTTAGATTTGCAGATGGAGTTGGAGTTTATGGAGGGAAATCTCACACCTGAGCCTCCTACCTCGTTTTCCCCTAATGACTGTCATGGGGTCATCCCGTCTTCTCCTCAACTCTTGTTCTTGGTCTAACCTTGCTTAGCGCTTCCACACTCAGTGCCTCGGTGGAAGACCCTTGCTAGGAAGAAAAAATGGAGGGTAAAGTGCCTTGTTTCCACCTCACCTTTTTCTTATGATTTTGCAGATATGCCGAAGAGAGCACGACGACATGTGACCGCTGAGAATCAAGACACTGACCCACTGTTGGCATCCACCCTAGTGTCCCATGTGTCTGAAAATAAATTGTTGGAATTAGCGGAGAACTACCATGTTAGCCCGGAATACAAATTATACATTCCTTCGAACAAGTGTCGGGCTAATTGCCTAAGTCCGGGTTATGTGGCCATGAGCGAGCATATCTTGAAAGCGGGTGGCACAATCCCATTACACCCATTTTTCATCATGGTTCTCAACCATTTTGACCTTGCTCCGCTCCAGTTGGTGCCCAACAGCTGGCTGACCTTAAGTTGCCTCTTTATTGCGTATATGGAGCGCTTCGGGTGTGCTCCCACGACCCAAGAGGTGCATTTCATGTACAACCTCATGCCCTCTCCTAAATCTAAAGGCTTTTATTTCCTGCAAAAATCCAATACTTCGGTCTCCTTGATAGAGGGTTTTGTATCCAACCCAGGGTCTTGGAAGCAGGACTTCTTCTTTGTGAAGGATCCCCTCTCTGTTCGTGAGCACTTTCGCTTAGCTCCTAGTAAGTACTTCAAGTTTTTTTTATTTTTTTTTATTTTATTTTTTGGAACTTATGTTCGTGTCGGAAACTGTGTTGATTGTGTAGAGAATTTCGCCGTGCCTGAAGTTCTCGGGTCGGAGGCGGATGCAATGGATAAATTTCTCAAGGCTGACCTTGCCGAAAAAATGGTTGTACGTCTCTTCACCGTGACCAACCTCAACCATTACAAGCTTTCCCCGGTTTCGGAGCCTGAGTGTTTGTGGTCTATTTCTGGAATGCGGAAGAAAAAGGTTGTTTTGGCTGAACCTCACTCGGAAGGGGGTGAGGCAGAGTGTGTGCCAGAGGGGGTCTCCCCAGGACATAGGCAACCCCACCGACCATCTTTGTCTCCCAGGGGGTGCCCTCCTTTAGCCCCTACAGACCATGACATGGCCTCCCACTCCCACGATCAACAGGCCATACCAAGGGGCTTCATCTGTGCCTATTCTGAGGACTTCGATGCTTTCCCTCAGGCTTCCCTTGATCCTAGTCCATCGGGGGCTCATTTTTCCGATCTATTTGCGCCCCTCCTCCTTCAGCGAGTGGGTCATCCGTCCCTACCCAGCCAAGCGCCCTTGGCTCGGAAGGGGCACCCTGGGTGGGCTGCATGGCGGCCTCTTATGGGGAACGGTATATCCAGGTCGCCATGGATCTTTCTGAGGCTTATTGGAGAGGTCTTAGGAATTTTTCCATGTCGGAGCTCGGGGAGACTCTTCTGTGTTCCGCCACTTGGGTGAGTTCATGCATCTTACGTCAGCTTTATCCCTTTTCTCTCTTTTTTTTTTGCTTATCATCATTATTGTTATTTTTCTTATGCAGATCTATACAGTGGCTTAGCGATTTTCTGACTCGGCTCAGGACCTCTCCGCGTCGAATGCTGAAAGGGACCGTCTTATGGTCTAGGTCCAGGGGCTTGAGAGGGAGCTTCCTGAAACCAAACTTAAGCTGGGGAAGGCCCTGGCGAAGGCCTCTTCATCATCAAAAAAGAAGAAGAGGGCGATTGCCAAGGCCGTGATGCTGTAGGAGAAGGTCACTTGCTTGGAGGCCGACCTTGAGGGTGCAAAGGCTACCATCGCAACGTTGCAGGGGAGGGTCGCTTCCTTAGAGGCGGATAAGGCTGATATTGAGTATAGATCCATAGAGCATGCCCTCTATGGAGTATGGAGGCAAAATCCAAACTTTGATTTTTCCTCCTTTGGTGAGCATGCCGTTGCCAGGGCGGCTGAGTGGAACGCCTACGGCAAGAGGCCTTGAGATTATAATTCTGCGATTTTCACCGTTTTAGTCCAATGTGGTTTTATGCTCATTTAAGCCTTATTTTGCTTGTAATTTCTCTAAGTCCTGTTGCATTATCAAAAATCTTTTTTCTTATATATATACATATGTGATCATTCATCTTTATTCCTCTATGTTAGAGGTCATTTTGAGCCCGCACAATGGGGTTTGATAGGTTCTCTTTTTTACTTATCAGGCTTGAGGTCCTTTGGAGCCCATGCGAAGGGGTTCAATAGGTCCCTCTTTGGTGCCTTCTGATTGTACCTATAAGGATATATTGACCCCTTGGGTTCTAGTTATCCTTTTATATATTTTTGTGCGCGCTTATTATCTTTTGCGAGAAGCGTCTTCTCGTCGTTATTTATAGTACTATTTTTGCAAGGGTCTCTTTTAGGACCCTTTTTGGCTAGACGGCTTGGTGGCCGCTCTAGGCTTATTGGTGGGTGCTTCTCCTGAGGCACTTCCTCTTGTGGAAGCATTTACTCTTATTAGGATGCTTTTCTTGTAGGACCTTTTGTCCTCCTTGATGTTCATAAGGGTAGCTAATCCTTATGAACTCAAGCGATGTCTTACAAGGCCCTCTTCTTTATTTGTAAGGGGGGGGGGGGGGGGTCCTTTTAGGATCCTGATAGAGGGGGTCCTTTTAGGACCCTCCTCTTTGCTATATATTCTGCCCCCAAGTGGTTGGCGAGATTTATCTTGGCAAGCACTTTGTTTCCATTCATGCATCTCGATAATCATCTTGGTTAAATAAGAACTTTTACTACATGTTTGTATAATGTCACATCATATTCATTGGAAGCAGATGAAATACATGGTAACTTAATGTGACTTCGTTCTTACAACATATTAAGGAATCTAATTTAGCCTCCTACGTCATAGCTATCACATTAAACTTGCACGTTAGAACAATAACACTCTTGCCTCAGACATGAGGGTCTCACTGATAATATATTTTTAGATGCTTCATGTTCCATGCTCTAGGTACCATGGTATCATCCAAGCATGCAAGTTTGTAGGTGTTAGGGGGCACAACCTGGGCAACTTGACAGGGTCCTTCCCAGTTTGCTCCTAACACACCCGCGCTCGGATCTCGAGTGTTGGGCAGGACTTTCCGCAACACGAGGTCTCCAACTCTGAACGCTCTCTCTTGCACCCTCGAATTATATTATCTCGCAGCTCATTGCTGATATGTGGCTAGCCTCAGTTGTGCCCTGTCTCTCTTAGCTTCCAGTAGGTCTAAATTCCCGGCCAATGTTGCGATATTGGCCTGCTCATCATGCGCTTGTGTGAGGATGGAGTTAATCTTCATTACTATTGGAAGGACAGCCTCGCAACCATAGGCAAAGGAAAAAGGAATCTCTCCCATGGTGGAACGAGGTGTGGTCCTGTAGGCCCAAAGCACATTGGGAAGTTCTTCGACCCAGGCCCCTTTCAACTTCTCCAACTTTGTTTTCAGGTTCCTTTTTAGGATCTTGTTGATGGCCTCCATTTGTCCATTGGCTTGTGGGTGCACTACAGCAGAGAAACTTCTCTTGATTCCTTTTTCCCTGCAATATTCCTCGAATACTCCTCCTTCAAATTGCATCCCATTGTCGGAGACTATCTTGTAGGGTACTCCAAACTGCAGACGATAAATTTGTTGACGAGGGTGGTGATTTGCTTAGCCGTTATGTTGACTAGAGGTTCTGCTTCCACCCACTTAGTAAAATAATCGACTGCTACCACTGCATATTTTGCTCCTCCTCTTCCTGCTGGCAACGCTCCAATCAAGTCAATCCCCCACACAGCGAAGGGCCACGGACTAGTCATGCTCACCAGCTCATTTGGTGGCTGTCTGGGGTAGTTTGCATGCCTTTGGCACTTGTCACACCTTTTCGCGAAATCGTTCGCATCCTTTTCCATGGTAGGCTAATAATATCCCTGGCGGATGGCTTTTTTTGCCGTGGACTGCCCCCAGCATGATTTCCACATTCCCCCTCATGAATCTCTTATAGAATTTTTAAAGCCTCTCCCTTATTTATGCACCGTAGGAGCAGGGTAGAGGAGCCTCTCTTATATAAGACCTCGTCTTCTAGGGTGTATTCGGCAGCTTTGTAAGTCAGCCTGCCGGCATCTTTTTTGTCCAAAGGCAAGACCCTGTCAGTTAAGTACTTCGTGATGGGTGCAAACCATGACTCCCCCGGGCTATTGACCATATGGATCATTTCTTCGGCTATGCTCAGCTTGGAGAGGTATTCGACTGGGATGGACTCAAGCATGTCTTTGTCTCGAGTAGAGGCGAGTTTTGCGAGTGCATCAGCGTTTGTGTTTTGCTCCCTTGGGATTTGTTCAATGGTGCATTTTTTGAACTGATCCAAATACCCCTTCACCTTGGCGATATATGCAGCCATTTTTGGGCCTCTAGCTTGATATTCACCTTTCATCTGGAACACCACGAGCTGTGAGTCGCTAAAGACATGCAAATGGGTTACCTTTAACTCCCTAGCTAGCCGCAGGCAAGCCAACAATGCCTCGTACTCTGCTTCATTGTTGGAAGCTTCGAATCCGAATCTCAAGGCACAATAAATCTTGTGCCCCTCAGGTCCCGTCATTACTATGCCAGTGCTGGCTCCTCCTTCGTTAGATGCCCCATCTACATGGAGACTCCATTCTTCAAGGTGCTCTTCCTCTTCATGCGTCAGTTCATTTTCTTCTATTTCTCCCTCCTCATGAGGTCGTTGTGCAAACTCGACTATAAAGTCTGAAAGTACCTGCCCGTTGATTGATGTCCTTGGGGTGTAAGTGATGTCAAATTGACTCAATTCAATCGACAACTTTAACAATCTTCCTGAAGTTTCTGGTTTGTGCAAGACTTGACATAAAGGGGTATTGGTGAGCACCTCGATGGCATAAGCATGAAAATAGGGTCTCAACTTTCTAGAAGCCACTATCAAGGCATATGATAACTTCTCTATTTCTGGGTACCAGGCTTTCGCGTCTACCAACTGTTTGCTCACATAGTACACGGGCTGCTGATGCTTCTTTTCTCCTTTGACCAAGGCAGCACTTATAGCATGCTCTGATACAGCTAGATACAAATACAACTTCTCTCCTTTTTCTGGCTTGGCCAGAAAAGGTGGTTTTCCAAGGTGTTCCTTTAGCTTGGTGAAGGCTTTCTGGCATTCATCATCCCATGCGAACTTTTTGCTCCCTTTTAGGATGTTGAAGAAATGGAGGCATTTGTTAGTGGACCTAGAGATGAACCTATTGAGGGCTGCTACTCTCCCTGTTAAGCATTGCACCTCTTTCTTGCTTTGTGGTGGGCTCATTTCTAGCAATGCCTTGATTTTTTCAGGGTTAGCCTCGATACCTCGGGAATTCACCATAAAACCCAGGAACTTTCCTAATGAAACTCCGAAGGTGCACTTGAGTGGGTTTAGCTTCATTCTGAACTTTAAGAGGGTGTCGAACATCTCCATGAGATCATTTGTGAGCTCTTCTTCCTTCTTTGTCTTTACCAGCATATCTTCCACGTATACTTCCATATTCCTTCATATTTGATTTGCAAACATTTTGTTCACCAGCCTTTGATAAGTAGCACCTGCGTTCTTTAAACCAAAATGCATCACTTTGTAGTAATAAAGCCCCTTGTCTGTTATGAACGAAGTGTGCTCTTCATCGGCCGAGTTCATGAGTATTTGGTTGTACCCGGAATATGCATCCATGAAGCTAAGTAGCTCGTGCCCCGCTGTGGCATCTAATAACTGGTCTATCCTAGGAAGTGGGAAGCTGTCCTTAGGGCAGGCCTTATTAAGGTTAGTAAAGTCCACACAAGTTCTCCACTTTCCGTTGGGCTTTGGGACTAACACTGGGTTTGATACCCATATTGGGTAGAATGCCTCTCGGATAAACCCATTTGCCTTCAACTTGTCAACCTCCTCTTTTAGAGTCGCGTATCTCTCTGGGTCCAGTGCTCTCCTTTTCTGCCTCAGAGGCCTTGCTTTTGGGTCGATGTTCAGGTGGTGGCACATGACCACTGGGTCTATCCCTACCATGTCCTCATGACTCCAGGCAAATACATCGAGGTTGGCTTTCAAGAATTCTACCAGCTTCTCCTTCACGTCACCCATAAGGTTTTTCACTACCTTCAACTTTCTCAACGCCTCATTCATGACCGTGACTTCTTCCAACTCTTCTACCGGTTTGGCTCTAGGTTCCTTTGCGACTTGCAGGTCCAACTCGTGTGGGTTTGCGCCTTCATGCACAACCATTTCCATAGGCACCGAAGGCTTCATGGCCGTGCGGAGGGATGCATTATAACATTCCCTCGCTTCCTTCTACTCTCCTTTCACACTTTCTATTCCCCTGGGAGTTGGGAATTTCATAGCTAAGTGGTACACAGAAGTTATCACCTTCAATTCTCTTAGGGAGGGTCTCCCTAATACCCCATTGAAGGCTGAGGCGCAATCTACCACGACAAAGTTGGCCATTATGGTAGTTTGTCTGGGTTGTTCTCCCATGATAAGGGCTAACTCAATTTCCCCTAGGGGCTGTATTGAATCTCCTGTAAATCCATACAGGGAAGTATTGTAGGGCTTTAGGTGCTGGATGTTCAATCCCATCTTCTCCATGGCAGGGCGATACAGGATGTCTACAGAGCTTCCATTATCCACTAGAACCTGATGTACCCTCATGTTTGCAAGCAGGCCGGTCAGCACCAATGGGTTGTTATGAGGGAAATTTACACCTCGTGCGTCTTCTTCGGTGAAGGTTATCAAGTCATTCTCACCCTTGAAACTCTTCGGGGGGTGTTGCTCCAAACTTAAGACGCATGGTGGTGGACTCTGTCTCGCCTCCCTGGCATATTTGTCTCGCCCCTTCCTTGATTCGCCTCCAAATCTTGGCCCTCCAAAAATGGTCCTGACTTCTCCTTGTATTTTTGGGGCCACCTCTCATGCCCGTGGTGAGGATACCCCTTCTTCTGGTCTTTGGTTCTCCTTGCAAGCGTATCTGTCCAAATGTCCCCTGCGTATAAACTCTTCAATTTCTATCTTCAAGTGATTGCATTCCATGGTGGTATGGCCGATGTCTTTATGATACTGGGAATATTTACTGAGGTCTCATTTTGATCGGTCTTTTTTCATTGGTGGGGGCCTTCTGAAAGGGACCTATTTTTCGTTCGCGACAAAAATATGTTCCTTAGCATGGGTGAGGTCAGTGTAAAAGGTGTAGGGGCCCTGTCTGCGCTCATCAGTGCGCTGAGGCTTCTGAGGTCGATCATCTCTCGTTCCTTCATATACCCTCTTCTTCTTTGCACCACTTTGGCTTTCTCAGATTGAGGGTTTTGGTGGCGACTGGCCTTTTCCGACCTTGAGGCTTTCATGACCATCCTCCACGCAAATATATTTATGTGCCCGCTCGTAGAAGTCGTCCAAATCGGTGACCTCTCTCTTGAGCATGTTATCCCATAATTTGCTTCCCGGGCGTACTCCGGCTGTGATGGCCATTTTTAGCTCTGTACGAGTTAAGCTCCCCACCTTGCTGCCTCCATATTGAACTGGTGGATATAGCTCTTTAGACTCTCACTTTCTCCTTGTTTTACATTGGCGAGGCTTGTGCCCGACATTGTGTAATCACACATGACGTGATGTTGCTGGAGAAATTCATCAGAAAATTGTTGCCATGATTTGATGGACCCTGGTCGAAGTCTTTTGAACCATTTGTACGCAGGTCCTTTCAAGGTGACAGCAAAGCAATGACACCTGGCTCCGCTACTAATTTCCCTTAACTTCATCAGATCGTTAAACGCGTCTAGATGGTACTTTGGATCTATATTTCCTTCATATGGGGTCATATGTGGCTCCTTGAAGTTGGCTGGGAGCCGGATGGCCTGGATCTCTTTGACGAAGGGCAATTCATGGTCAAACTCATCCTCAAGAGCATTTCCTCCAAATGCGGTGATGATCTTGCTCCGCAGGCTTCTCATTTCAGTGTCTAAGTCTTGTCTCCTCTTGTTCAAGGAGTCTCTCAACGTGGACGGGTTAGCATCTCGATTTCCTTTGCCTTCCCAGGGTGCAATAGGAGGGGTAGTTCTTTTATCTGCCCTTTTCTTGTTGAGTTCCTCTCATAAATCTGAGGGTGTTCTCCTTGAGGTGACTTCGACTTCATTACGAGGGCCAGTGTTGTGTTTCTGCTCCGGCCTCTAGGGTGGCTTCGGTGGTTCGGGATGTTCACGCTGCTTCATCCGAGGGGTGTTATTGGTGGAGAGTCAAGTCCTCCCATCGTCCACCGGGACTGTGGTTTCTGCACCCTCTAGACCTCCCTCTTTTCGCTTAGGGAGTGTTATGTTTGATTTCCCTTGCAGCAGGCCATTTAGCACATCTTGCATGTTCTCTAAGGTGGTTTCTAGCATTTGCTTCTTACGGTGCAGTTTACGTATCTCCTCTTTGTAAAATCGAGATCTAGAACTCAAGCTCACAGAATGGACCCGGGAATGCTTGTCTGGTCTGCGCATCGACGGGCCCAGATCCTGCCGGCCGGAGTTCGGCACCTGCGGCAACCTTGGAGGCAAGAACTCACTGGCATCCCTTGCTGGGGCAGCCGTTGGCCTTGGACGATCCTCCTCAGGTGGGACTGCCGGGGATGAGGCTTCCCTTTCATCTCTGTGAACCTTAGGATCCTTTGGGGCCTCCACGTTTATGGGTGGAGGAGGATCCTTCATAGAGGCTTTCAACTGATCTCCGTCAAGGTGCACCTCCACTTCTCGTGGCTCTCTCAGTCGTTTAGAATGTCGTGGCATTTCTTTCTTATCGGAATCAACGAAAGAACAATGGCTTGACACTTATCCTTCCCACAGACGACGCCAAACTGTTGACGGTGAGAACTCGTCAACAAAGTTAAGTTAAAAAAAAAATCAAAGTCTATTGCTTATCAATGAAGAACTTCAACAATGTAATCAGAAACTTAAAAACTTGGAAAATAGTTGCAGAAGAAAAATGGGGAAAATAACTTGTATTCCTTTGTTGTCTCAAGCTACAGTGTTTTTTCCAACCCCCTTCCATGTTGAAGTGGGGTTCCCTTTATAGTGGGCTCTAATGGCCCCTGTTACATTGTGGTCTAGGGGACCAAATGGTACACAAGTACATTGTCAGGAGAGTGGTCTCAGGGGTAGTGGTGTTGGCTCCAGTACATGGTCAGGTTCTGTGGGGATTTCTCCACTACTTATTTAGTACAAGTGTCAGAGGAGTGGCTCCAGGTGTAGTGGTGCTGGGGGTGGTGTCGACTCTGACATCTGGTTAAAAGCATACAGGCCATGTCCCCTCTCCTAGTACTCTCACTACTTGTCTGGCATGAGTATTTGGATCAGAGATATGGGGTCTTAAAGGCTGTACCCCGTACAAGATCGTACTGGTACGATCCTTTTGAATTATACTGGGGCTTTTACCTCTAAACGTTAGGGTTTCCATAGGTCTTCATAGGAGACACCCTCTTGAGGTGCAGGGTGCAAGACACCTGGTGCATGTAAGGATCGTGGTGCGAGATGGGGCTCTTGGGCCCTTGGCGCGAGATGCCCGAAGCACCTTAAGGTCACCCACGAGAGGTGAGTGATAAGCACGCGAGATGGGTCTTGCGAGAGGCCCTCGCACGAGATGTGAGATGGGGCTCTTGGGCCCTTGGCGCAAGATGCCCGAAGCACCTGGGCATGCACAGGGCGTGTGAGGCCACTTGGGCAGACACAGGGCACGCGAGGCGTTCCTTCTCACGAGGCCCCTCAGTCGTCTAGGCAGACAAGGGCTGCGCGAGGTTACCTGGGTAGACACGGGGCGCACAAGGCTTTCCTTTTCGCGAGGCCCCTCAGCCGTCTGGGCAGACACGGGACGCGCGAGGCGTTGGCCCTTGCGCGGCGTGAGGCCACTTGGGCTGACACGGGGCTGGTGAGGCACTGGCCCTTGTGAGGCGCTGGCCCTTGTGAGCCGCGAGGCCACCTGGGCAGGCACGGGGCGCACGAGGCGCTGGCCTTTGCAAGGTGCGAGGTCACCTGGGCAGACACGGGGCGCGCAAGGTGCTCCTTCTCGTGAGGCCCCTCGGCCGTCTGGGCAGGCGCGGTGCACGCGAGATGCCCCATCTCGCGAGGCCCCTCGGCCATCCAGGCGGGTATGGGACACGCAAGACATCCCTTCCTGCGACACGTGAGACGATATCAAACATGTATGTAGGCGTTCATGAGACCTAAGCACGTACTTTGGGTCTTTTACAAGCATGGAATTTTGAGCATCTACATACCCCTAGGAACAATTTGAGGATTAATAAGCTTAAATGGGACATTATAGTCTTTTTCTTAGGGGCTAAGTGATATACTTAGAGGAGTAGAGGTAACCAGAAACTAAAGGAAGATACTCAAACTTTCTCTCTCTCTCTATTTCACAGTTTCTCTCTCTCTCTCTCTCACTTGTGCTTTGAAGCTAAGGGTAGAAAAGGGAAAATTGAAGGAAAGAGCTTAAGGAAATTCTGTTGGGAAGTGTTGAGGAATTGAAGCCTTTATCCAGGAAGTTCAGCTGGGAACTTAAGAGAATTAAGCTCAAGAGTAGGGTGAAGAAGCTTGTGGAGATTCAACAGGCAATTGAGGTAAGTTCTAGTCACTGATTTTGTTAAGAATTTAGATTATTAGAGTGGAATTCAAGCTGAGTGTTGGGTGATGATTTCTGTTGAATTGGGGTACTGATTTTAGAATAATTGTTAGGATTTTTATGTTTAAATATGTGATTAAAATCCTAAACTTGTAGCTGGGTTCGGTTCTGGTTGGGAGGCTTTATTGAGTTTGAGTGTTGGGAAAATTGGCTGGGAGAAGTGTGAAGAAAACCCAGAATTTCTAGGTTCGAAGGGGGCACGTTGCGACCCAGTTTTGGGGCGCCACGGCCCGTGTGCCCAGAAGGCCCTGGGTATGCTCTCTGACTTGGGGGCATGTCACGACCTTAGGAGACAAGTCGCGGCCTGCCTCCCCTGTGGCTTAGGGATTTTGGTCGTTGACCTGAGGGCAAGTCGCGACCCTTGGGGTCAGGTCGTGGCCCGCCTAGGGATTTTTACCTTGGGATGGTTTCTAGAATTGGTAAGGCTCGGGGGTTCAAACCTAAGCGCTCAAGACAATTTCTACTACCCGGTTTAGTAAAAATTAAGGTCCCGGAGGCTAGTTTTTATCTCCTAAGTATTTATTTGGATTAGAAGTTGATGATTACCCATTGGCCACTGTGACTAGGTTTATCGCCAAGGCTCAGGACTGAGGATCGTGCTTGGGACCGTTCTTTTACTTTCGCTCGGAATTCAAGGTAAGAAAACTGCACCCTTGTGTGGCTGTGATGGGACTGAGATTCCTTGTATCTGGATATGTATGTGTCGTATAACTATAATATTGTTATGCGAACATGAAATTAACGGCCTAAGAGAGCCAGGGCTGAGGATTTGCGCACAGGCGCGACTTGGCCACTGTGAGTCGGGGTTAGCTAGATAAACACTGGACTCGGCCTAAGCGAGCCGGAGTCAGGGGAGTAAATAGAGGGCTAAGCCTAAGGGCACCGACCCTGAGCATTTGCATATTATCTAAGATATAAGTTTGAACGTATATGTTTACTGTTATCAATTTGATACTTATGATTTGTTGAGCTTTGAAATGACTGTCTCATGGTTAAGTAATTGATATCATTGATTGTGTGTTTGCCGTTATGGTTTTCTTGCTGGGCCTTGGCTCACGGGTGCTACGTGGTGCAGGTAAAGGCAAGGGTAAGCTAGACCAACCATGAGTTGGAGAGCTCTGGGGGCGAGGTGTACATAGTCAGCTACTCCATGGCCTCGGGAAAGTACAGCGATAGAGCCTAAAATTTGTATTTTGCCATTAGAATGTCCACTGGTTGTATATATTTTTTAGAATTGTAAATTTGTCTCTTAAACCCTGTTTTTGGGATCCCATGTACCAAACGTTTATTTTAATGAGAAGTTAACCGTTTAAGATCAAAATCTTTAAACCCTAACCTGCTAGCTAGCTTAGGATCACATTACTGTTCAAACTACTTGACTAGGAAGTCTTGCACTATTTTAAAACACACAGTGTAACAGTCTTGGTTTCTAGGGCGTTACACTAAGCCTTATTAGGTAATTTTGGACGTTACACAGACATTGACTTACGACTGTCTTTGTCTAATTGGAAATCATAATCAGTGTATCCAATATGGTTTAACACACCCATTTAATATACAAGCATATAATCTCTCGTTCTCGTTAGATACTTGAGAATGTGCTTTACTGCAACCCGGTGTTCCAAACCAGGATTTGATTGATAACAACTCACAATCCCTACTACATAGCATATGTCGGGCCTAGTACACAACATAGCATACATCAAACTCCCAACTGCTGATGCATAGGGATACAATCTCATGTCTTCTTCCTCCTGAGGTGTCTTTGGACATTGCTCTTTCGAAAGAGTAATTTCATGTCTAGTCGGTAACTGATCTTTCTTGGAATTCTCCATAGAGAACCTTTCACGCACCTTATCTATATAATTAGCTTGAGAAAGTGCCAAGAGCTTGTTCTTCCTATCCCTTAGGATTTGGATTCCCAGAATATATCTTGCCTCGCCCAATTCTTTCATTTGGAACTTTTTGGCTAACCATTTCTTTACGTTTGACAATGTCTCTATATCATTGCCAATGAGGAGAATGTCATCCACGTAAAGAACTAGGAAAACCACAATTTTTCCTTTGATATATTTATATACACATGCTTCGTCAACATTCTGTTCAAAGCCATATGTTTTAACTGTTTCATCAAATGTGATATTCCAAGATCTAGATGCTTGCTTTAATCCATAAATGGATTTCAGCAACTTACACACCTTTTGATCTTCCCCATTCTTGATACCCCTTCTGGTTGTACCATATATATACTTTCATCAAGATGGTCATTAAGGAAGATTGTCTTGACGTCCATCTTCCATATCTCATAATCATACGTGGCAGCTATGGATAAGAGAATGGGAATGGATTTCAACATGGCCACAAGAGAATATGTTTCTTCATAATTAACACCTTCTCTTTGAGTGTAAGCTTTAGCTACTATCCTTGCTTTGAAAGTCTCCACTTTCCCATCTACACCTCTTTTCTTCTTGTAGATTCATTTGCACCCAATGGGCCTGACATCTTCAAGTGGGTCTACAAGTTCCCAGACAGAATTGGAATACATAGATTATATTTCTTGGGTCATGGATTCTTGCCATTTATCATTTTCAGGATCATCCATATCCTCTTTAAAGGTTACTGGATCATCCTTGTCTATATCAGAAACAAGGACATGTGCCTCATGTTCGTAGTGAACAGGTTGTCTCACAATCCTCCCACTATGACGTTGCACTGGGGTTTTCTTTTCAGGAATAGTGGTTTCCTCGGTTTTTCGTTTATCATTTAATGATGATGACGAATGTGATGGAATCTTATCAGTTGTGAGTTCTGTTGGGATTAATTCCCTAAAACATGTAAAGACATTTTATTGAATTAAATAGAAAGACCAATTTTATTATATTTGAATATTATAATTATTGTTTGAATTAATTATATGATAATATCAAGAAAATTCCTTATTCATTCATGAGTATATGATCTTGTATTAGTACGAGAGAATTAAGATCATATATAAATGATAAAATAGTCAGTAATATATTAAAGTAAAGAATCTTTAATGAATGGTTACTAGTATGGTTTACTAAGCATACATGATGCAAATGATCTAGATTCAGATTACTGATGTGGATAGACATCTTAGTAAAGGTGTTGTATATAATAGAGATTATATATGACATGATCGATATAGATTTGATTCTTATCATAATAGATGATCATTTGTAGATCAGTCTAAATCCTCAGTATTCATGAACTCCTGTTTGTGTTTATTGAATCTTTTGATTCACTAGTTAAGGTTTCTTAGTACAATGAGGCTAATGACTTTTATTTTGGAGATTCAATATCATGAATGGCTAGTGTTGACGCGGTTTTTCACCAACAGATAATTATACGAATAAACAGGATGTATTAGTGCTAAATAGAGAACCGTAATATGAAAATAACGTAACTCTAAACTGGCGAAATTAGTATCGTGGGAAGGTTATCACTCCTTTCCTTTTAGGTGGTTCGAAGGTTAAAATCCCTCTTGTCCACCAGTCAATATTATTGATCTCTCTTGACTATTCCTTACAGGGTGTTTCTTTACAAAAAATATGCCAACCCTTTGCAACGCCCAGGGTCTTGGTATGTATAGGGAGAGGATACCTGGGCGTTGGTAAAGGGGTCATCCCGTGACCTTCTTACCCATCATGTCATCTCTGTGACACTGATGATTAATTCCTAAAACCTGACAGTGAGGTGTGGTCTAATCAATAGGTAAGGGGGGATAATGGGCCGCATGGCCCAAACCAGCCGTGGGGTGTTTGAACATGCAAGTTTATACTACGTGTCCGAGAATTCAGGAATGGAATAGACACGTGATGTCTGATATGTGCACGTTTACATTGCGTGGTAGCCTTTACAAGGATTCGGGTGTCAGATCTATACCGTACCTCGAGCTTGATGTAGCGCCAGCTTGTGATATCCATACTGCTGACCCGCTGCCTTCGAGTAGACTGCTAACTCTTTGATCAGCTCGGGCTGGAGAGGTGGAGACTTGTAACAGCAGCTCTATAATGACCCAAATTTGCTAATAAGGCTTGGGGCCTTGATTAGTGTGTCGGGAGGGCAATAATTGTTATACTGTATTAATTTATGTGAATTTAATGAATATGTGGTTAGAATGCATGTTTAGGTGATTAAATATGAATGTGGGCCTCATTTGGTTGCTAGGGGAATATTTGTAATTTTAGCTCGTTGAGGCATAAATATGATATATGTGATATAATGGTGATATATTTGTGATGCACGTTCCGAGACGGTCCTAGGGAGCTGTTTAGCTAGGAAGTCACAATGGGGTTAGATACCCGGTTCGGGAGGAGCCTAGGGGTATCTCGGGAATATTATAACTTGAGTGTGGGAATTTTTGGGTAATGGTTAATGACACTTTGGTAACTTGGGCAACTATAGGTAACCTTTGAGGATAGTTACTTTAGGTGTGGAAGTGGTATTTTTGCAAAAGGATAGGGAAAAGTCTAGGTGGCCCTTGAGGATTAGTTAGATTATAGGTTAGAAAGGAGGGCAAAAGGGTCATTTGGCCTTGGGAGTAGATAAACTTGGCTGAGGGAAAAAGTCATTCACGTTACTTTATTCTAGGTATAATCTGAATGTTGTGTTGGGGAGACTAGAGGAATCAAGAAGCTAGAGAGAAAGGTGGGAGAGAGAGAGAGAGCTTGGTATTTTTGAGGCTAAGGAGGAGAATCAAGGCTGAATTGAGGCAACTAAAATCAAGCATAGGTCAAGATTAATCCAGAGGTAAGCTTCACCTCTGAATTTTGGTGTTCTTGCAAGTTCTTTTAATAAGCAAAACTCCAAAAAGGGTGATATTCCAACCCATTCTGGAGTATTCCTTTCCAAGAAGTAGTGTCTCAAAACACCTCAGGAAAAGGAAGACATGAGAGAGTATCCCTATGCCTCAGCAGTAGGCAGTCTAATGTACACCATGTTGTGTACAAGACCTGACATTTGTTATGCAGTAGGGATAGTCAGCCGTTATCAATCCAATCCTGGATTGAGTCATTGGATTGCAGTGAAGAATATTCTCAAGTATCTTAGAAATACTAGAGATTATATGCTTATATATTCAGGTGGAGATCGGAACCCCACTGGTTACACTGATTCTGATTTTCAATCAGAAAGAGATAGTCAGAAATTGACTTCTGGATCAGTGTTTATTGTTGGAGGAGGAGCATTAGTCTGGAGAAGCATTAAGCAAACCAGCATTGCAGACTCCACCATGGAAGCCGAGTATATAGCGGCTTGTGAAGCAGCTAAGGAGGCTCTGTGACTCAAAAGGTTCTACTCCGATCTGAAAGTTGTTCCAGAAGTTGAGAAACCACTTGTTCTTTACTGTGACAATAGTGGAGCAGTGGCTAATTCAAAAGAACCAAGAAGCCACAAGAGGGGAAAGCATATAGAGTGCAAATACCACTAACTCAAAGAAATCGTACATAAAGGAGATGTGTCCATTCTGAAGTCGTATCAGAACACAACCTCGCAGACCGGTTCACGAAGACGCTTCCAGCAAAGCAATTCGAGGGTCATGTACGTAATATGAGATTGAGAGAAATGCCTCACTTGCTTTAAGTACAAGTGGGAGATTGTTAGGAGTGTGTCCTAAAAGCATGTAAAGACATTTGTTTTTCTGTGAATAAATAAATACAACGGTTTATTATTATTGTTATATTTAGATTGTTAAATTATTGTTTGAATAATTTTGTAAATATCATAAAAATTCCATATTCATTATTGACGATGTGATCTGGTATTAATACGAGAGAATTAAGATCACATGAATGAATAAAAATAGTCAACAACAACAAACTAAAGTTATGGAATTCTTTAATTGGAGTTGTAAGTACGGTTTACTGAGTATCATAATGATACAAATAATCTAGATTCGGATTAGTGATGTGGAAAGACATCTCGGTAAAGGTGCTTTATATAATATGATTATATATGACATGGACCGATATGAATTAAAGTCTTTATCCAAAAACCATTTAACAATAAAGATTTGTAATTCATATCACAACTGATGATCATTTATAGATCAACCTAAATCCTGAGTGTTCATGAACTCCTGTTCATGTTTATTAAATCTTTTGATTCATTCGTTAAGGTCTCTTCAAAGAATGAGGCTAATGACTTTTTTTTTGGAGATTTAATATCATGGATGGCTGGGAACATGTATCAACAATACAAAATCTAATCTTTCCTAACGGGTCGTATATTAGTTCTCTTAAGGGTTAATTCTGGAACTGAATGATTTTGAGCTCAAATCTATAATTAGATTATAGATTAATTATTCACTAGTGAATTAATGGTACTTAAGGAATAAGAAGTAAATTAGAAAGGTTAAATGGTAATTCTTCCATTCTAATTTATGAACTAATTAATTAGAGGGTTGAAATATTGTAAGATGGTTATATCAATGGACGACTTAAGAAAAAGATTTCTGTAAAAGTATATCTATAACATAAAGAGTGCAATTCTGAATTTATAGTGGAGTAATATCAGAATTAATAAATTAACTATTATAATTAAAGAGTTTAATTATTTAGTTTCAATTTATTGGAGCTTAATGTTATAGGTCCATGGTCCCCGAAATGGCTCAAACAATCACTGTCAAAGGAAAATACAAAAAATGGGCAAAAAGGACTTATGTGATAAGTAAAATATTTTTCTATGTATCAAACATAATTATTGTTTAATTATGTGTAATTAATTAATTATTTGATTTAACAAAAATATAATTAATTTTGAATTAATTTATTTTTGGGATTTTTGGTATTTAAATAATAATAAAAATTGGGAAAAATCACATGCCATCACATGCATGTGGTACACGTGTGGCACAGTGCACATGCACTGTGCTACACGCATAAGAGAGTTTACTCAATCTCTTGATTCCATAATTTTAGTTATTTAAATATTAAATAAATAATGAGATATTTTAATATGATTAAAATATTATTATTTAAACAAAAATCTGATAACTGATCAGTTATTTTGAATTTGTTTAAAATAACAAATATTTTAATATATTGGATATCAGTTTTTCACATAACGTAACTTTTCAGGGATAGAAAAATATCTAGGAATCTCTCTCAGAGAAAGAGAACAGTGACATAAACAAAAGTCATTGTTCTTCACAAAACCTAGGTCTAAAACTTTATCAGATCTCATGTGTTGAGAACATCTGATAAATAGTTTATTGCCTATTATTTGTATAGCGAGCCCACACTCGTTCTTTGTGTGCCTGAGAACATTTTGGAAGATCTTGGTGTGAGATCTTGAGGATTTAGCCATACAAAAAGATAGCAGCAAGGAAGGACCTGAGGTAATTTTTCTATTCATGTCCTTGATTCAATATATATATATATGCATGTGAAGAAGTAGATCTAGAAATCTTATGGGATTAATCTAACAATTTGCTTGTTGTTCCGCTGCGCATAATCTCTGATTTGATCAATAAAAACCAACACAGTCTACGAGACCGAGTGTAATGCCCCAAATTTCCTGATGAGGTTTAGGACCTTGATTGGGAGGCCGGGAGGGCCATAATTGATTTATTATAGTATTTAATGATTATATGCATGTTTACGTGAATTATATTATTATATGATGGTAAATGCATGCGTATGGGCTCATATGTTAATTATGAGGGTATTTTGGTAATTTGGCTCTGTGGGTGTAATCGTGTATTTTAAGTACATGTTTGTGATTAATTAATATAGTCACATTATAAGGTGGATTGGTTCGAGCTAGTCGACATGAGACGATCATGAGATGTAAGTGTTCGGTCTAGTTATAACGGGTTTAAGTTCGGGGCTCGGGGTGAGTCTCGGGGTGAATTTAATGATTAGAGCATTATCGAGAATTAAAGGGTAATGAGATATAATTTATTGGTATTTGGGAATAGCAGGAATCGGGGAGCGTTAATTATAATTAACGAGATAGGCGGGAAAGGACGGTGTTGCCCTTGGTGGCTGTTAAGGTTTTATTTTAGACCTAAGGGTATTTAGGTCTTTTTACCCTAAGAGATATATATCAGCCATTAAGGATGTAGAAGAGTAGCAAAAATAGAGCTTCTCTTCCTTCTCTCCCGATAGATTTTCTTCCTCTTTTCTCTTTGGATTTTCAAGCTCGGTTTGAGGAATTAAGCCAAGGAACCAAGCTTAGCCAAGCTAGGGTTGTGCTCCACCATTGAAGAGGGTGTGTTGATGAGATTAAGGTGAGTTTCTAGCCACTAGAACTCTTGATTTTGCTCTGTTTTCTATGTTAAGTTTCAGCTGGTTTTTGAGTTGGAAACTTGGGAATTGGTTGGAGTTTTGGCTAGGGTTCTTGGGGTTGTGGTCCCTAGGACATGTGGAGATGGTATTTGGGTTCATTTGGGAGTTAATTTAATGTTTGGAAGCTTTTGGATTGGGTTAGAAATGGTAGAATCGAAAGAAGGAAAAGCTGGGAATTGGCTGGCTGAAGGTAGCGCTACATCGCCCAGTATATGGCGCTACAGCGCTACCTGCAGGGAGGATGGGCGGTTTGTGGTTCTACCTTGAGCGCTGGGGCGCTAGAAGGGCAGCGCTGTAGTGCTACCCTGTTCCTTCAGAACCCTGTTTTGGGTGTTTTTAAGGGCTTTTGGCTTGGGGTTTCAATCCTTAAGGCCCGGGATCGAATCTACTCACTATGTGGGCATGTTTCGAGGTCCCGAGAGTGGGGTTTAGGTTAAGACCCTATCTTTGGTAATTTTCATTAATTGGAGATCGTTTTGGTTATTGCTAGGTGACCGTCAAAGGATTAAGGATCGATCGTTCTCAAGGGTCGTTCTTGTTTTAACTTTTACTCGAACCGGAGGTAAGAAAGCTACACCCTGTGTATATGTGACATGCATGGCTATTATGATGCATGTTGATTGATTATTAAGTATGACATGCATGGCTATTCTCGATGCATGTTGATTGATTGTTAAACGTGACATGCATGGCTGTTACTGGTGCATGTTGGATTGTTGGATATATTGCATACGATGCATAAGAAACATGTAATTAGGACATGCTTTGCATACTGGGTATGATATTGTTCAGAGCTTGAGCCTCTGTGGTTGTACATGGTCCTAATTGTACTAACATCTGTTAAGTAAGCATGCTGAATACCTTGTTTGTGGATATTGGACATGTGATATATGTTTGGTGGCATGGCTTACCTGTGTATGGCGATGACTTATTAGTCAGAATCGACAATGGTGTCAGATTCGTCTGTGAAGCTGTGACTTATTAGTTAAGTTCACCACGGGCTGATCACTGGTCGTATTTTATCGACCTAAGGGTCAGAAGTGGCAGTGCGTTGTGAACGCCGGGCCAAATAAAGATTAGATCTAATCGAGGTCGGCATTGAACGACTCATATGGGGTATTAATGCTGGACCGACCGGAAGGTCAATGAGAACTATAAGCACTTGCCTGATCTAAGACCAGATGATTTCAGCCAAGGTATATGACCCCGGTGACTGTTTATCACATGGCTGAGGGACGTTGTCCATAGCTTCGACTCTAGAGTCGTGAGGAAGGTTATGTTGGTGACCAATCACCTTGCACCTGTCCTAATCAAACTTAAGAAAGAATCACTTATCGATTAAGCCCTGGTGACCCTATCGTCACATGGCTAGAGGGAGCGATGCACACTATTGTGACTTTTGGCTATTGTCACCTATCTGTTATGGACCATTGGTCCTGAATGGCTATTACAATTACTGTTGATATTATATCATGTTACCTGATGATATTACGTCATGTTATCTGTTGATATTATATCATGTTAGATTGTGTTTTCTTGCTGGGCTTCGGCTCACGGGTGCTACGTGGTGCAGGTAAAGGCAAGAGGAAGCTGGACCATCCTTGAGTTGGAGAGCTTAGGTGATGACGTGTACATATGCATCTGCTCGTCCGCCACGACCGAGCTTTAAAGTGGAACTAGGGTTGAACCCTGTTTTGCCGCTTAGAACGGCCTGTTGTAAATATTTTCTGTAATAGACTCTGAAACTTTATTTTCGGGATCCCAATATATATATATTAAACGTTCTAGTGAAACGTTACATCTTAATCAAAGTTTTTAATCCCTAAACCGCTAAACATACCTAGATCACATTTTTGGCTAAATGACTCGATTAGCGAGTTTAGCACTGTTTACAAGGCACACCGTAACGGTCCCTGGAGTTTGGGGCGTTACACCGAGAGCTATACGGTGGAGCATTACTACAACGCCACCCCTAGGGACTTGCGGGAGATCGAGACGAGGAGCCTCGAGAATGTCATGGAGTCTTCGCTGGGGATGAACCTCACGGTAAGGTTACCTAGTTAGTCAATTCTCTGTTTTCTCTTTAGCACATTCCTTACTATCTTTTCTTTGCAGGCAGCTTTGGCTCTACACCGTAGCATAGCTCGGTCCAGGGCCAGGTTTGACGAGATCAAGGGCGAGTTCCAGACTACTCAGGCCACTCTTGCATCTGCACTACAGCAAGAGCGAGATGCCAAGGCTGCCCTGACGGCTGTCAAGGAAAGCGAAAAGGTTGCGCAGGTCGCATTGGCCGCTGCGAAGGCCGATATGGAAGCCGCACAGGGCGCCTTGGCTGCAGTGAAAACCGACCTCGAGGCTGCACAGGCCGCTGCGAAGGCCAAGCTTGAGGAGGCCAAGGTCGGCCTTGTTGCAGAGAGGGCATCTTCCAGCTCCTCCATGGAGGGCATGCTCTATCATTGCTGGGCCTTCAACCAGGATGGCGATTTCTCCTTCCTGGCACCGGAGGTGTGGGAGCCCTTCCTCGAGAAGTTCAAGGCTCGTCTTCAACAGGAGGCGCCCTCTGAGACCAGGGAGACTTCCGCTGCAAGCGAGCAGGAGACCGAAGGGGTGACCTCAACGGAACAGCCTGGGGGGGCCTAGAATTTTTATTTTTATTTATTTGTAATCTTTTACCACAAGGTTTTTCTCCTCGAGACATTTGGTTTTCCCGAGTTTCATTTTAATCTACTTTTACCATTATTTTATTTATTTTTAGCGCATTTGGTAAAAACTTAGTTTGCGTTAATTTTTTATGGATATCTCATGCTTTCTAAGAAAAACATCGATTAACCAATTTAAATCAACTTCTAAGTTTTAGGACCTGGTTGTATCCAGGACGTTGTTTTTAAAAAACTTAGTTCGCGTTAATTCTTTATTGATATTTCGTGCTTTTTAAGAAAAACATCGATTAATCAATTTGAATCAACTTCTAAGTTTAGAACCTGGTTGTATCTAGGACATTGATTTTAAAAGCTTAGTTCGCGTTAATTCTTTATTGATATCTCGTGTTTTTTTAAAGAAAAACAGCGATTAACCAATTTGAATCAACTTCTAAGTTTAGGACCTGGTTGTTTCCAGGATATTGATCTTAAAAACTTAGTGCGCGTTAATTCTTTATTGATATCTCGTGTTTTTTAAGAAAAACATCGATTAACCAATTTGAATCAACTTCTAAGTTTAGGACCTGGTTGTTTCCAGGATATTGATTTTAAAAACTTAGTTCGCGTTAATTCTTTATTGATATCTCGTGCTTTTTAAGAAAAACATCGATTAACCAATTCGAATCAACTTCTAAGTTTAGGACCTGGCTGTTTCCAGGATGTTGTTTTTTAAAAAATGTAGTTCGCGTTAATTCTTTATTGATATCTCGTGCTTTTTAAGAAAAACATCGATTAACCAATTTGAATCAACTTCTAAGTTTAGGACCTGGTTATTTCTAGGATATATGCCCCCCAAGTAACCAAGAAAGGAACTTTCGTGGTTACTTGAAATGTGCTCTTTTAACATTACGTCCACAAAAATATACAATAATACGAAGAAACTATCTCATTATCTAATAAAACAAGGTGGCTTTTCTAACTAAGCCTTACAAAAGTATTACTAATAATATTTCTTCAGGTGTATAGCGTTCCAGGTTCGTGGGACTGCCTCTCCATTAAGCTGAGCTAGCTTAAAGGTTCCTTCTTTCACAACCTCTATTATTTGATAGGGTCCTTCCCAGTTTGGCCCCAACACTCCGTCCTTGGGATCCTTACCAGCTAAGAAGACTCTTCTAAGCACCAAGTCGCCTACGCTAAAGATGCATTTCTTGACCTTTGAGTTGAACTAACGAGTGATCTTCTGTTGATAATGCATGAGCTGTAGCTGCAAAGCTTCTCATTTTTTGTCAATTAGGTCGAGGGACGCGCAGAGCAATTTGTCGTTCTGGTCTTGGTCAAATGTCCGGACTCTATGCGAGGCTATCTTTGCTTCGATGGGAAGGACGACCTCACTCCCAAAAGCCAGGGAGAAAGAAGTGTGACCCGTCGAAGTTCGGTGTGAGGTCCGGTATGCCCATAGTACCTGGGGGAGTTGTTTGGGCCAAACTCCCTTAGCTTCATCCAACCTCTTCTTAAGGCTCGCTTTTAGCGTCTTGTTCACAGCCTCGACCTACCCATTAGCTTGGGGGTAGGCCACGGAGGAGAAGCTTTTAACTATGTCGTGCCTCTTGCAAAATTCGGTGAAGAGATCGCTATCGAACTGTGTTCCGTTATCCGACACGATCTTCTTTGGTAGCCCGAATCGGCAGACAATACTCTTAACCACAAAGTCAAGGACCCTCTTTGAAGTAATCGTCGCTAGGGCTTCTGCCTCTGCCCATTTTGTGAAGTAGTCTATAGCCACCACAGCATAGAAAACTCCTCCCTTTCCCATGGGAAGAGCACCAACTAAATCAATCCCCCAGACCGCGAACGGCCACGGGGATGAGATCATCTTTAGCTCGATTGGAGGGGCTTGGGCAACCGTGGCGAATCGCTGGCACCTATCGCAACTTTTGACATAAGAGATTGAGTCCTTTGATAGAGTGGGCCAATAATACCCTTGCCTCAACACCTTTAAGGCTAGGGATTGCCCCCCAGCGTGATCTCTACAAAATCCCTCATGCACCTCCTGCAAAATGGTCTTCGCCTTGCCTGGCAGAACAAACCGCAGAAGAGGTAAAGAGAGGCCACGCCGGTACAATATCCCGTCTATCATTATATACCTCGGAGCCTGGTAAAGTACCCTCCTTGCGTCATTTCACTCCTCGGGTAACTTCCCTGTTGTGAGGTACTCGATTGTGGGAGTCATCCAGGTCGGTCTGGTGTTGATCATCTCGACCTCTGCCCTAACTTCCTCTATGCTTGGTCTTTCCAAGAACTCTACCGGTACCAGGCCCAAAGTTTCTGCCTCCTCGGAGGTGGCGAGCTTTGCCAGGGCGTCAGCATTGGCATTCTGCTCCCGAGGTATCTGTTCAATTAAGCCGTGCTCAAATGCAGATAGCTCCTTCTTTACCTTGGCCAGGTAAGTAGCCATCTTGGTTCCCCGTGCTTGGTATTCTCCTAATACTTGGTTTACCACGAGCTGGGAATCGCTGTAGCACTGGATGGAGCTAGCCTTCAGCTCTTGGGCCACCCTTAGCCCAACGAATAAAGCCTCGTATTCGACTTCGTTGCTGGATGCTTTGAATCTGAATTGCAACGCAGAGTGGAATCGATGTCCATCCGGGGATATCAATATGATTCTAGCCCCAGACCCATTCTCGTTAGACGAGCCATCTATGAAGACTTTCCACGAGGCCCGAACCGATTCTTCCACTAGTTCTTCTCGGAATCCTGTGCACTCTGCCACAAAATCAGCCAGGGTTTGGCTTTTCACAGTAGTTCGCGGCACGTACAGTATCTCAAATTGGCTGAGCTCGATAACCCATTTCAACAGACGTCTCGATGCCTCAGGTTTCTGCAAAACCTGCCTTAAAGGCTGATCGGTTATGACGTGTATTGAATGGGACTGGAAATACGGCTTGAGCTTTCGGGAGGCCGTAATAAGGCAGGAAGCCATCTTTTCCATCAACGGGTATCATGATTCAGCTCCGAGAAGCCTCTTGCTGATGTAATAGACTGGCTTCTGAGACCGGTCTTCTTCCCGGACAAGTACGACACTAGTCGCATCTTCCGTGACAGCCAGGTAAAGAAAAAGAGGCTCTACTGCTGTTGGTTTGGACAACACGGGTGGCTCGGCTAAATGTGCTTTCAGGTCGAGGAAGGCATGTTCACACTCTTCTGTCCACTCGAATTTTTTATTTCCCCAGAGCAGGTTGTAGAATGGCAAACACTTGTCGGTAGATTTGAAAATGAACCGATTAAGGGCTGCCACCCTTCCTGTCAGACTTTGAACATCTTTTTGTGAATGGCATCTCGAGTAGCGACCTGATCTTATCAGGGTTCGCCTCTATTCCTCTGGTGTTGACAATGAAACCTAGAAATTTTCCTGATGCAAGCCCGACAGTACACTTTTGGGGATTTAGCCTCATGTCGTACTCTCTTAAAATCTTAAAGCATTCCTTCAAATCGGAGACATGGTTATCAGGAGTTTTTGACTTGACCAACATGTCGTCAACATACACTTCCATATTTTTCCTGATCTGATTAGTAAACATCCTATTTACCAACCTCTGGTATGTAGCTCCTGCGTTTTTCAGCCCGAAAGGCATGAACTTGTAGCAATAAACGTTAGTTGGGGTCATGAAGCTAGTGTGCTCCTGGTCCGCTGGATTCATGGCGATCTGGTTATAGCCCGAGTATGTATCCATAAAAGACATGAGCTCGTGCCCCGCTGTGGCATCTACCAATTGGTCAATCCTTGGCAAAGGGAAGCAATCTTTGGGGCAGACTTTATTTAGATCGGAAAAGTTGATGCAGGTCCGCCACTTCCCGTTGGGCTTCGGGACCAAAACAGGATTGGCGTCCTAGATCGCGTACTTTGCCTTGCGGATAAAGCCGCACTTTAAGAGCCGGGCTACTTCCTCCTCTAGGGCCTCAGCTCGGGTCGTGCCCAGGCGCCTTTGTTTTTGGGACTTCGCAGGCACGTTCTTGTCCAAGTTGAGGGTGTGCATGATGATGCTCGGGCTGATCCCTACCATGTCCCCATGAGACCAGACGAACACATCTAGATTTTATTGTAGAAATATAAGCAGCTCTTCCTTCCTTTCGCTACACAGGTTTTCCCCGAGCTTTACCACCTTCGAGGGGTCTTGTGGGTCGATATTCACCTCCTCGAGCTCTTCGATGGCTTGGAGCTTGGATCTATCCTCGCCTATTCTAGAGTCGATATCATCATTCAAGATGATACTCTCCCCACTGGCATTCTGAGGTTTTTCTATCTCTGGAGTAAATCCTACTTCATGAGATTCCTCGTCCCCGCCCTGGATGGCCATCGTCTGCTGCACGGGTCATGACTTTCCCTTCATGGAAATGCTATAGCATTCCTTGGCAGCGAGATGATCACCTCGGATCGTGCATATCCCCGTGGAAGAGGGGAATTTGACTACGAGGTGGCGGATGGAGGCTACGGCCTCAAATGCTATCAACGTAGGCCGAACCAGAATGGCGTTGTAGGCGGCGGGACAATCGATGACCATGAATTTGAGGAGTTTAGAGACAGTTCGGGGCGCCTCTCCCAAGGTAATTACCAGCTTGATTGTCCCTATCGCCGCTGATCCTTCTCCAGAAAATCCATACAGCATCATGGAGGTGGCTTTCAACTCGGTGACAGATAACCCCATCTTCTCCAGCGTAGATCGGAATAGCAGGTTCACCGAACTCCCATTATCGACCAGTATCCTCTTAACTCTCCGGTTGGCGAGCTGGGCGGTTATGACCAGAGGATCGTTATGGGGGAACTAGACGTGACTAACATCTTCCTCGGTGAATATGATTGGTTACCTCTCCAGTCGTTGCTGTTTGGGTAGATGCTGCTCTGGGATGAACTCCACTTTGTTATGAGCCTTCAACTCATTGACATATCTCTTCTGGGCACCTCTGCTCGTGCCGGCCAAATGGGGGCCTCCAAAGATTGTGGATATCTCTCCTCCTATTACAGGACGAGGGGTGTCCTGATTTATCTGGGGCCTGGGCTGACCCACCGGAGCTTCCAGAGTCAGTTGACTGGTGGGAACTCTATTCCGCGCATATTGAGCCAAAGGTCCGGCTTTGATGAGAGTTTCAATCTCATCCTTCAGATGCCTACAATCGTCACTGTTGTGGCCAATGTCGTTGTGGAATCGACAGAACTTGGAAGGGTCCCTCTTGGCCTTCTGGTGCTTCAAAGGCTCTGGTTTCTTCCAGGGGAGGTGGGCAGAGTTGGCTAGGAAAATGTGTTCCCTAGTGTTTGTGAGCTCGGTATAAGTCGCGTAGACTGGCTTAAATTTTTCCATGGGCTTGTTCTTCTTCGGACCGTGCTGGCCGCCCTCGCTGCTCCCTTTTCTTTTGCCTCCATCCACTTGGTTATTTTGTGTAACGGTTTGAGTCATTTTCACGCATCCGTTCCCACTCCAACGGGCTGATCAAGGGCTTGGCTGGTTCTCGTGACCAATGCTTGCGCCTCTTCCAGGTTTATCCATCCCTGGTCCTTGTTCAGGAATTCATCCATGGTGCTGACACCTTTTCTCTGTATCTCTTTCCATAGTCCACCTCCAACGAGGATTCCAGTCCTCAAGGCCATAAGCTTGGAACTATCGTCCACGTCCCTGGCTCGAGCTGCAACGTTCGCGAACCTGCTCAGGTAAGCTTTCAAGGGTTCCTCGGGCTGCTGCTTCACGTTTTCCAAGGTGTTGGCTTTGACGCGGGCAGCTTGAGAAGCTCGGAATGCCCTCTTGAAGTCAGCAGAAAAGGTCTTCCACGAGCTGATGGACTACTTTTTACTCTGCTTGAACCATTGCCTGGCCCGCCCAGTCAAGGTGGAAGGAAATATCAAACACCTTAGCTCGGGGCCAATGTTGTGGGCCATCATCAGGGTGTTGAACATACCCAAATGATTCGACGGGTCTCCGTCTCCATCGAACTTGGACAAGTGGGGCATCCGGAAACCCGGTGGATACGTCGTGGCTGCTATGCTGGGGGCGAAGAGCTCGAGTTCGTCCCCCGAGTCGTATTCGTATTTTTCCTTGTCTGACAAGAGCTTCTTCATCAGCTCCTCCATCTGAGCCAAACGCTCTAGGGTTTGGTCTTTACTTCCTTGGTTGTTCTGGGGCTGTTCACCAACTCCAGTTCCATTGTAAGCGTTAGGCAGGTTATTGTCCCTCCAAGCTTGAGCTTGGTTAGGTGAGACACTCCTGTATCACGTACTTCTGAAAGACCATCCCCTCGACAGGCATGATTACCATTTCTAGCCAGATCTCCCCTCTGTGAGTTGAGGCAATCTCGAAGGTCGACCCTCGGGGTGGCCCGAGGGCTTTGCGCCGAACTCAAACGATTGCGCAAGTCTTCACCGGACCTACCACTTCGGTGGCTCCTGGTCCAGTAACTCCTGTTTGAAAAACTTGGAGCCCGCTGCTAAGGGTGAGGGTCCGGGACTTCCCTGCGCACTCGGCTGTGATGGGAAGGACCGGCGGAAGGAGGATTTCTCCTGCTGATCCCATGAGCCGGAATGTCCCAAACTAGACGGGGAGGAGATGGGTATCTTATTGGCGACGAGGGATGCCTAACTGGTGACGCGATCCTAGTCCCGTTTGGGCGGATCAAGTTAGGTCGCGGCCGCTCCACTCTACCATCCCCCGCATCCTGTGCTCGGCGGTCTGACCGTGGTGCAGGATGGCTGGCCGGAGCAGGTTGTCTTCACGAGCCCTCCCCGGATCTCCTCCGCAAGCTGCCTCGGGCCCTTCTAGGTGCGTTCGATGGTGGAATCGAGCTAGGAGTTGAGGTTCAGATTGATAAGCTGAATTGTTGATTGGCCCTAGGAAACTCCTTAAACACAGTTTCCTAGTGGTGGTGTGACATGGGGGTAGAACTCAGAGTCGAGCCTCTGACTGATCGGCTGGGCTTGGACCAGTTATCCCAGCGGGACTTATGAGTCCCACTTTGCCTCTTTCTGATGTTAGCGTCGGTTGTAAGAGGGGGTAACCGGGCCAAGACTTCTTCGATTTGCTTGTTTGCTATTGAAAGCTGACTCCTTAACTGTATGTTCTCCATCTCTATCGCGGTTAGGAAATCCGGGTTCAGATTTGGCGGCCGGGGTGCCGAACTCCCTGTGTCGCCCTGACCCATAGGCTGCTTTTCCGGTCGCTATTGGACCTTGGGGTTTTGTTCATCGGATATGGCGGCATGGTGGGCCTCCTGCCCATCATGTTGATCCACCTCATTACCATGTCTCGAACGAGTAACCACCATGGTTAGGTTTTTGCGATAACACCAATCTAATTTCTCTCAATGAAAGCCCCAAACTGTTGACGCGGTTCTTCGCCAACAGATAATTATACGAATAAACATGATGGATTAATGCTAAATAGTGAACCGTAATATGAAAATAACGTAACTCTAAACTGGTGAAATTAGTATCGTGGGAAGGTTATCACTCCTTTCCTTTTAGGTGGTTCGAAGGTTAAAATCCCTCTAGTCCACAAGTCAATATTATTGATCTCTCTTGACTATTCCTTATAGGATGTTTCTTTACAAAAAATACGCCAACCCCTTGCAACGAGGGTCTTGGTATTTATAGGGAGAGGATACCTGGGCGTTGGTAAAAGGGGTCATCCCGTGACCTTCTTACCCATCCTGTCATCTCTGTGACACTGATGATTAATTCCTAAAACCTAAAAGTGAGGTGTGGTCTAATCAATAGGTAAGGGGGGATAATGGGCCGCATGGCCCAAACTAGTCGCGGGGTGTCTGAACATGCACGTTTATACTGTGTGTCTGAGAATTCAGGAACGGAATAGACACGTGATGTCTGATATGTGCACATTTACATTGTGTGGTAGCCTTTACAAGGATTCGGGTGTCAGATCTATACCGCACCTCGAGCTTGATGTAGCGCCAGCTCGTGATATCCATACTGCTGACCTGCTACCTTCGAGTAGACTGCTAACTCTCTGATCAGCTCGGGCTGGAGAGGTGGAGACTCGTAACAGCAGCTCCGGGTGGACGATTTACACGTGGCGGATTGCATTATGCCCTTTTCCAGCTCGCTAATAACTCGTGGATATTTAGGGCGTACAGCTGGGAACATGTATTACAATAATGGAATCCATATTTTCCTAACGGATCGAATATTGGTTCCCTTAAGGGTTAATTCTGAAATTGAATAGTTATTGAGCTCAAATCTATAATTTGATTATAGATTAATTATTCGCTAGTGAATTAATTGTACTTAAGGATCAAGAGGTAATTAGAAGGGTAAAACAATAATCTTGACCAACTCTAATTAACGAACCAATAAATGGAGGACAGAACTGTAATGTCTCAAATTACCTAATAAGGCTTAGGGCCTTGATTAGGGGGCCAAGATGGAAAATTATTTATGATATATGTGTCTATGTGATATATATGTGTATCAGTATCTAATTATGTGAGTTATATTATGACATGACTAGATATGCATGATTAGGTGTATTAAATATGCATTTGGGCTCGTTTCTTATTAGAAGGGCAATTTTCATAATTTGGCCTGTTACGGGTATATTTGGAATATATGTGCATATATGTGATATATGTGTGAGACCACATTATTATGTGGATATATTTGGGTTACTCGGCACGAGGCAATCCTAGGGAGCAAGTTAGCAAGAAAGTCACAATAGTACCAAATACCCGACTCGAGGTGAGTCAAAGGGTATTTTGAGTATTTAGTACATTACCACGATATCAGGTAATGGGAATAAATATTTGAGGATATATTCAGAGTTAGTGAGATTAAGAGGGAATTTCGGGAATTTTTACCATGTTACCCTCGGGGTCATTTTCGGTATCCCGAGCCTCGGGATTTGCTTAGAGTTACTTGAACTCTAAGTAAGCTACACATAAACATACAAACACTCAGTAGCCTTAGAACATAACATAACCAAGAGGAAACAAGCATAAACAAACAAAGCTCTCTCTCTCTCTCTCTCTCTCTTAATCGTTCTCTCTCCCATTCTCTAAGTTTTGGCTTGATTTTTGGATAAATTAGTGGAATTCAAGCTTGGGATTGAAGGCTTAGGTCTAGGGTTAGATTAGCTGCAGCTAGGAGGATACAAATCACAGTTGAGGTAAGTTGCAAATCTTTGTTTGATTTAGTTCTTTTTTTTTTTTTTGTATTCTTGAGCTTATGGCTCAAGGTGTTGAATTTTGTGTTTTGATGGGATTTTAAGTGAGTTAGGGCTGGGTTTTGTTAATGATAAAGTGCTGAGAATGTTGGGGGAATAGAATTATAGTTTTGAGAGTTATTAGGATGGATTTTTGGTAAGATTTGGCTGAGGAAAGCTGAGAAAAAACTAGGTTCGCAGGGTCGCACGCGCGACCGTGTTCTTGGGGTGCCGTGACCTACGTGCACTCAGGGCTCAGGGGATTCTGTTTCGCACAGGCGCACCGTGACCTTGTAGGTCTGAGTTGCGGCGCGTTTCCCAAGTAGTGCAGGGGCTGGGAGCCTCTGACTTGAGGCACACCGTGACCCATTAGGGGGTGCCGCGGTGCGCATAGGCAAAAAAGGCCAAGGCAGGTTTTGGGTGACGGGAACTCAAACTTAAAGGTTCGGGATCGATTCTACTACCCGGTTTAGTAGAATTCGACGTCCCGGAGGTTAGGACTCAGTCCGGAAGTTTTTACTCGCTCGTTATTAACGAGATTCTATATTATGGTTATGAATAGGTTACCGCTAGCGTCTCAAAATTAGAATCGTGCTTGAGGGTCGTTCTTATTATACATTGCACTCGGACCTAAGATAAGAAGACTACACCCAGTACGTGTTAAATGTGAATATCCGCGTGGTTAGGGCCAACCCCATTAAGCAACATGGTCATTATTGTGTTTGTATTTAATTGGTTGAGATATATGATAAATATGTATTCATACTTGTATTACCTAAAGTATGCTTATCAGTATCTGGTTATTTGTTCAGTTGATTGTTAAATATGATTATGAATAGGGCTTGGGCCCCTGAGAATGAACATGATTATGATTATGTCTGTGATTAATTGATTAAGCATGCTTGAATGCTTTGTGTTGGGATAACTGTTAAATGATGTATGCTTGTTTGCATTATCTAATTGAAAAGCCTTGGCTCATAAGTCAAGGGCAGCAATAGCACGCTGAGTGCTGGTCGATATGGTTAGGCCTAATCAGGAGCGCATTATACACTTTTTCCAACCCATTGGTCGTGGAAAATTAAAGTGCTAGGTACGCTGGGCCAGCTCCAAGGCTGGTTATACAAAGGATAGGAAACATGCCCCGGAGTGACTCATTAGTCCCATATCCTAGGGTGTTGGGCCCCAGTATTACTTAACAATCGTTTATTTAGGACAGCAGGCCCCGTTATGACTTGGTAGTCATTTATTTGTAATTGTATTCATGTATGAGTAGGTTATTACTGTTGGGCATGCTGTATATGCATCTTGAATCTGTATTTACTGTTCATGCATATTTTTTAAGTTTTCTTGTTGAGCCTTGACTCACGACGCTATGTGGTGCAGGTAAGGGAAAATGGAAGTTGGACCAATGATTAGTGGTTAAAAATGCATATTTATTGATTTTTAATGGTCAAAATAAATTAAGTTTAATTGATATTTTCATTGAATTAATATAATTTATTTTATAAATGAAAATGTTTGATTATGATTTAATTTATTGTTATTTTGTAGGAATTAAAGATGCATTTTTTCATAAAGAAAAGAAAGAAGAAAGAAATAAATAAAGTTGAAGAAATGAGGAAAAGTTAGCATTTTTGAAGAAACTTGGCCCACAATTTCGGCCCAAATGCCCAGGCCCGCCTGGTATCTTTCACCCCCAACTGCCAGGTGGCGTGCCCTCCTCGCGCCACGCGTCCCAACAACACTCCAGTTAGCCACCGAGATTGTGCCACCAGTCCGCCTCCTTCAGCCATGTGCTCAATCTCCAGCGTAGCCCTCCAAGCCTCTCAAGACCCGTGGCTTCCCAGCATTCTTGCGGCCCAATGTAAACCATCAGCCCAATTTGCCTCCTCCAGCAGCTGAAATCTCCCTCACACAAAGACCCAGCAGCCATCTGAAGCCTCCTCCTCCAGCTTTGCCTCCTAAAGCCTAGTGGCCCAACACACCTCTTCCAACTCAGCCAGCTTGTTGACATGGCCTCCTCCCATTGGCTGGGAATGGGTCAAAACCCTCCTGTACCACCAGCCACCTTTGGCCCAACCTTTCATGCACCTTGGGCCATGCACATTGCCATTTTGAGCTTTAAAGCTCATCTTTTTTGGTGTTTTTGAAAAAGAGTATTTTGACCATACACTAAAATAACTAGGTTAATATTTATAATAAGATTTGATTTTTCAAAATCATATTTTATTATTAATATTTCAGATTTATTTTGTAAACCCCATTTTGTTGTTTGATTTCTTTTTAGTCATTTTCTCCCTCTATAAATAGGGACTCTTCTTTCACATTTTCTATATAATTTTTAGGTAGCAAAACTCTACCAAATTTTAGTCTCATTTCTCATATTTTCTCTCTAGAATTTCATGAGAATGTCTAGCATAATAGGCTAACCTTCTTAGGAAGGTTAGGATGATCCTATATGCACTATGAATTTGTTTGGTATTTTTGATTCACTATGTGCTTAAAGTTTATATATTTGAGTGATTTATTTTCTTTCATCTCTACTTCTTCATCTTGTTATCTGTATTTATGTTTACTAATAGTATATAAATTTTATCATGCACTTTCTATGTATTATCAAATTAGTGAAAATAATATAGATAATATCTTTATCATTTTCTCCATCTCACTCATATATATGTACTTTTGCTAAAATCTATATAGAATTAGTCATGCTCTTTCTATGTATTTTATAAATAGTAAAAGTAATATTTGTGTTAGGTTTTATGTCCAATATTTTATTGCATTATTTCCAATGGTATAATGTCATTTTTAGATTTCTCATAAGATTTATCTCATCCTTCCATGGTAAAGAATAATAATCACTTGAATACATTTTTGTAAAATATATTTGTGCATCAATGTTAAATCTTCCAAATGAATAGTTGGGATGTGAACTATCCATTTGTGTAATTTTTGTGAATCAAAGATCCAAATAAATAAGTATGCATATTGGTGACTCTTGATCCTTCCTACTTGTTACATATTGTTACATCACACTTTAATCTATCTTTATTCCTAATCTTTAAATCTCAAAAACAAAAAAAAGATGAGTTGGAGAGCTTCGGTGGCAACGTGTACATATACGGCTGCTTGACCACCACGACTGAGGGTATCTCAGAGGAACTAGGGTTGTAACCCCTATTTTGTCGCTTAGGTTGGCTGGTTATAACTTTTGAACTGCAATAGCTCTTTTAAACATCTATTTATGTTATTTTGGGATCGCATGTATGAATGCAAAAAATTTTAGCGAAAAGTCAAAGTTTCCTTTTGACCAAATATTTTAACCCTAACCCTTGTCATTAACCTTAGTTACACGTTTATAACCAACAGACTTGATTAGCAAGTCTGACACTATTTAAAGTACACAATGTAACAGTCCTGGATTAGGAGGACGTTACAAGAACTGCATTTATTGATTATATCAATAGACTACAAGAGAAAACTCTGTAAATATAATTCTATAAATACTTTGAGTGCAATTCCATATTTATAGTGGAGTAATCATGGAATTAATAAATAAGATTACTGGATTAAAGAGTTTCATTAATAATCTGGTTTATTGAAGCTTCGTATTATAGGTCTATGGTCCCTATATCACCTCTGTCCTACATTGTCAAGGGTAAGGATTTCAAAAGAAAGATTTGTAGAGAGAAGGACTTAATTTCAAAGGAAAGAATTTTCTTGGGCAATGAAATAATTATGTGATAGTTATGGGTAATTGATTAATTAATTATTTAACTATATATTGAAAAACTATAGGTTAAAATAAATATTAATCTTGTTTGGATTAATATATAAAGAAAGATTAATAATTATCTTATTTAGAATAAGATATTTATTTAAAACTGATATTTTAAGTTAAAGTTAATTTTGAATTAATTGATATTTATTTTGGGATAAATATATTGTCTTAAACATTAATTAAATAAATAAATGAGAAAATTAGGGTTAACCTTAATGGTGTGGTCGACACACTCACTGTACAGTGAGCGTGGCGCCACACACAAGGATTTTCTATCCGTGGGATTTGAATTTTGAATTTCAAATAATTTGTTTTATTTAATTATTCTTTTTTTAAATATGATTTAAATTAAATTATTAAATAAAGTTATAACTGATCAGTTTTATTTTAATAAAACAACGATCAATTGAATTATTTAATTATCCTTAAAAAAAACTGAAAAGAAGCGATACTTTAAAGAAGGTCGTTGTTTTTCACAGACCCTTTCTCTGAAATAGAAGCGATAGTTTTCCTAAATCTGAAAACTATTCAATTCCTACCCTCTCTATCAAAATTCTCTAGATCTCATGTGTTGAGTACATATGGAGAGTTATAAATCAACCTTTTGAATCCTACGTGCCCACAAACGTCCTTGTGTGTTTGAGGAATGGTCTGGAAGATCAAGGTGTGAGCTTTCAGAACTTGGATAGGAAGATCGATGATTTTATACAAAAAGATTTGAGGACACTTGATAGGCTACAAGAGGTAATCTCTAATCTGATTGTATGTGATTTAATATATATATGTGTGTGTGTGTGTGATCTTGGCTGATATTAATAGTTATTAAAATGGGTCATTCCCGGCTGCGTCTCTTTGATTTGTTCTTTTAATACCAACAAGTTCCTCCAAAACTACTTTGCTCCGAGGTTTATAGTTATTCATATAGTTGTGTTCAAGAAAGGTCGCATTTGTTGAAACAAATACCATTTGGTCCTTGGGACTATAAAAGAAACCGCCTCTTTTTTTCTAGAGCATAGCCCAAAAAAATGCATACTTTAGACCTTGAATCAAGTTTCCCAAATTTAGGTCTAAGAACATAAGCAGGACAGCCCCAAATGCGGAAATGGTGCAAACTAGGTTTGTTTCCATTCTACATTTCCAGTGGTGTTTTGCTTATGGTCTTAGATGGGACCATATTCAAAATGTAAGTTGCTATTTGAAGTGCATATCTCCAAAATGAGAGAGGAAGTGAAGAGTAGCTTAACATAGACCTGACCATGTCCAACAAAGTCATGTTTCTTCTTTCTGAAACACCATTTTGCTGTGGTGTTCTAGGTTTTGTGAGTTGGGATAGAATACCATGCTCCAGCATGAAATCTTTGAATTCTAAATCCAAATATTCGCCACCTCGATCTGATCGAAGTGTTTTAAGAGTCTTACCTAACTGCTTCTTTGAATTCTTGAAACTTACCAAAGGTTTCATATTTCCTATGCATTAGATAAGTATGACCATATCTTGAGCAATCGTCAATAAAAGTGACGAAGTACTCATACCCACCTTTTGCGTGTACATTGATTGGACCACAAACATCACTGTGTACAAGCTCCAAAGGTTCTTTAGCTCTATTTCCTTTCGCAGAGAAAGGATGTTTGGTCATTTTGCCTTCTAGACAAGATTCACAAACTGGAAGAGTTCCAACTCTTAGTTCTCTCAAAGGTCCATCTTTTGTTAACTGGTTTATTCTATCTAGTCCTATATGACCAAGTCAAAGATATGCGTCATCCTCATTTGAAACTTTTTTGTCTTTTGTTTCCTTTCGATTTTTCTACTTTAAATAATTTCGAGTTATTTAGAGTTTGTTTAATAAATGAAAGCATTAAAGTCCAAATATTCATTTGCATTTCTAAAGAAAAATTAAAGAATAATCAAATTATAAATAAAATATTCTAAAGTCAATACATGCAATGGAATTAAAAATACTAAAAGAAACAAACTAAAACATTGTTCAAACAACAATAAGGTTTTCTTTTAATAAAATCAAAAGAACTTTAAAATAAAAGGACTTCCTTCAGGCTGTGACTCATTTTCCCTCTCTTCCATGGCGAAGAAGAAGAAATCGGCCAGAAGCCTGTGACTCGCTCGGTTGCTCAGGGCTCGCCTTCAATCCAAGATGTGAATGTTTAGGAAGGTTTTGTTGTTGATAATGTGCCCGTGGACGGTGAAGATCTGACTCAGGGTTTGACCCTAAATGTTGAAGCGATGGGTTTGACGGATGGTGGAGCAAACCAGATGGATGAGCATACGGCTTCTGAAATGGAAATTCCATCTAGTTGGGCGGACAAAGTGGAGGTAGGAGACTTTCAGACTTCGGCCCAAACTCACTGGCAACAATTTAAAACGGGTAATCATTCTTTTTCTAACCAGAAACTTGAATATGCTGAACCATTGATTAAAGATGGTAAGAAGATTGCTCTAGTTGATATTGATGAAGTGAAATGCCAATCGACTAATTGGAGGTCTGCTGTCATATGTATGGTTCTTAGTTCTAATCCTCCAATGGCTGTATTTGAAGGGTTTATCAAAAGGGTTTGGGGTCATCTAGGGATTGCTTAAATAGCCAGGATGACAATGGGTCTGACTATGGTCAAGTTTAATGATGATGCTACTAGAGATCATGTTCTGGAAACTGGTGTTCTTCATTTTGATAGGAAGCCAGATATAATTCGTCCATGGACAACTGATCTAAGTGCATTTCGTATGATCCGTTCAGTGCCTCTTTGGATTAGGTTACAAGATTTAGGCCTTCAGTATTGGGGTAGTAAATGCCTTAGTGCCCTTGTGAGTACGATCGGCAAATCGATAATGGTGGATAAATTTACTCGAGAGCGTACTAAAGTTTAGTTTGTTAGGATCCTGGTGGAGATGGAAATCACAGATACTCCTCCTAGGACCATACATTATTTGAATGGACATGGTCAGATAACAGAACAAGGGGTGGACTATGAATGGTTGCCAGTTAAATGCAAATCTTGTGCAGGTTTTGGTCATTCTATGGTTGACTGCCGCAAGGAGATGAAACCTCAGGGGATTAAGAAGGATAATCCTCCTAGAAATCCTCCTGTGGAAGGGCAGGACAAGGATGAGAAATCTGTACCTGATTTGCCTATGAATTTGGCTGAAGCTCCTACTGTTGCTGAGGGCCAGATTTCTAGTGATAAGGGTTGGCAATCTCCTAAGAAAGTGGCTCCTTTGTATAACACATGGGACAACAGAGAGTAACAACAAGAGAGCCAGTAAAGTGTCTGTTGAACCAGGCCAGAATCAGACAAACCCTTTTATGGTGCTCCAAGAACAGAAAGAGAGGGAGAAAGGAGGTTTAGGTGAAGTTAGTTCGTCTTATGGATAACTGTAATATATTGAGCTGGAACTTAAGGGGGTTGAATGGTCCGAAAAAGCAGACTGTTGTGTTGGATATTTGTGGTAGGAATAAAGTGGGGGTTGGTACTCTCTTGGAAACTAAAATGAAAGGGAATAAAGTCAAGGAGTTGATGGTTAATAAATTTTTGAACTGGGATTATTATTCCAGTCCTGTTACTGAAGGTAGAATATTGATCATATGGAGGAAGATTTTTGTCAAGGTTATAGTTCTTGAGGAGATAAATCAATATGTTCACTGTTATGTTAAAATGGTTGGTCATAAAAATCCTTTTAGTGCTACATTTGTTTATGGGCTTAATACTATGGAGGAACGGAAGATCTTATGGCAAAGATTACCTAAGCTCTCTCTTCTAGCTGCTTCTTGGGTTATTTTGGGAGATTTTAATGCAATTTTTACAGCTAAGGATAGGAATGAAGGAAAGCCTGTGTCTAAAGCTGAATTATTAGATTCTTCTCAATGGCTTGCTAGGAATCAAATGGATTCGCTTAAAAGAACTGGCTCCTTCTTTACTTGGACTAATAATCAAGATGGGCCTGCTCGCATTTACTCTAAGATAGATCATGTTTTTGCTAATGAGGATTGGCTGGATTTGTTTCCTAATACAACAACAATTTTCAACTGGGAAACAGTTTCTGATCACTGTTCTTGTACAGTTTTTATTCTGGCCATGGAGAACTTGGGAGTCAAATTGTTTCGTTTTTATAATTTCTGGACTGATCATAAAGATTTTAAAGAGGTGGCCTTAGATAGCTGGAGGAAGCCGATTTAGGGGACTAGTTTGAAGGCCATTTATCTAAAGACAATGCGGGTGAAACACAAATTGAAAAGATTTAACAGGGATCATATTGGAGACATAGGAGTGCAATTTCAATAGGCTAAAGATCATTATCAGGCTGCTCTCTTCCATACTCAGCAACATCCTAGTGATCTTACTCTTCAAGATAAAGTCAAGGCTGCTGCTGATGCTTTTATAATTCAAGAGCAAATGTATCATAGTTTCTTGGCTCAAAGAAGCAAGCTTACTTGGTTAGGGAAGGGTGATACGAATACTGCATATTTCCATGCTTGTCTGAGCAAGCGTAAGGAAGAGAATAGGATAGCCTCTTATGTTACTGAACATGGTAGGGTGGTGGATAACTTTTCAGAAGTGGTCTCTCATTTTCTGAATCACTTCAGGAGTATTATGGGCAGCCCTAGTTCAGCTACTAAGAAGTTAAATATTCATTGTGTAGAGATGGGTTCCAAACTCTCAGTTAACTAGCAGCTTCTTTTGTTGAAGCCTTTTTCTCACAAGGAAACTCGAGATGATTTATTTAGTATCCCCATAATCAAATCCCCGGGTCCAGATGGGTTTGGTTCTGGTTTTTTCAAGGTGTTGTGGCTGGACTTTGGTAGTGAAATATGTAGAGTTGTAGGACAGTTTTTTGAGACAGGCAATATTCCTGAGGAGCTTCTTAATACCACACTGTCTTTGGTCCCAAAAAATGACAATCCTTCACAGGCTGTGGATTATAGGCCTATTGCTTGTTGTTCTACCATCTACAAATGTATTTCAAAGCTTCTTTCTCTCGATTGGCTAGGGTCCTTCCTTACTTAGTTCAATCAAATCAGGGGGCTTTTGTTCAAGGGAGATCAATAACTCATAATATCTTGATTTTCTAAGATCTTATCAAGAATTATGGGAGATCTTCTATCTCGCCTAGGTGTGCTATTAAAATTGACATAAGTAAAGCTTATGAAACAGTAGATTGGTGGTTTATTGAGGATCTCTTAAAGGCCTTGTGTTTCCCCGTGAGATTTATAGGTTGGATTATGACATGCTTAAAAAACACATCGTATTTCTTGCTCATGAATGGTAGGGTTCAAGGTAGTTTTAAGGGTGAGAAGGGGCTTCGTCAAGGGGATCCTATGTTGCCTCTTTTGTTTGTCCTAATCATGGAATATCTCACTAGGAGTCTTCAACTGGCAGCTCATGATTCTGCTTTCAGGTTTCACCCAATGTGTAAAAGTCTGAAACTGCTTAGTTTATGTTTTGCAGATGATCTGATTTTATTTTGTAAAGGATCCCTTGCTGCTGTTCAAGTGCTCAAGGGTGCTTTAGAGAATGTCAGTTCTACTACTGGGCTTCAAATTAATGCTAGCAAATCTCATATATACTTTGGGGGAGTTTTTGCTGCTGACAGACAGATAATGGCTGCTGAGTTACAGCTTTCCGAAGGGTCTTTTCCTCTTAAATATCTTGGTGTTCCTATGAGACCAACTAAATAGAAGCATGAAGACTGTGACATTATCATCCAAAAATTCAAAATGCGATTACATACTTGGGCTAGCAGGCACTTATCCTTTGCTAGTAGAATCCAACTTATTCATTATGTTCTCTTTGGGCTGCGAAACTACTGGATGAGCATTTTTGTTCTTTCCCAGAGTATTATTAAGGAAATTGAAAATTTTTGTCGTGGTTTTCTTTGGGGAGTTAATGGAAATAGGAGCAAGATTCATGTGGCATCTTGGTGGAAGGTCTATCTGCCTAAAGCTTATGGTGGCCTTGGGTTCAGAAAAGGTTCAGTTTGGAATCGAGCCATCTTAGCTAAGTATATCTGGTCTATTTCTGAGAAGCATGATGTGCTTTGGGTCAAATGGATTCAATATACTTGAAAGGCTCAGATTTCTGGTCTTATAGGCTGCCTCCTGATACTAGCTGGTATTGGAGGCTGTTATGTAATCTAAGGGCAGCTGTGATGAGATTAGAGTTGCTGGTGCTTCAGGAAAGTTTCATTCCTCAAAGCTGTATAATAGTTCTCTTTGTCAACAACAGGTTGGCTATCATCGAGCTGTTTGGTGTAGGTTGTCTATTCCTAAGCACAGATTTCTGCTATGGCAAGTTGTTAACTCTCAGCTGCTTACCTATGATAATATGCTCAGTTTTTTTTTGGCTTTTGATTCTATTATGTGTCCTGTATGTGGTAGCTCTGCTGAGAGTCATCCCCATTTGTTTTTCGATTGCTATCTTTCCAAGCAAATTATAGAAATTATTTTTTACTGGATGGGTTTTCAAGCATGGCCTTCTGAGTATACTGGTTGGATGGTTTGGATTTCTAGCAGGAAACCAGGAATCATTTTTTCTATCATTAACTTGATTTTGGCAGCTGTTGTTTATAGTATTTGGAGGAATCGAAATAGATGTATATTTGATAAATTTTCTTGGACTGCTGCTTGTATTGCTTCTAAGATTAAGACTATGATTCAGTACAGAGTTCTCATTGTAAAAAATAGGAAATTGTCTATACAGGAATAGAGATTTATAGCTAAGATTACAATGTAATTTGGTTGAGGGGCCTTTTGTGCTGCCTTTGTTTGTACGGGTTGGAGGGGTTTGTTCCCTGTTTTTTGGGTTTGAGGGTTGTTTTTGTTGCCTGCATTTGTATGGACTTGGCTGGTTGATTAATGAAGTATATTTTCTTCTTGATAAAAAAAAGGGACTTCCTTCAACGCTTTCTTGAATTAGACGCTTTCTTTCTCTTTGACTTCATGAACATCATCAACATCCTTATCTGAATCTTAAGATTCAATTATCTATAGAGAAGAATAAACATTGTTAGTGGACCCTGAGTGTAAAATTCAGGATGACATGTCTTTTTTCACTTAGTTATAAGAATGAATAAATCATATTTTCCTTTCTTATTCTTCATAATTTTAGCGATTATTTCACGCTTAGCTTATAAGATTTCATTATCATAAGACCACTTATCATATATGTGTCCATATATAGCATGGATGACCTCCCATATATCATATATAGATTTAAGGCTTTGTAGAGTATTTTTTATCGCTATACTTACTGATAGAAGCAAAAAATACATTGCCATATGATTTATTCTCAACCACTTGGTGTACTCAAACTGATCATTCACTGAAGCTTCTATTGGTGGTTCATGAGTTGGTGGTGTTTTAACAACTTCCATCAAATTCTCTCTTAGTAATAATATATCGATATAATGTCTCCAAAATACTATATTTTCATCATTAAGTTCAATCACTACATTGCAGTCGTTTTCAGACATTTTAACTTAGAGAAATAAAATACATTGATATTACTTTTTGAAAAATATCAATAATTTGGAAGGTAAATATGATGCATGAATGCAATCAATTAAAACACATAAACTAACATTTACTATTCCATGATAAAACTACCCAACAAATAAAGTGTCGCCTTAGGGTCGGTCAAGTTAAATTCAGATAGCTTATAAGACAATCTTATCTTCATTATTTAAAATTTAAAATAACTCTATATTTTCTCTTTTAAAAATAAAGCATCGCTGGTTTGGTCAAGATGCAATTATCCACCGCAAAAGCTTAATTACATCTTTGTAAGTGTAACCCATTATTTCAGAATTCATGACTTAACTTAGAGAGTGTCGCCTTAGGGTCGGTCAAGCCTAAAATACATCACTATTTCCTATCTTCGTAAGAAGCCAACCTTAGTATTAATATGTCTGGAAACCTTCCGTAGGGGGACGAAAACAATGTCGCCTCGAGGCCCTATTCATATCTCACGGTGTTGTACTAATAATGGAGATCATATGTCACATTAAGATGTTCACCTTCTCCCACTTACTATTTTATAAATAATGTGTTTTATTAAAATACTCAATTAATACCAAATTAATCACTAGTTTATTAATAAACCTATGAATGCAATTAATTAAAAAATATATTCAATTATAAAACAACATGTTTCTACGATTAATGTGATCTAAATAATTACCCATTACATTCATCTAACTTTACTAAAACACTTTTTAAATAAAATTGGTTGTCTTAAAGGCCTACAAAAACTATTGCATTTGTTATGGTGTGATTTTACCAAGTTTTAACTAATTTAATATTTAGTAGTTTTTTTATAAAAAAAAAACTCAGTAGCTTACATGCAATCAGTTTCTCCAAAATAATTCATATAAATAATTAGGACAATCCTAAATAATCATGTTTCTAAAAGATGCATGATTAATGAAAAATGTGTGGGGTTTTATGAAGGACATGTAATTGACTAATGCATGATCATGTTTTCAATCATTAATTTACATAAATACAATAAATGATGAACCAAGTACTAATAAGTATTTCTAAATTTATAGCCCTTTGAAAAAATATAAATAAAATTATAAAAAAGTAAGTTGTTTGCAAGACTCCAAGAATGATCTTCCTCTCTTTTAGACTTTCTTTATAATTCTTAGGAATTTGTTAGGCCCAACTAACTAATTAGAAACTAACTTTCTAACTATTTTATTTAATTAAAACTAACTTTTAATTAAATAACCATTTTTGTCATCTTTTTAATTTAGTTGAATTTTAATAATTAAATAATCATATTTAAATAATTATTTAAAATTAAGATAAGATTTTAACTAAGTAATAGATATCTTATTTTTCCAATTAAAATAAAATGAGATAATTAAACTTTTAGATTCAAACAATTTAAAATTAATTAAATAAAAGATAATTCACACAAAAATATGATCTAGCTTTGGGCACCATGTGTGGTACCCTAGGGTTACGGTTGGTGGCACATGGGAGCCTCAAAAAGCTTGGGTGGCTCGCGGCTAGGAAGTTGGGCAGTGGCATGGCTGGGAATGCAGACACGCAAGTGCAGGCACACAGGCGAGGGGTGCTGGCAGCAGGCGCATGGGCGCGGGTAGCAGGAGCAGGGGCGTAGACCCGCAGGCGCAAGTGGCGAGGGCTTGCTGGTTGTCGTGGCTCGGTTGTCACTGGTGCGTGCGGCTAGGGCTCGGGCCATAGGCTCGGGTCCTTTCTCTTCTTTGTGTACAAATTTTTCAAATACATATTTCGAAAATAAAATTTACAAAAATCCTATGCCCTTTATGTTGGGAAAACTTATACAGAATCTTATTTATTTTCATGTAGATCTTATATAAAACAAATTAATATAAGATAACCTAGAACATATTTCTAAAATTGAATTCAAATAGAAATAATGATAAGTACAATTACATTATACGCAACGGAATGATAGAGTCATTCCTTCAGTTTCTCTAACCCTTTGTTATCCAAAAAACAGACACTGATGACGTGGTAGGTGATTTCTAGACACGTGGCTGACACCTGGCAGAGTTCTGTTAGAATATCGACCAGTAAGATATTGCATGCATAACGGTTGAGTTTTTCTTACGACCAGCCTGGTCGTACACTCCGCATATTTCAAGATAATTTTGTAAAGATCTAAGTCAATCCCGAGATTGTCTCCAATAATTCTTGATGATCTGATTAATTAGGAGAGAATATCTGTAACAAATTGATGTAATCCTCCTTGAACCTATAAATAGAGAAATATAGTTCAAGGAGGGGACTTTGGGCTTTTGGCTTACTTGAGAGCATAGATTTACGAGAGAATTAGAGCTAATACATTACGATATATTGTTTATTCTTCAGAGGTTGGTGAAACTCATAGAACCCTAGCTCTTTGATCACTCATTTGAATCCCATATCAATAATAGCTCAAGTGGACGTAGGTTATTACCAGTTTCTGGGGCCGAACCACTATAAATTCTTGTGTGCTTTACTGTTTTTGTCATTATATTCATTCTAACATATCTGTCCACATCAAGCATTTTTGACTCTGTGTCAGTTGAGAGCTTGATACGATATTATTAAAACAATAATGGTGAAAACCGCAAAGAAGACTGGGCAGGCGACTGACGCTGCACCATCTCAACCGCCTCCTCCTCCAAACGTGACCGAAGATGAGCCACATTTGGAATTCGATGAGGAAGAACTGGATTCCGAGACGCTAAGGAATACCCTAGGGGTATTGTAGGATGAACTGGCCAATCTGAGGGCCAGCTAGGAAAGTGCTACTAAGATTATGGCGCGGCAACAACAAGAAATTGAGTGACACCGCCAGGAGTTGAGTGAGAGACAGGAAAAACTCCTTTTAGGGCGGGAAAAACTTGGTTTTTCAACTGGCATAAAAATCAAATTTTTACTTCGGTTTTACGTCCTAAAGTCGTGATCTCAACTATCGAACTAACTCGTAACTCCTTAATGGCAAAGAAATATCATCCTATACAACATCACCCATTAAAACCCCTACTGTCATGCATCTCAACCCAGAAACGTAAAAGCTTAACAGTCATCCACAGAGACATGCACGGTAAAAATAAAGAGCATAGGAGTTCTGAGACTTACTAGAGAAAAGATCGTGGAGGTTTAAGAGAGTTTTGAGTGTCGACGAACTGACGAACTGGATCTTGAAAACACTGGAAGGTGGTCTCCAAAAGAGAATGGAAGTTCTGATTTTAGGGTTTCTTGAAGGAAGAATGACTTGCGAAAAAAGGAAAAGAAAACTCTGGGAAGCCTATATATATTTCCGTGGCATGAAAGAGGAAGTAATCATCAGTTCCTCTTTTTCGAAGCATGGGGAAGGGTGATAGCCATCAAAAAGTTACTTGGGAACCAAAAAGCCGTGATTAGACAAGGGTAGGTTACTTTTCCCAAGGTTGCACGAATTACTCTGATAGGTCTGGTGGGGTAATCGAAGGGTCGTTTCCTTAAAGTTTATTTATTGTTGGTCGTAATAAATAAACTTGGGGGGCAAATGTTATCCAAAAAATAGACATGGATGACGTGGCAGGTGATTTCTAGACACGTGGCTGACACCTGGCAGAGTTCTGTTAGAATATCGACCAGTAAGATATTGCATGCATAACGGTTGAGTTTTTCTTACGACCAGCCTGGTCGTACACTCCGCATATTTCAAGATAATTTTGTAAAGATCTAAGTCAATCCCGAGATTGTCTCCAATAATTCCTGATGATCTGATTAATTAGGAGAGAATATCTGTAACAAATTGATGTAATCCTCCTTGAACCTATAAATAGAGAAATATAGTTCAAGGAGGGGACTTTGGGCTTTTGGCTTACTTGAGAGAATAGATTTACGAGAGAATTAGAGCTAATACATTACGATATATTGTTTATTCTTCAGAGGTTGGTGAAACTCATAGAACCCTAGTTCTTTGATCACTCCTTTGAATCCCATATCAATAATAGCTCAAGTGGACGTAGGTTATTACCAGTTTCTGGGGCCGAACCACTATAAATTCTTGTGTGCTTTACTGTTTTTGTCATTATATTCATTCTAAAATATCTGTCCACATCAAGCATTTTTGACTCCGTGTCAGTTGACCAAAATCAGGGTCAACACCCTTGTATCCTTTCTGTCGCAGAGTATTACCAAGAAACTGAACCGTTCTTCAATTTTCTTCACTGCCTTCCAGAGTATCCTTAGAATCACCTAGACTAGGGTGGAAAATTCTCAGTACATGAGATAGATATAGAGAGAATAAGAGAAAGGAATAATGAGGCTTAGAAAAGGACTTATGTTTGTAGAGAGAATCTAAAACCTACTTAGCATTCCTTAATCTTCTGATCTTCTCAGACACCAGTGTTTTCCAAAAAACTGATTTCAACTCTCACTTAGCATTCCTTTTATAGGCTCAATTAGGTCATTTATTTAATTAAAAAATTAATAAAATAATATCCAATAATCAGCCCTAGGTCAAAATTATCATGGGCCTGGTCCATAAAATTTCCCTTTTGATTATAAGTCCATTTGACTTAAAATCAAGGCCTGTATTATTTTCTATTGATTAATTAATTAGATAATTATTCAAATCCTTTATCAAATTAATTATTTATAATTTGAACCTTGATTTAAACTTATTTATTAATTTAGATACAAATTTATCTTAATTAATAAATCTGCCATAATTTATCTTTTCTTCTCTAAATTACATAATTATGTGAAACTATCCAAAATTGACCTAGTCAACTTTGATAATTCTAATTGATAATTAAATCAATTAATTGAGACTATCTAGATGATTTTATCTAAGGTACAGTGGGGGCCATGGGTGTAACACCCTAGATAGCCAAGACCGTTACACTGTGTACTTGTAAAGGTGAAAGACTTGCTAATCAAGCCATTATTTTAAAAACGTGTCACTAAACATGTAAGAGCTAGGGTTAAAAAGGTTTTGGTCTCAAAAGACTCGTTACATATATTTAAACTATTAGAAACACAGGATCCTATAAGAAAACAAAGTTAAAATAAGTTTACAGACTCCCAAAAGTACATGAGTAAACACTAGCCATATTAAGGCAAAATAGACAGTCTTCAGGTCTCGCGTCCCTGCCTAAACCTCAACCGTGGCGGCCGGGCAGCTGGCTATGTACATTCAGCTCGCTGAGCTCTCCAATCAAGGCTGGTCTAACTTGCCCTTGCCTTTACCTGCACCACATAGCACCCGTGAGCAAAGGCCCAGCAAGAAAACATCTTAAACAACTCAATCAATGATAACAGACAGTTAATTCATTAAGCATGTATTCTCGTCAGATAATCCACAACAGATATTCAGCACATACATTCAGATTCAAGATATAATCAATCACATGTTACACTCATATCACATAATATTCAGGGCCGACGACTTAGGCCGTACCCTCTGTTTAACCCACTGACTTCGGCCCGCTTAAACCGAGCTCAGTGCATAATAAGCTGTCCTCGGCTACCAGTGGCCGAGCCGCGCCCTGTGCGCTGGTGAAACCCTTGGCACCCTTAGGCTATTGGTTCACTAAATGTCTTGCATGGCATAATACCATCTTTTCAAGCGTTTCCAATAGGGAGCCCTTAGTCCCGTCACATATATTCAACCAGGTGCAGTTTTCTTACCTTTAGTATGTACAGTTATTGAATTACGAGCAATGCCCCTCAAGCACGATCCGTTCCCGAGCCTAAGCCTTTATCACCTAGTCACAACCAAAGTATATGGTTCCATTAATACTCGAATATAGATTTCTGGTTATAAAACTAACTCCCGGGAATCCGAATTCCACCAAGCACGGTGGTGAAATCAATCTCGAGCATACTAGACCACTTTCCCGTGCCTAAAACCCTCAAAAACTCATGTGCACACCCAAGGGCTGTGGCCCTAGCCTAAAAACAGAACCAAGCCCATCCTAAACAAAACACGCACCACGGCCCTTGCTTTGGGCGCCGCAGCGCCCTCCCATGGTTGAGCCTCCTTGGTCCTTTTTCATCCTAGGGCCGCAGCGATCTAGAACAGAGCCGCGGACCTCCCCTTCGTGCCCAGAAAACCCATAATTTCTAAGCTTGAAACCTCACCTTAAACCATCCCAAAGCTCCCCAACACATAACCAATTAATCCCAACTCCTTTAGCATGACTTAAACAACATAATTCCACAGAAAACACAGCCTAACACACACTAATCTTCTCTTTCCAATTTCTGAAACTCAAGAGCTATATACACTCAAACCAGCCATTCAAATCCAATTTAAAACTTCTAAACCATGAGTTGAAACTTACCTCTTCTATTGAACCACTACACCAAGCCAAAGCCATGCTAAGTCCCCAAGTTTCCTCCTTAATTCTGCCTTAAAACATCAAAACCATGTTTGCCTCAAAACTTAACCAAAACCCAGAATTTCCAACCACAGAAGAGAAGATTAAATTGCTTACCTTAACTCTGACTCAGTTCTTGATTAGTCCCTGAACTAAGCCTCCAAATCCCCACCTCAATCCTTAGAAATTCTAGCTTGATTCCCTTAAGATTTCTGTGCTTTCCTTCCCCTTCGTTTTTCCTTAAGAGTGAGAGAGAAATGAAGAAAAGAGTTTTAGTCGGTTTATCTTTCTTCCAAAAGTTTCCTTAAGTCTATCTTATTGCTAAGTCAATCCCAAGGCTTGGGGTGCCGGAACCGTCCCCGAGGCCAAAATGGTAAAATCCTCCAATATTCCCGCCTAGACATCCTAACCTAAAATATATCTCCATATATTTATTTTTATGACCCGATAGTCCAAATCACTACCCGATACTTAAAATACCCCGAATTATCCAAAGTCATATCTTAAGTCCCGTTGTGACTTTTCCCACTATCTGACCCTAGGATCGTCTTGAGTCGTGCTTTGCGAACCTGTCCACATAATAATGTGGTTCTTACATATATCACATATTTATTTCATATTATCACATAATATCATCAACTATCATATAATCAACATTAATCATATATTCACACATTTAAGCCAACAATATCCACTCTAATCCCATTTATGCCCTCCCAGCATGCTAATCAAGGCCCCTAAGCCTTATTAGCGAATTTGGGTCGTTACAATGGGCCTATGAAATCAAGCTTCAATAAGTTATCATAAATCTAACAAATAAATTTACTAACTTATTAATTCCTCGTGACTCCACTAAAGGCTCAGAATTGCACTTTTGAATTCATAGAACACTCTATAAGCAATATAGATACGTTATAATTATCCATTGTTATAACCATAATTGTCACTCAATCCTCTATAGACGGTCTACAATGAGATGGGACTTAAAATACTGTTTTATCCCTCGTTGTATTTTATCCTTAAAACACTTAGTTCCTTGTAAATGATATTTCAGTCAACTAATATTAATTACTGAAATGAGATCTCTATTATTTAGCACATTGAACCAAACTAAAAGGAAATCATGGTTTCACTTCTTCATCAGAAGCTATAGATTTTCATATCTATGATTAACACTCCCACTCAATTATACTATCGATTTCCCAAGATGTAAGTATGGGCTAGTCCGTAGGGTAAGCTGGTAACGAACAAGTCAAAGAACTCAAATAATACAATCAGTTAGAATACTAACCACTCATAATTGAGATTGAATTGACCTATGGTCAACTATATGATATGACTACGATAGATAATAATGGTATGTTTACTTATCCTATCAACTGTCAATATCGGTCCAGTCCGATGTAACAAATACATATGATCTTATCTACTTTGCTAATGTTTTGGAAAGAACATAACACTACAATGTGTAAGTAGATCATATCGTAGATTGGTAAGTGAGTGTAAATCATTTGCACTGAATAATCTTAGGACTAGCTTATTTTGAACATGTAATCATATTTATATTCCACTGTGATTACGTCACTGTAAATACGATTAGCTATATGTTCGAGATTTAATAGAAGTTTATATTAAACAAATAATCATGAAAATAAAACATGTGAGCAAAGTGATTGAAAAAGTAAAAAAAAATGATTTCTATTCTTTTATTGATAATATATGAGATTACAAAGAAATTGGGTTTTAATTATGACATAAAACCCCAACACTTTATGACTTACACAAGATCTAGAAAATCAACATCCTAACCCAATAACACCATATAATTAACGACCCATCATTCAACCATACATTCAAAAAACACATCCATCCATTGAATATATGTATGAACATACATATAACAAATGAAAGAAACCCACACAATATTTAATATATATATATATGCATGTATACTGCTTTGGTACCAATTATTGGTACCTTGAGTTGAAATGACAACACCTAAAACCGACCAGTATAGACGAAATCTATACCTACTGTTGCCACGTGTCATTTTCATATGTCACATCATCATGTCCAACTTTGGGTTAAACAATACCATAATTTTTTTTTTTTTGCGGTGAAAGTACCAAAACGTTATTTTTTTTATTGTATTCTGTAGGTACCAATTGTTAAGTCAACTTTTGACCAAGAAATTTGTGGAATACCTAAACTTTGTGTTTACTTATGGCTACATACCAAACTTTTTTTTTTTTATGAAAGTACCAAAACGTGTAAAAAAAATTAAATCTTCATTTTTTTAAAATCCTATAGTAGATTTAAAATTTCAAAAATATTTTAATTGATTTTAAAATTAAAAATCTATTTTAATTATAATTAGAAGAAAAAAGGGCTTAAGAAGAAAGGAGAAGGACGAAAGAACATATATGGTGGGAAGAAGAAGAAAGGACAAAGGCGAATGGAAAAAAACTTAGTTTTAGGATTTAATATTTCAATATGATCAAGTTAACCAACAAGATGGTGTAGACAACACAATGCATTCATGCTTTTTTTTTATGTTTAGCAATTAATTATAGTGTCACATATATTAAGAAAGGTACAACAAAAATATTTGATGAGTTTTAAACAAAATGCTTGCGCCATCCATTTATATATGTTTTACAAAAAGATCAAGAATGGTCCTTTCATCAATTTAAGAATCAAAGAAAAAAATTCATTTTATAACTGTCTCATATTTTTGGTAAAATATTAAAATTTGATTAAAAATGGGTGGCCCCAATGCCATTTGAGAAAGAATTTTTTTAGCAACATCTAGGGCCCCCTCATGCAATATTTGAAGAAAGAAAAAATGTTTAGTAGTAGATTAGGATGTTCCACTCTGGCTGTTAATTAGTTGAATAAAAATAATTTTTGCAATATCATAGGAAATTCCTGCATTTATTCGAAGTAGAAAAATAAATTTTGGCAATAGCTTATGGGTTGCTTTTGTGGCTATTTGTAAAATGAAAAAGAAATTGTTCTAGAAGATTATGGTGCTCTTGCACCCATTTGAAGAAAAAGAAAATTGGAAGTAGCTTAGAGTGTTCCCATACCCCAAGTTGGCACCTTTCCACGTCTAAAACAAAACTCCTTTCATCCATTTGAACAAATATGAAAAATAGGGCAACAACATACATAAGGAACCTTTGTGGCTGTTGTTCGAAGAAGAAATTTTTTTGGCAGCAACTGCTTGCATTCAAATTCCACCCTTGCCATTCAAATTAGAAATGAATTTCGGCTGCATCTTAAGGCGTCCCACATGCCTGTTAAAAAAAAAAGCTATAACTTAATTCGACCTTGTACTCATTCAATATATAATTGGCAGCAACTTAGGATGCTCTCATGTTCGTTGGAAAAAATATATATTTTCGAAACTTAGGGTGCTCATTTGACCTTTCAAAAAGATTTTTTTTTTCAAATCAACTTTCAACGTTGGCCTATACCCAAAATGCGTACACGTCTATTTGAAAAAAGGAAAACAAATTTTTTTTTTAGCTCAAAGCATTGTAGCACCCATTTGGAGAAGAGAAATTTTTTTGGTAGCAGCTTATGACACATTTGCACCTATTGGAATAAAGAAAAAATAATTGTGGCAACTTCATAAGGATCCCTTGTGCATGTTTGAATTTTTTTTCGAAAGCAGCTAAGGTGTTTTCGCTAAAGTAAATATAATGTATTAAATTGTTTGATAAAACTTTGGGATTTAGAGAAACAAATAATGGTAATTGAATTATATTGCTGAATTTTTGTTTGAAGAGCAAGAAATAAGCATGTAGGAATCATTGTTTTAAAATATAAAATTTTAAGAACGCTCCCACGTATGCATGTTGAATGCAAATGCATTTTTACGTTTAAATATATGCCTATTCTTCAAACGTATGGTTTTTACTTTGTAACCACGAATGTTAATAGGTAGAATTAACATTATTTTTAAATTAATTAAGATTTGAAAAATTATTATTAATTTTTTTTGACAATCATGTCCTTTAATTTAAACCTAATAGAATTAATTTTGTATAGCCAAATTGACAACAATTTTCACTACTATGTAAGATACCAAGTTGGTTCCTTATCAACATAATAAAAAAAATTACACATTTTGCTTAAGACTTAACACGTTGGTTAAGAACTAACATATATAGTAGAAAATACTTATTATATCATGCACTGGTATCGCTTACAACTCTATTAGGCAAGAAACTTTGATCTATAGCCCGGAGTGGGAGCAAAATAATGCCCATTGAACTATATTATGAGTAGGGCTGAGCATAAAATCCGAAAAGCCGAAAAAATCGAGTACACCGACCTTCCGAACACCGAAAAAAGAAAAACCAATTAAACTGAACACTGAAAAACTGTTAATAGCGTAAATTGCCACTGTTTAGTCGGTTTAAAAATTCCAGGTGGACTGACCCGTTTGAACCGAAACCGATTGACACATATAAAATTATATATTTATTAATTAATAAAATTATTAAATAAAAATAAAAATCTAAAAATAATTTTTTTTCTTTAGTTTACTTTAGGGCACCAAATCTCTCTCTCTCTCTCTCTCTCTCTCTCTCTCTCTCTCTCTCTATCGCATACTCTATCTCTCTCAGACTCTCACTCTCATCTCCTCCCTCTTTCTGATTCACTCTCCTCCCAACCCAAACGGACCAGTCGACGACTCGGCGATAGCAACAACAGCACAGCAGCATGGCCCAGCCATACGACCACAACCCAAGCACACAACCACCGGCCCAGCCATAGACCTCACCAACTCAGCCCAGCCACACGACCCAGTCCCACGCACGCACGCACGTGTCTCCTTTCCCACTTCGGCGACTGCTTCACAGGCACGGAGCCGACTGCTTCACATCACAGAGGTATAAATTTTTAAATACATTTATCTTAGTTTATATCATTTTTTTTATCTATTGGTTTATTTAGTGTTCTGATTTTGTGTATGTTTATTATTATTTCATTGTTGATTTTATGTATGTTTCAGTTTTGACATTTTGCATTTTTGGATGGATATAGTGATCTCAAATGAGGTTATATTTGGATTTATTTATAATTAGGGCTAAGTTATAGTTAGAGTTTTTTATTCTAATTCTTTTGAAAAATGTTAGAAATTTTGAATTGGTGATGTTATTTACTTATTTTTGGGGTTGAGATTTATTGTGTGGGATCATTAGGTTGATAACTTGATAATTGATATGTTTTGGTGCAATATAGGTCTGTGAGGTTTTGATAGAGAGGTTGGGTTTTGGGTGCAATAAAAGATGGTATTTAATTGTAATTAGTTAAAATTGGAGGTTCAAATTAGTAAGAATGTTTCATGAACTCACTTGATTATGCCTTATATTTGTTGCTGAAATTGTGTTTATAAATATGTAAATAGATCATTAACATGGATAACGAGGAAAATTTAGAAGAGATGATAGGGGAGTGGTTGGAGTATCCTAAAATTAATTTGTCAAGTTCTGATGGAGAAGAACAAGCGAAGGAATGGAAAAAAGAGAACGTACGAAAGAAGAGGAATGATCGACAAAATCAAGATAAGGAAAAAGACAAAGAGACAAAGAAAGAGGAGAATGAAAAAGAAAAGGGAAAAGAGGTTGAATGACCAGAAAAGAAGCAAAGGGTTGGAAAGAAAACATCGAGTGTGTGGGATCATTACACTATGTACTTGATTGTGATCCTAAGAAGCCAAGGGCTGGTTGCAATTATTGTGGCATAGATTATGCGACTGATACAAAGTTGAATGAGACTAGCACACTATGGGCACATGTGGAGAGAAAATGTAAGAAATGTCCTTTCAGTGATTGGGTTGAGCAAAGTAAGAAGCAACAATCAACCATGGATAGATTCACTGAAAAGACAACTTGCAACAAAGAAGAAGTCGCTTCAAGTGGGCTGCCACTAAGGTTTAATCAAAATTTTGTTAGGAAAGTGATCGCAAAATATATCATTATGGATAAGTTATCCTTTAGGCACATGGACGGAAAAGGATTTCAAAAGCTCATTAAACATTTCTTTCCCATATTTCAATTCCCATTAAGATATACTATTGCGAGAGATATTTATAATGCGTTTCTAGATCAGAAGAAATAGTTGAAGTCAATTTTGGTGAAGCATAGAGTGGCATTGACCACCAATTGTTGGACATCAATCCAGAATATTAGTTATTTGTGTTTGATTGCACATTGAGTTGATGATAATTGGAAAATGCAGAAGAGAATTATCAACTTTACCCAAGCTCCTAGCCATAAAGGAGACTTGGTGGGGAAATAGTTGATAAATTGTCTTAATGAGTGGGGTATGTAACGCCCTGGTTACCCCAGAACAGTTACGGTGAACAGTGAATCGGAAATTTGACTCGCTACCCGAGTCCTTTGGTTAAAAACGTGATCTAAGTGCTACTATCAGGTTAAGGTGAAAAACCAGTAAAAAGGAAAGGATATATTTCATTAAGTAAATAAACTGCTCATGAGCCTTTCAAAATGTTTACAAGTAGTTCGTAATACAAAAGAGTCGCTATTGTTTCAAATTTACAGTCCCTGCCGGCCTAGGCGGCAAAAATAGGGTAAACCCCTAGTCCCTCTGAGAACTCCTTGACCGTGGCGGTCAAGCGGCCCTGTATGTACACAACATCGCCCAAGCTCTCCACTCAGGGTTGGGTGAGCTTCTCTTTCCATTTACCTGCACCACAAAGCACCCATGAGCCAAGGCCCAGCAAGAAAACACAATAAAGCATGATATAATATCAACAACGATCATAATAACCATTCAGGACTATCAGTCCAAGCGAATAGGTGACAATAGCCAAAAGTCACAATAATGAGCATCGCTCCCTCTAGCCATGACGATAGGGTCACCAGGGCTTAACTGATAAGTGATTCTTCCAAAAGTTTGATCACGACAGGTACATGGTGAATGGTCACCAACATAACCTACCTCCCGACTCTAGAGTCGTGCTATGGACAGCGTCCCCTAGCCATGTGACAAACAGTCACCGGGGTCATATACCTTGGCTATAAACATCTGGTCATAGACCAGGCAAGCGCTTATAAGTTCTTCAACCTTAGGGTCGGTCCCGCATTAATTCCATAGAGCCATTCAATGCGTGATCATCGACTTTAGAGTCGGTCCCTGACTAGTCAGTGTCTCAAACAGGTAATCAGCGTTCACTAGCATTTAATATGCAATCCATGTCTACATATATCAACCAACATGCCTCAATATCAAACCATCCATGTCATATACCTATACAGGGTGCAACTGTGTTCATACACTGTTTTCTTACCTCTGGTTGGAGTGAGAATTATTATATGAATGACCCCTGAGAACGATCAACCTTTAAATTCTTTGACGGTCACCTGGTCATAACCAAAATATAGGATTCATCAATAAAAATGATAACTGAGGGTTCCCAAACCAAGATCTAGCCTCCGGGACATCAAACATAACTCAACTAGGTACTAGGTTCAACCCTGAGGCCTAAGGTTTGAATCCCCAAGCTAAAAACATGTTTTTGGCTACATTTTCCCTGATGGGTCGCGGCTCACCAGAGCCATGCCGCGGCTCACCCTCCTGACAGAGCCATTTTCACCTTTAAAGCCAACACAGGCCGCGGTACACCATAGCCAGGCCGCGGCTCATTTCGCAAAACAGCCAAGAAACCAGCACGCACCAGCCAACTCTCCCCTGCGTTTTCCCTTGGAACCAACTCCAAACCTCCTCCAAACACTCAATTTAACCTCTAGACAACACCCATAGCTTACCCTCATCAAATCCCAATCAAACCAACACAAAAACTCCCTTTGATTCCCACTTTCCACATCAAAAACCATGAATTGAAAACTAAAAGGAAAACAGAGTAACACCTGAAACCAGTGACTAAAACTCTCCTCAAATTCAGATTTGAACCTCCTTCAATGGTTGAACCAAGTCCACCAACCCAGCCTTTGAGTTTCCAAGCTTAAAACCCCACCTTAAGCTCAAGAACACCAAAGAGAAATATAGAGAAGGATGATGTACGGGAAGGAAGAAGACAACCCCTATTTTTGTTCTGTTTAATCTTTATCCTTCTACAGCCAACTAAGGGTAATATTAATCCCCTCAAATGACCAAAATACCCTTAAGCCACCTAAAGCCTCTAAAACCATTTCAAGGGTAAAATTGGTACTTTCCGCTTATCCCGTTAATCATAATTAACGCTTCCCAATTCCCGTTAATCTCAATATCCTCAAACACCAATAATTCATATCCCGTTACCCTAAAATCCCCGGTAATGCTATAACCATTAATATCACCCCGAGACTCACCCAGAGCCCCGAGCTCAAACCTGTTATGACCAAACCGATAAATCATGTTTAGAGATCGTCTCATGTCGAAATACTCGAACCAATCCACATTATAATGTGGTCTCACAATATATCATAAGCACGCAAACAAATATTCAATTATACCCTCATCGGGCCAAATTACCAAAATACCCCTGTAAACAAATGCGGACTCACATGCATGCATTTAACATCATATTATAATATAATTCTCATAGACATGCATAAATACATTTAATGACATAATTAAATAGTTATGGCCCTCTCAGCCTACTAATCCAGCCATTAAACCATAATAGGGAATCCGGGGCATTACAGGGTATCTCCTCAATTTTTGTAGTGACAGTTGATAGTGTCTCCTCAAATGACGTTGCTCTTAGGAAATTGAAGGGGCACTTGTTGGACAAAGATAATACCATTCCATTGAATGGTGAAATGTTTCATATGAGGCGTTCAACTCATATTTTGAATTTGATAGTAACTGATTGATTGAAAGAGTTGAATGTACAATTCAAGCATTCAAAATGCGGTGAGATATGTGCGGTCATCTCTAGCTAGATTGAAAAGATTTAAAGGAAGTTGCAAGGATACAAACATTGAATCAAAAGTCTTGTTTGCTTGGATGTGGTTACTAGGTGGAACTCCACCTACTTGATGTTAGAATCTGCTATAAAATTCAAGAAGGCTTTTGAGAATTTGGAAGCAGATGTGAACTACACAAAGTATTTTGATGAAGAAAGAATGGATGGCCCACCAACCAATCTAGACTGGGAAAAAGCAGTTGTATTTGTTGACTTTTTTAGGAGATTCTATGATCTTACTAATCAATTTAGTGGGTCATTATATGTCACATCCAATTTATTCCTTCCAGATATTTTGAAGGTTCAAGCTAATTTAACTACTATGGCTTCTAATCCTGATACTTTATTAGGGGCTATGGCAGTTAGTATGAAACGAAAGTATGCCAAGTACTGGGGAATGATTGAGAAGCCGAATACATTGACATTTATTGCCAATATCCTTGATCCAAGGTATAAATTAGTGGTTGTGAATCGTGGTTTCAAATTTGTGTACACTTCAAGTGAGGCTGAAAAAATGATGAAGTTGGTGACAAATACTTTGGCACAATTGTATACTTTTTATAAACAACAACAACAACAACCATCTCAGTCATCTTAAGCTCAGTCTCAATCTTCTCAGCCTGTTATCAATTCCACTACAGAATTGTAACTCCCTACTTCCTTAGAGCCATTACTAAGTGAGTTTAAAAACGTGCTTTTAACTCGCTAATCGAGGTTTAAAGTCAAATAGTGTAATTAAGCCATAAACAAAGAAAAGACTCGAGAAATAGTAGTTTCCATAGATAAATATAAAAAGTTTACACTTGGGATCCCAAAATACAGTTTAGAAACATTTACAACATAAAAACTGTACTAAGTTAGCTAAACGACAAAATCTAAGTTCATTTACAAGCATCTTCCAAAATCCTCTGGCCGCGGCAGCCAGGCTGGCCAAACATGTACACGCCGCCTCACGCCTACTGTACTCATGGTTGGTTGATCTTCTCCTTACCCTTACCTGCACCACAGAGTATCTGTGAGCCGAAGCCCAGCAAGAAAACCCACAAACAGATAACATATGCAGCACGTAAGTCAGGCATAAAAACAGGCCACCAATGGCTAAACACATACGGCCTAGCCGTTCCAGGCGTTTACCAAGCCCTAGGTTCGCAGACCATGCCGTAAGGATATCCCAGGTATCCTTCTAGGGACTTGCCCTGGCAACTCGCACTCAACGTGCTCAACGCTGCTCCCGGCCCCTTGCCGTTCTCGGCCTTGCACTCAACGTGCCTGACGCCGTTCCCGGCCCCTCGCCATTCTCGGTCTACACCGTTCCCGGCTCTTGCCGATCACTCACATAATATCATACATGACATAGCAACAAGTACAGAATTCTAGCATAAACAGATAAAGGGCTATGCCCTACAATTCTAACATGTTGGGCTCGGCCCTGCATATCAATTCCATTAAAACACTCTGGGCTTAGCCCTGCACACAAGCTCTATGGGAACAGGGGTTTTCTTACCTGAGTTCCGAGCTTTCTGAGCACCGATGCCCCGAGCACAGTCCTCTAACGTGAGCCTCGTTGAAACCCTAGTCACAACACATTAACAATGTCCATCCATTAAATTCTAATCCAATAAATAACTTCGAGCTATAACCCTAACCTCCGGGTCCTTGAATTCTATCAATCCGGGTGATAAAATCCATCCTGAGCCTTATCCCCTTGAGTTCCCAAGTCTAAAATACCCTAAAAACTCAAACTGGCACTTAGGGCCGCAGCCCCACCCACAAGAGTTGCGGCTAGCCTCGAAACAGAGGCTAGCACCTCACTGACCCCCACACGGGCCGCGGCGCGCCCACCAGGCGCCGCGGCGCGCATGAGCTTCTCGGCCTTTCATGGCCGTGTGGGCACACAGGCCGCGGCGCACCCCTCCTAGGGCCGCGACGCTCTACACCGAACCCAGATTTTCACACCATTTTCTAAACCTTTCCTCAAGACAATTCATCCTAAAACTTGGCTAACATTCCTAGATATCCAGCACAATTATTCCAGCATAGAAACAACATCATAACCTCATTAAAATATGCTCCAAAACTCAGCTAGAACACCCAAAGATAAATCAAGCTTAGCTAACATGCAATCCCCTAAAACCAACAGAAATTTAAGACTAAACCTTAGTAATTAGAGCTTACCTTACAGAGCTTTGTCCCTGAATTTGATCCTTAATCCCCAAGTTTCAAGTTCCTAGAGTATCCCAGCTGAAATCCCTTTAATTCCTAGGCAATTCCTTTGAGTTTCTTCTTGAGTTTTGTCTTAGAGGGTGAGGGAGAGGGAAAAACAAGAGCTATCTTCAGTAAGAAGGAGATATGGGTCGGTTTCTCAAGTTTCTAAACACTTCTCTTTTTTTGTTTTATTTGACTTAAGTCTAAAGGGTTACCTCAAGGCTCGGGGTACCAAAACGTCCCCGAGGGCAAAATGGTAAATTTCTCTAATATTCCCGCCTAGACATTCTATCCTCAAATATATCTCCAAATATTTATTTTCATGTCCCGATAACCCCATAACTCATCTGATACCCAAGTTACCCCTCGACTCACCCCGAGTCTGAATCTCAACCCCGTTGTGACACTCCGGCTAACCGCTCCCCAGGACTGTCTCGGATCATGCTGTACATGCATATCACATATATATACAACATTTATCACACTTATGCCCCTAATATCCAGACGGGGCCCACATGCACATTTAACTCAATTAAACATGCATCATAATCATATATACACATAAATTCACATATAAGCACATTAACCCACTTATTGCCCTCCAAGTACACTAATCAAGGCCCCTAAGCCTGATTAGCAAATTCGGGTCGTTACAAGAATCATTTTTTTAAGGGCAACTACAACTTAGTGATGAAATTGAAGAAGATGTTCTTGAATACTACTTGAGTGATCATCGTGAGAAGCTTGATCATGCCTTTGATATTCTACAATGGTTGAAGCAGAATGGATTCAAGTATCCAATAGTTGTGCGTATGGCAAAAGATGTATTGGTTGTCCAGATGTCTACAGTAGCATCTGGATTAGCTTTTTCTACTGGGGAAGAATCCTAGATTCATTTAGGAGTTCCTTATCCCTAAGGATGGTGGAGGCTTTGATTTATTGTAAAAATTGGTATACTTGTGAGTTTGAAGAGCTTGTTGTGCTTCGACAATACATGATTGAGATTGATGGTTTAGAGGCATGTGAATGTCTTTACATGCTAGCGTGGACAATTGATTTGGCACTTGGATCCACGAGGAGGTAAACCAGATGTGATGAGCTACCTTGCAGAAAAGGAATAAATGATCTGCTGTTTTTGGCTGTTGGGATGGCATTAGAGACCGCCACCCCACCAGAGACACTTATGCTGCTCATGGATCTTGGCTGTCCATAATTTTCCCTGACATGTCATGGTTGTTTATGCCCCTTCAATCACTTAGAAACAAATAAGCTGATTTTTTTTAGAAGTTCCCATTGCTATTCAGGATCTAGCGCCATTTGTCTTCATTTAGCATATTGATTCTCACCATTTTACAGATTTCTACCACGTCGCACTGGAAGGCTAAGTTTAGCTTGGGAATGTTCCATTGCCAATTGGGGAGAAGAAATTCTGCCACATAGAAAACTCCTCTTGCAGGACTCACCCTTAGAATATTACAGTATAAAGAAGAAAGATCAGTTATAAGTTGCCAACCCCATTTGGCGATCAATGTTGAGTTCATATCAGTAGTAAGATGGAAGCCCAAGCTATAAGATTAAAACCCTCACTTGACTCTTTGTGCCCACCAAAATGATATGATTTTAGCATCAATCTTATGGGAGATAGATTTGGGGAATACCACAGTGTAGCACAGGAGGGGAGGCCTTGTATTCTTTCAAGAAGAAATTAGGCAAAGGGGAATATCATAGTGTGCATAGCATATATGTTAATTATTTGTAATTTTAAAATTATTATTAGATTTAAAAAATGGCGAAAATGATTTATTTTTTAACAATTTTAATGTTTTTGTACTTATCACCACAAATAATTATTTTGGTATTTATTCGTAAGTAAACACAAAATTTTGGTATTTTGATCGTAAATATCCTGGTCAAAAGTTAGACTTAACTATTGATACCTACGTATGCAAGAAAAAAAAAATGTTTTGGCACTTTTACTACCAAAAAAATGTAGTATTTAGATGTAAGTAAACACAAAATTTAAGTATTTTAACGATGAATTTCCCCAAAAAAAAAATATTCAAAGAACTTACTTTCTCACCTTTCTATATTATTATTTATGTTCATTCTAATTTGTTTAATAATCTTCTATATCCATATTTTATTTATTCATATTTATATGTAATAATAATTTTAATATTTTTTTAAAAATTGATAAACTAATTTTATTGAATATTTATATGTAAATGTGTTGAGTGGGGATGTGTTAAAAAATACAGTTTATGGTTTAAAATTATATAATGATATTGTGTCAATTTACATAAAGTTATATTACTAAGGGTGTGCTTGACTGTGCACTGCCTAATAATTATATTCCCTATATTTTTCATATTAGGTCATGATTTGTACACCATTTTATAAAAAATAAATAAAATTGTGTATCTCATATATTAAGATTGTGGAATTAAAGTTTTTAAATGATAAATTTGAATTTTCTTAATAAATAATTAAACAAAAACATAAATGTTTAATATCATCTCATATTTTAATAAAAAATTAATTTGAAAATGAAGTATATTTATAAAATTTTAAGGTGCAAGAGGAGAGAGAGAAAAAAGAAAAGAAAAGAAAATGTAGGCTAATAAAAGCATTTTCTCTTTTAAAAATGAAATGTTACTTTAAATGAAAGTTGAGTACTTGAGTGTGTGGACCATTACCCTAAAAAAAAGTGTATGGACCATCGTCTTCTAAAGTATTGTAGGTGGTGGCAAGTGGCCACTGGCCACTGGCCATAGCTAGAAATATTACTTCTACGTCTTTTGTGGATCCAAACTTGGCCATGAAAGATCAACAAAGGTATCTAAGAATATATTAATTGTTTAAATTATAACAAAACTAAAACCCATTACTATAACAGCCTTTGGAAAAATGAAGTGTATTTACAAAGGTTTCTTTATCAAATAATTAGGGGTGTGTGTGTGATTCACTATCCAAAGTCTTATCTTCATTAAAACAATAAATGTCATATATATTAGACTAAGCTAGACTTAAAGATATAATTGACCCTTTTGAGAGTGACTAATCAGATAAAAGACTTGAAATATAATTATACACCTGTAAGCTGTATCCCATATGATGATCTTCTTCTCACATTCATATAGGATATAATAATTAACAAATATGAAGCTGTAGACTCATTATATCGACACATACAAAGGCATAATAAGTAGTGTAATATAAGTAAAAGAATTCAGTACAAGACAACATATATATATATATAATTTTACCATCATAATAAAATTTGCAAATAAAAAAATCCACAAGGGTTTAACTTTTTACATCTTAAATTAATTACTAGTACAGTGGAAAAAAGAACTCCATTTGAGATTTAACTTGATTACTAGTGAACAATAATGTACACTAAGTTAAAACAAATTATTATGCTATTGCTTCTACTCAAAGCCATTTGAAGATTAAGCCCCCATGAGCAGCAAAGAATGGAGCAAACACCAATGACTCTACTGCCATAAGTTTGATGAGAATATTGAGTGAAGGACCAGAAGTGTCCTTAAGGGGATCCCCAATTGTGTCCCCTATTACAGCTGCCTTGTGGGGATCTGACCCCTTGGGCCCTAATGCTTTTGCATGCTCAGAAACTCCTGCCTGAAAAGTTACATAAAAATCTTCACACTTAATCACATGCACAACTAAAATCATGGTAAGAAAAAAACTATGTTACAAGAACCAAAAACTTTACCTCTATGTATTTCTTTGCATTATCCCAAGCCCCACCTGTGTTTGAAGCTGAGATAGCAACCTGAGAGGAAAATCATATTATACAAAACCAAATATTAACTGGGAATAAGAGAAACTTTTAAGATATTTGAGTTTTGGTAATGTAATGCTGCTTATGTCAGGAGTACCTGGACACCAGAAACGAGTGAACCAGCAAGAATTCCAGCCAAAGTTTCAACTCCAAAGAAGGTACCAGCAATGAGAGGTGTGAGCATAACCAAGGCGCCAGGTGGTATCATCTCCCTGAGTGAGGCATCAGTGGAAATCTTTACACATGTGGCGTAGTCTGGTTTTGCTGTGCCTTCCATGAGCCCTGGAATTGTATTGAATTGTCGACGAACTTCTTCGACCATCTTGAGTGCTGCGCTCCCTACACTCTTCATTGTCATGGCTGAGAACCAATATGGAAGCATGGCCCCAACAATCAGTCCTATAAAAACTTTTGGGGTCAAGACATCAACAGACTTTATGCCTGCTCTGCTCACATAGGCTCCGAACAAGGCAAGTGAAACAAGAGCAGCCGATCCAATAGCAAATCCCTGAAAAGGAAAACAACATGATTATAATATACTTCTTGGTTATGTATGATTGAGTTTTTGTTGCAGTTACTATTAACAGTACAAGAAGCTTTAATGCCCTTGTCCTAAGAAGGAGAAGAAGTCTTCATTAGTCACCTTGCCAATAGCAGCAGTAGTGTTGCCAGCAGCATCAAGAGCATCCGTTCTTTCACGTATCTCATGGCTCATTCCAGCCATTTCGGCAATTCCTCCAGCATTGTCACTTATGGGGCCATAAGCATCTATTGCAAGACCAGTGGCAATGGTGCTGAGCATTCCCAGTGCAGCCACAGCAATTCCATACATGGCAGCCAAGCTAAAGCTCACATAAATGGCAATTGCAATTGCAAATATGGGGATTATCACAGATTTGTATCCAAGTGCCAAGCCGAAGATCACATTTGTCGCGGCACCAGTCCTGCATGAGTCTGCCACGTCTTGCACTGGACTGCAAGATCAACATGGAAATTTGCATTGTTATTATTGTAAGTGAGGGAAACAACAAATGAACATGTTAAAAGACCACGAAGAAGATGATGAACCTGTATGCATTGCTGGTATAGTACTCTGTAATATATCCAATAACAAGGCCAGCCCACAAGCCAATTGAAACGCAGGAGAAAAGATGCCTTCATTCCCATGTGATTCAAATAACAAGATCAGATGGTTGTGGAAAAATAAATGAGTCATAGTAACTTCGGTGATAGGAGCAGGGGAATTTGCTTACCAGTTCTTGACCGTTTTAGTGGCTCCGAAGTTAAAGAGAGTGAATTCCGATGGCAAGGCAACAAAGGTAACAGCTGCAATCCCAGCAGTCATCAGTACAGTTGAGATAAGAAGTTGTCGTTTCAAGGACGGTTCAATCTCGCTCACGTTCTTTATTTCAAGCAGATCAGTTGCAAAAAGTGTTGTTATCAAGCAAACGACAATCCCCATTGAGCTTATGATCAGAGGGTAAGACATGGCTACATAGTCATGGCTGATGCCAAAGGAAGATATTGATGCAACAAAGAGTGCAGCACAAGATGACTCGGCATATGATCCAAACAGATCAGATCCCATTCCTGCTATGTCTCCTACATTGTCACCCACATTGTCTGCAATAACCTGAAATAAGAGATCATGAACAATAAAGTGTCATTAAAGAGCCTCAAAGTGCTATAAAAAAAAGTCAACAATAGATAAAAGTGAAGAAAAATTACAGCCGGGTTCCGTGGATCATCTTCAGGGATGTTTCTTTCAACCTTTCCAACAAGATCAGCTCCAACATCAGCTGCTTTTGTGTATATGCCACCACCAACTCTTCCAAAGAGTGCCATTGAAGAGCCTCCAAGTCCATAACCGGTAATGGACTCATATAGTCCCTCCCAGTCATCTCCATAATACAACTTAAACAAATGGATCGAGACAAAAAGCACCAAAAGCCCATTTGCAGCAAGAAGGAAACCCATCACAGCACCAGACCGGAAAGCTGTTGTGAAAGCCTTCCCAACACCTTTCCTGGCTTCAAGAGTGGTTCTAGCATTTGCATAAGTTGCAATTTTCATGCCAAGGAAACCCGAAAGGACTGATGTAAGCGCGCCAAGTAAAAAGGCAACTGTGGTAAAGAAGGCATTGGCTAAGGCTGGTTTACATGTGCTTCCTGTGTTGTAGGTGCAAGGTTCGTTTTTGGTGCTGAATCCCTTTACAGAACCAAGGAAGAGGAAGATAATAACACCAAAGACTCCCATGAAAACACCAAGATATTTATACTGGGTGAAAAGGAAAGAAGTAGCACCTGAAAATATCATTATATTGAAGTAAGATTACTTGGAAAATTCTCAACAAGTTATCAAGAAGTATTAACATGATCAAAGAAATTACAATGAGTTTGGAATCCCAGTTTAAGCACTGCAGTTGTGAAGATGCATCAATGTGTAAATGTTCATTTCGATTCTTGTTCATTAACATCTTGTATAGAATCAAACAAACTTTGTTTCTCCGCATGGCTCTAATGCAATTAGATACTAAATCAGATACTGGTAATTGCTTTTTGGAACTACTGTCATCTGTGATTCGGAATGAAATAACAAGGTTGTACTGGTATTACTTTTTGGAATCATTAATATCAGACCAGAAACCAAAATAGAGAAGCGTTTTCTCTTTAAAATAGAATGTGAACTCTACATTTTCAAAAGTGAATGGGGTAACTCAGTTATCATAATTCTGTGTATCCATTTATTGATACTTCAAAATGGAGGGGTCACAGAGTTACAATATACCATTGAGCTATAGATATGTAATCAGTCTACTTAAGCAATATTAATGAGTACCTTTTAAATCTTGGATTTAGTATTAACTATCAGGAACCAAATGGAATCTGAAGCCCTTAAACTCACACAGGGAAGATGATTAAAAGGGCTTTTACTGAAAAGTAATACCATTATGATCACCTAGTTGTACTCAAAATTTACCCGGAAAAAGAGCTCATAAAGCACTGGTTAAATGTTTTTACATATTTCAATTAGTTCGGATATTGTATATAATATTTTATTATATTAATACAAATAGGACCAGATGAGAGCATAAACAAAACAGCTAATAGAATAATATAAAATCTATATATGTTCATTGCAAAGGAAACAACACACACAAAATAAAGCAATTTCTTCATCATTGAAAAAGCAAACCCAAAAGAGAGAGCAAAATTAACATAAACCAAATATTAATTTTGAAAAGAAATAACTAATCATATTATATTTTAGTTTGCACAATATAAACTCACCAGTCCACACATTCAAATACATACACACAGACACTTACTGAACAAAAGGTATATAAGCAAAATATGAAGCCAAAAAACATCAAAGCAAACAAGAAGAGAGAAAGAGAGCATACCAACAGAGATAGCATTCTGAATTTCAGCACACTTAATGGAAACCTCATGATTATCAATACCCTCTTCTTGATCTTCTTCAATAAGCCTATCTTTATAGCCATTGTGTTCACCACCATAGGCAGGAGAGACTTTAACCTTGGAGACCAAAAACCACTGAAGCAGAGCAAACCCAATTCCAACTAAGGCAGATACAGGAATCACAACCTGTGTGAGGCCCTCACTAAGCAAACCCATTTTCCCAAACAAGATTTTCCCTTCCAGATGGCCAAGAACAGAGTATGTGCAGAGACAGAGAAGGCGGGGAATTATTATATACCCAAGAAAGATATACTTTAACACGTTAGTGTCAAAGACTTTGCTTTAAAAAGATGAAGGCTAATTACTATTTATAACTAATAACTGTTCACATTTTAATTAGACACTAAGTCTTGATTTTTTGTGTTTTACAATTGACTTGCTTAAAAAAAATAATTCTTTTTATCTTTTTATTTATGAATATGTTTTGTTTTGTGCTCAATAAGAGGAAATCAATTGTGAATTCTTTAGTGTTTAAAATAAGTTAGTGGGCTTGGATTGTTTTCTTTTGCATGGCCATTTGGAATTAATATGAAACTAGTAGGTTTGAAAGTCAGGTTGGACTTGGGGAAGATTCTTCTATTATAGACAACATTGGATTTCATTAAACTGGTTGTTTTGATTAGCTGGTATTTGTATATTTCAGGGGGTCTTTATCTTGATCCCATTGGGCTGTAACATATTTTTACTTCATTAATGGATATGAGAAGTTTATCTAAAAACTAAGGCAAGTGGATAAAGAAAAATCTAGTGACTTACTTTTGTATATTTAACCAATAAGCTAAATTTTAAAAATAATGATAAAGAAGACAAAAATGTTGAGTTCTAGAATCGGTTCTATAATTATCCAGGGTAAAAAAGGGTTAAATACATGGACCAACTGAACAAATCATACTTAGACCATTCCAATTTTTACTACTACTTTTTGGTTTAACATTATAGTAATAATAACACATGAAGTCAAACGTTAGTTGGTTATACATTTCAATTTTCATAGTGGTTAATCATGACATAAACTCACATACGTGTCTTCAAACTTCAAATGGGCTAAGGAACTGACATTGTCTTACATGGGGGAAAAAAAGAATCAAAATTGGATTACTAGTGTGGCAAACAAGTTTTTCTTACCAATTTTTAAACACAAAAAATCATATTTGTTTTACCATTTTCAGTATTGACCATCTGCTTTGGGGTCGTGGGAAAGAAAAAAAAAATTACTTTTTTCTTTTTTTTAAAAAAAAAAAAAGATAAATTGAATGGAAATAGATTTACCTATTAGATGCATAGCTTTCTTAAACTAGACCCTATTTCTTTGATAGGGAAAGGGTCATTAGCTTGAGTCATGATGAAATAATAATAATAAGATGGTTAAACAAATCCCAACATGTTCAAAATAGTGGACTTTTGATTATAATATAATCCAAGCCTTTTTTAACATAGACTACGTGTGATTTCTTATTATTTTTAAATAAATAAAAGAAAGAATTGAGCACCAAGCATTTGTAAACAAGAAACAAAATTACTAAAAACAAAGTTCAATAGAACTGGTTTTGTGAACCCAATAGACCAATTCCAAAGTTTTTTATTTTTAAATAAATAAATAAAAAGTAAAGAATTGAGCCCCCAACATTTTTACATTCCATTACACAAAATAAGTATTAGGAAATATACAAAAACAAAAAAATCACACACAAAAAAAAAAAGTTCAATGGAAATGGTTGTGTGACGATATTTCTTCACGAGGCTTTTAGTAAAGGCAAAACCAAGAGTACGCTACCAAATTTCTTTTTAAAAGTTTAACATTGTGACAAATCAAAATATGATCTTGAATTATTAATTCATATAAAACACAAAAAAGAATAAAGAATAAATATTTGTTGATGAAAAAGTAAACATAGGGTAGATCTAGGGAGAAGGAGAGAGATTCAACATTATTTTATTTCGTTAATTGTTATGCATGCAATGCAGGGCTCTCTTATCTTTTCGTAGTTCCTAAGTTAAAACAGCTTGCTTGCATGTTATCTAGTCAGCTTCAAATTCAATCCTTAGAAAAGTAAAAAAATCACTTTTTAAATGAAGAGTTTCTTAGGTCCATTAAACTCTAATTCTTATCATAAGATTGATTCAAATATGTATATGGAAATTTTTCATTAAAAATATTCTGGTCTTAAGAGAATTGAATACTATTAAGTAAAGTTTTTCTTATATATATATATATATATATATATGTATGTAAGTTTAATTGTTTATTAAATTAAAAGATATAAAGAGCTAATTTGATGAATAAATTTTTTATCCAAAGATTAAATTCTTCTGATATTTCGAATTTTCCATCAAAATTGATTAAAGCACAAAGTTTAGTATGATTTCGCCAATTTTAGTAACTACCTTTTTTTTAGAAAATGCTAAATGAATGACAAATTTTCTAATAAATTTAACTTGATTTAGTAGCTTTAATATCAATTAATAATTGAATGCAACAACAACCAACAAATAACATAATATAAAGTCAATTAATTAGTTATTTTGGAAACTATAAATTTGACCTTGGAATAGAATGTTACTTGGTTAGATCACCAATGATATTGTATAGCCACATACTTTAGAGCGTACATGCCCCGCCATTACATGACAATTGACAGTTTACCCCTATTGTGTGTTTTTTATTTTTATTTTTGAGTATTATATAAAATATATATAATTATAATTATATAAGCACATGGAGACCATCCACAGAATCATATTTAAATTAAGATATTTATATATATTAATATTAATTCAAAACATGAAACAACTAGCTTTACTTACCGCTCTTGTTCCAAACTCGATGATCCATCCACCACCCTAAACTTTTTGCTTTTGTCTATATGTATGTATCCAAATCCAAGTGAACTAAAATATGCAAACATTACAAGAAGACTTTGCCACGGCATTCTCTCTCTCAGATATATTCTCAACTGCTATTATTGTTATTTTTTAAGGGAAAATAACTTCTATTAAAATCATTTTTATCGAGAAAAAAAAGTACAAAACCACAATCACACAAAGTACACATCAAGCACATAAGTTTATGACAATAATTATTAATACTATTAAAAAAAACAACACCAAAAAGTTCATTTAATTAGAGTTCATGGTTTTCGATTTTGAATAGTTAATATTATCTGGATACCCACATCATCAAAGATCAAAAACACCATAATTGAAAAAATATACCTAGAAACATATTACTATATGGATATTGTTCTTTGGCTACTCAAGTTGTATATGGCTTACATAGTGCTCAATATCTCAAAATAGGTGATAGTGATTTTTTTTTTTGAGAAACAGAAATGTTGATTCCACTTTTTATTATTATTATTATTACTATTATTTATTCCCTTTCTTTTAACTTCTACACTCATTTATTTTGACAAATGGCTTCCTATCCCAAAGTTGTTCCCCCTTATGTTGGAATTTTGCTATAGTGAATCAATTGAGAGATGCATCAGGATGTTGAAATTATGTGTTCCGACCAGTAAGCTGAAGCTATTCTTAACTTGTCTTGTATCAATACATTTGTTCCTAAGTTTATTTTTTGGTGAATTGATATGCATACTCAGTTGGGACAATGAACATTCATCAATGGTATTATTGAGTTTTTTCTAATATGGGTTTTTCTTGGATTTGTGTTCTTAAATTTTTTTATAACCTGGATTTTTTCTTAAATCTGTGTCCTTGAGTTTTTTTAATCTAGTTTTTTCTTTTTTCTAAATCTCAATGTTTTTTTTTATTATTGGCATTGGGGAAGGGAATTCGAATTTTAGACTCTCTTGAGTATTATTATGCTATGCCTATGACAACTCTTAATCTCAATATTGAGTTGCTTTTCACGAGCTTTTTTCCCCCCTAATATGGGTTTTATTTATTTTTTAATTTAGTTGATTTCTAGTAAAATATTTTCTTGTATTTTTTACATCAATTTTTAATATTTTTTATTAATTAAATTTTTATATTTTAAATATATTTTTAACTAATTTTTCTAATTTAATATCAAATTAAATTATTTTTAAAAAAAATTATAACTTACACTAATTATATGTTGACATTAATCAACACTTGCTAACAAACCTCAAGCCTAAAGGTATTTGTATGCCGCAAATATCCTTTGAAAATATAATATTTGTACAAATCTTCATCCTAGAATTTGACTTAAACCTATAGAACATTCAGTCCATCAAAATGGAAGGAACAAAATACAAAAATACTAGAAGATTGAATTAGCAACAACTCCCAATAAACTACTTTTTGGATGAACCAAAACCCCCAAATCCCATCATAGCTGCAACATCAGGATCCCTTTCAGGCTCCTCTTCTACTGCTTTCTCTTTCTGAAACCAAGGCAAGAGTATATTTCTTATAAGTCAATGGGAAGAAGAGAGTCAATTTTGGTGGCTTCCAAATAAAAAATCACAATGATATATTATCTGGGTTGTTGCTATTTTTGCTTCATTTCACATCCTTAGCACTATTGGCTCCTACTCGCCACTAAATTGTACATTAACAAGCTATGAATGACACCCTATCTTTTAAAAGCTTACGACCATGCTTCGGGTAACTAACATGTGAATAAATTGAACATTATATGCATTTTCAACCCCCTAACTTTTATGAGTATTACTTCTAATGCTCTTATATTAACAACACCAACTAAATTAGTGATGCTAACCTTCTTCTCTTTTTTCTTTTCTCTACGTTGGCGCTTCCGCTCCTCCTCTTCCTGCTGCTGCTTTAGAATCCGCTCATCAAGATCTAAGAAAGAAGAACGATTAAATATCCATTGCTCCCCAAAGCCTTAATGTCAAATGACATGAAGTAAATCTCTAATGAAAAGGATTTTTTTAAAGTCACACCTTGCTCTGAGAAGGTCCCAGGGACTCTCCTCTTCTTCAGGACTTCAAATCGCTCTTGGACCTGAAAAGTATCCAAAATTCAGAGCTTCACACACAAAATTCCACATGAATAGACACTAATTTCAGATTTATAGAAGCTTTCTCTCATATATGCATATAACAAGAACATCTATACATATGCATATGTACATAAAAGATCAAAATATATGAATCTCCATATTAATATACCTGTTGAAGTGAAGCACGTTCTACCCGCATGGACATACCTAAAGCTCTTTGATCTAAAAAATAATAACATAAAATATTAGGAAAAGCAAGAAACACAAAAAAAAAAACTATTTCATAAAATAAATTAAAGGCAATAAAACTTGGATGACCACATACGTTTCTTTCCATTGATATGATCCAGGTAGTTTGCAGAATCCTTTACCACACATTCACAAACTGAACAGTAATATCCAGCCTGCACAAAAACACTGAACAATCAAAGAGACTAAATAAACACAGCACATATAACAAAGTAACTGAGTTTCACCAAATTGCACCATACGCATAGTTCCTTCCCGCTAAAGTTATTATAGTGAATCAAAAGATCTTTCCTTCCCATAAGAATTGCATCATGTATGCTAATCTAGATTATATCAGAAATCAAACTACTTCACTCATCATAAACAGAAATATCTACTCATTTTCCCCTTTAAAAACCATCACGGAAATCATGGTAATGGTTGATTTAAACAATGTGAAAAAGAAGTAATAACAATGTACAACTAAGATAACATGGTTCGGTGATGTATGAAAGTTCTTTCCAAATCTGAGAGATATATCTACCTCAAGATTTAAGGAGGACTAAAACACTTAATATATGCAGGGGTTTCTATGATGCGAAAAATGCGAGCCACAAGAAAAACTACAAAAAGTAGTAACTAAACCGACAGAACAATTAAACAGAATAGTATTCAAGCATGAGAATTTAATGATAACTAGATGGAAAATCTACCTGTTGGCTGAGAGGGGCAATAGGAGTAACAACCTGCAAGAGGCATAAAATGGTAAATAATAATCATAACAATGAAACCCTTAAAAAAACTTTGTAACAAATAGAAAATTATTAGCCAAAAAAGAATGCAAAATACAGTTAAATAACGAACACAAAAGTGAACATATACAAAAAGTACATCCGATTTTATGCACGCAAACATTTCAATTTATAGAATGCAACAAACTCATTATTAACACAGGACAGGCTATAATCTGTGATAAAACACCAAGAGACAACATCAGTGATGACTGTACTAACACTAAAAGGCATCACATCTAATGCATGAAATTTTACCTTAAAGAATTCAAATAGTAACCCTCAAGACAACCTCAATGGTGTTTTGGTTTGTCCATCTAGGTATAAGGAAATAGGACCAAGTAGATTATCACTACAGTACAGTCATCACCGAACTCATTCAAAGCCACCTAGATGAGAGAACTTTCAGAAAAATAAAAGCTTAATTGTGAAAACGTACAGTGGCACACTATCTCAATGAGAGACTATTGGGAGTTTCTAGAAATTAGGAAAGCATGGAGACTTCTTGATCAGTCGTGATCATTCATAATAATTCCAGCATATATCTCATATACAATATGCAAAAATGAAAGTAGGAAAGATCTATATTTCTTATTAGAATACTTAGGTTTGTTCACATGTCAAGCAGATGTAGCCTCGAATTAATTCCACAAAAGACCAAACTGTCACTGCTCCTTGAACTAATACATCAGCATTCACAATTGCTAAGTACCTAACAAGCTGTAATTCTAACTTTGCATAAAAAACACTGGATGGGGGATAATATATACATAGAAACTTACTTGAGTTTTTCCCAAGCGGGATTCAAGGTCTACTTCATAATCTCTATGCTTCAATGGCTTTCTTTGGACTGGAGGACCTTTTGCTGCAATAAAATTATGTTAATAGTGCTAGATACTCGTGTTTCTACAGTTTAAAGAGTTCACCAATCTATTGGAATTCACAAACAAATAAATACACACATATATAAATATGTATATTTCCAATTCCATGCAAAAATGAAAGGTCTATCAACTTACATTTGGATTTAGTTTTCCCTTCAGCCTCCTTTCAAAAAACAAAACACCCAGATCAAAAATTTAACAAAGAAACCCAAATCCAGAGCAAAACCCATAAATAAAAAAACATCCATTTTTATGCACCAAACCTGTTTTTCGCGCTCCCGAGCTCTTTCCAAGTACTCTTCGCGATCAAATTTCCTTCTAAAAGTGTTATCAACTCCTCCAGCACCCTACACATAAATAATGCAGCGTCACACTATAAGAAATCATTAACAAGAAGAACAAAACATAATCAATAAAATAATTGATTCTTATAGTTTTTCTTTTCCGGATTACATTCTTGGATGATTTAAGACTTTCAATCAAACTACAATAAGGAACGAGAGGAACACAAAGAGTAAGAATTTATACTTTCCTTATATATAGTGCAAAAACTAAACAAAACCACAAAGAAGAGGTAGAGAAAGCAAGCAATTAAGGTGAAGAGGATAACGAATTTACATTGTTGCTGGTTTGAGCCATGGCGAGACCTAAAACTTCTGTTCAGTGCCCTCCAGGAAATATTATATCCTTGAATAATAGGGGACGAAGACAGAAATCTAAACTCTGAAATGTACCGCAGAATTTCAGTAATTTTCTCAAAAGAAGGAGGAGGATTTTGTCGTGGCGTTCCCCCCCAAAATAAGAACAAACCAAGGGTCGATTGGCATGTGCAGTTCACCACTGAATCATGGACTCGCTTGTTGCTTTGCAAATTTTACGTTTGTATGCCAAAACGACATGCCGTTTGCAAATATACTTTAGAAATATATATATATATATATATATATTTTGTTAGGACTAATACGAGACTTCGTGATGATGCTAAAATGATCCTAAGTTTGGCAATGGAATCAAAGTTTTATTGAGAGTGTCTTCTCTTTTTGTTGTTTGTTTGAATAGTTAGATAGAATGGTTAGGGATTAGAGAACCATGCCTTTTTAATTTTCAGGAGAAGTTATTTCATCTGGCTAAGTCCATCTGAGTAAAATGTCTTTTCTTTAAAGATATTGCAAAATTGATTATAAATTTGCCATAAAATATACTTCAAAATATTACACGGGTGATATTATCTTTTATTAATAATATATACTATCTTACATAAATGTCATTGGTTGAATATTTGTCATGCTTATATTGTTGTAGTATATATATTGTGTACACATATCATTACCCTAAAATAGGATAGCACAAGTGGTAGGTACCAAATTGCCTTTAAAAAAAGAGTTAATTGAGTTATATGAGGAGAATCGAAGCTTGGTGGAACTATTTGTGGAAATTGAGAGTGTCACTAAAATTTAAACACTCTTTGTGAAGAGTGTGTCATCTTTGGCTCCTAACTAACTGTACTTTATTTTGCAAAGGTAATCCTAATGATCCTATTTGTTTCAAGTTCAATAATATTAATCAAGATGAAGATCTCCAACATGCTCTTTGACAATGCAAGTCAGTAAATCAAATTTGGAAGAGAAGTGGCTTCTTTAGTAAAATGAAGGAGTGTGATGACTAAGATGTAATCTCATTTGCATCGATTCTTCTCCAAAAATTGGGGAGAGATGATTTTGTTGGGATTTAGTCCCAACATCAAGACTCAAATTAACAACCTACAAAACCAAATACCAGAACAAGAGCAACACAATAATAATATCAACATAAATAATCAAAGAACACAAATTAACACAAGGATTATACTAGTTCGACCTCAATAATAATGACCTACTTCCAGTTGAGCTCTTTCCATTATAAACTCATAAATGTACAGTAACAATTCTCTTTACAAAAATGGCAAGATCACTCCAGCTTGCAACTCATACTCGTCTCCTTCAAGCATCTACACGATGCACACACATAAGAATCTCTAACACACAAGGCACTCTCTCAAACAATCTAGCTCCTCCTCTCCGTGACAAATCAGTAAACCCATAGAAGAAAATCACTCTTACAATATCAGATGACTCTCTCCCAATCTTTGTAAAAAATACGATACCCCGAAAAAAATAAAAAATAAGCCTATTTATAGATAGGTTAAACATACAACAGGAACCCAAAAGAAAAATACTAAATTTCTCAAGATAGAGTGCAACCGTTTTTACTTAAGTTATGAGGATTACCTACAGATTTTGAATTTTTTGTGGTAGTTTCTTAGCAAGTTTGGTATAGCAGGAACTATTCTCTTCATTGAAAAGTCATTCCTAGTGTTGTTGATTTATTGGAATGATCTAGCTTTTATTTGTAAGACTCTCAAGTTGCCAATTCGTGCAAAAAGAGTTCTACGAATTCTGTGTAACTCAAGTGGAAACCACATGATGAAAACTGCATTATTATTAACATGGATGATGTTGTTGATGTGGCTTATTGTATGTGCAGTACTGATGTGGTCGCAAGAAACAATGAGGGGCAAGTGGTGCTAAATTTTTCTTCATAGCTTCTGACTATCTTGATGCTTTAATTCTTCTCTTTCTGAACAGAGAATGTTGTAGTGACTTGAATGGTATTAATGATGGGGTTATATGCCCTAATTAAAACTCAATTTCTTTGTAATCTTATTTTATTATCAATAGAAGAATAGAAATCATTTTTGACTTGGTTAATCACTTTGCTCACATGATTTATTTTCATGATTATTTGTTTAATATTGTTATCCCCAATTCCTGCATGGACTCGGGGTCTTCGTCCTGGCCCATTGTCAAGGGCTGTGTAAGTATGCGGGCCCGGGCCCAGGCCTCTTGGTACGGGAATGTCCGAGAGGGGTATGGGTCGGGGGTGCATGTCTGGGCCCATTTGAGGGGTCCGGCATGGCCCTCCGGGTTCCGTCCTCCGGGACGGTCGTCCAGGTGATGTGCAGATCATTCGGATCCCCGACATACGCGTCCTGGTCCCGGACCCTGATACGGTCCGGGCCTGTGGTAAATGAAGAGGGACAAAGGTAAACGGACCCAGATCACCTCACCCCCAGTTGGAGGGGTCAAGCGTCCAGGACCCTGAAACCGCCCCACTCCGCGTGGGCGTTGTCCCCACTTTTCACCTGCAGAAAAGGCCACCTCGGGATTGCACGCCGTTGTTTCAGGTTTGCGCTGTCAAGTATTCTGACTGGTCTTGTCTCCTGAATCTGCCTCGTAACTCGAAGTGTCCAGACCAAAAGCACCGTTTTGTCGGGCGAGATGTAGCTCTTGAGTCAACTTATTGGGCCTTAGCTGGTCTGGAATTCATGTATGTTGTATCTTTTGTATTGGGCTTCCACTGGAAAGGCCAAGAATAACCGTATCTCTGATGGGCCCAGGTCGTACCCGGCCCAGACCCAGTGTTCCCATAAGCCTATAAATACAAACTATAGAACACTGTAAAAAGGATCTCTCTTTCAGCCAAGATACAGTTACTCTGTCAAAATACAAAGAGAAACTCCATTGTAAAAGGTTTTTCAAGCTCTAATACTATAGACTCGTGGACTAAGGCTAGTTAACGCCCCAACCACGTAAAAACCCTGTGTTAATCTTCAGCTTTCATTACAAATATCCTTAAATAATATTTATTAATATAGTTACCGAAAATCTCAGTTAACAGTTTGGTGCTTTCATTGAAAGCTGAAGGAAGCTAGTGCTAACGTCAGGCCTTTACTACAATGGTGAACACCCGACACACCACCTTCGACCCTAGCAATCCAGAGTAGTGCAACAGAGACCCACTGCCTTCATAGCATATCCCTCAGGATCCACCCGAGAACGTGCCTCCTCAAACGTCTCACCACGGCGAGTCACAGGACTACGAGGGTGGGACAGAGTACGAAGAGGAGAACGAGGAGGAATATTATGAAGAGGACAATGAGGGGGAGTACCATGACGAAGCAGCAGATCCCAAAGGAGAGCCCGACCAGCAAGACTTGGAGGTGACCAGACTAAGGCAGCAAGTCCTGGATCAGGAGGCCAGGATCGCTGAGCAAGCGGAGGCGCATCGACGGATGCAAGAGTCTCTCCAAGCCCTGCAGGCACTCATAGCCGCGCAGGGTCCGGCAGCCAATCCCGCGACTGGCCCACTTCTAGAAGCGCAGCAGCCTGATCCGCAAGAGCGAGCCGGGGTCCCCGAAGGAGCCAGCCCGGCCCCTCCCCCGGAGCCTTTTCCTGAGCCAGCTCTAGGAAACCTGGGTAGGGAGAGAAAGAAGGCCGGTGGAAAGACCCGAGAAAAGACCACCCCCGTCGCAGAAGCTGGGACCCGTTCCCGGCCGCTCCCTAGGAAAGAGGAGGTGCGCCCCGTCCCAGGACGAGGTCACCCGATCGATCTGCAGGGGACGCGGCCGCGAAACATACAGCCCCGGCACGCCCCAGGGCGAGATGGGTGGGAAAGATCTTTGCACCCAAGTGCCTCGGTTAACAAGAACCGTCGGGAACGGCCTCGCTGCGAGGAACGTCATGCCCTTAGCTCAGGGGACGACACTTCCCGGATAGACTTAAGCGATGGACTGAACGCTCGGAAGGAGCGGGCCCGCAAGGAAAAGATCCTCCCCCGAGATGGCGACCTCAGGAACAACATCAACGACATGAGGAACGAGAGGATCCCCCTAGAGGATGGCACAGCCAGGCAGCTCATGGAGCAGATGGCCACATTGAAAAAGGTCACGGATCACCTGGTCCACAAGCAAGAAGGCGCGGACACCGATTCCGACGAAGAGGATAAAGAGCCATGCGCAAGGCACATCCTGGACGCCATACTCCCCAAGGGGTTCAAGATGCCAAGCCTCACTGCCTATACTGGAAACACCGACCCCAGAGACCATCTATCCCGGTACAACTGACTCATGACAGTGGCCCATGTCAGTGACGACGGCAAGTGCCTCTGCTTCTCGATCACTTTGGGCGGTCCCGCCGAAGAGTGGTGGAAGAGACTTAAGCCGGGGTCCATCCAATCCTGGTCCGGGCTGCAGTCAGCGTTTCGAAAGCAGTTCGTGGCCGCCATGAGGATGGATATGCAGATCAGCGCTCTCGCAAATATTAAGCAACTCCCCGCGGAGACACTGAGGGCCTACATCCAGCGCTTTACTGAAGAAGCCTCCAAGACGAAAGTAGACGACGGATAGTGCCTGGTGGCACTACAGTCCGGAATCTGGGCCGGGTCCCCCCTTTGGGATGACATGCAGTGTAGCAAGGCCACTACCCTGGAAGAGTTCATCAGGAGGGCTCAAGGATTCATCAACTGGGAAGAAGCCCATATCCAGGCCTTCGGGTGGCCCCCTACTCCGCATCCCGTCCCCCAGGCGCTCCCGGGGTATGGGGGACCGTTCTCGGCACAGTCCTACACCGCACCCCCCGTTGCCCCGGGACCGGCCGTCGCGCTCAGAGTCAGCTATACACCTACGGTGTACGACCCTGCCACTTCAGGGTACGCCCTGGCCCAATCCACCCACTTCTCCGGTTATGGCGTCACGCCAGCAGGACACAGCATGGCCCCTGTCGGGGCCCAGCAGTCACAAACAGGAGTGACCGAGGCAAGCGTGAATCCCTCTCGGGGGAAGCGATCGGGTAAAGGCCAGAATCGGCCTGAGCCGGTCAAGAAAGGGAAAGGGGTTACGAGCCCCAATATTCATAATACACCAACCTGGTGGACACCAGGGAGAACATCTATCTGGCAACAGAAAGGGCGGTTCACTACCGGAAGCCTAGCCCCATGTTCAAAGGAGGAAGGAATCCAAGAGACACCAGCAAAAGGTGCGCCTATCACAAGGATGTGGGCCACACCACCGATGAATGCCGGCAGCTCAAGGATGAGATTGAAAATCTCATCAAGTTGGGGCACCTCCACCAGTGGGTAAGGAAGCCCGTGGGAGTCCTGCGCCTATCAGTAAGCCCCGGACAGCCCGCGGTCCCGGGAACGACTCGGGCATATCCCCCCCAGGGAGGGTATGTGCGGGGACCCCAGGCACCGGCCCCTCAGGGGGCCCCCGTCGCGCAAGTTCCCGGCCCCGGGATGCCTTACCCCTCCGGGACAGCACCCCCTCGAGTTGACGGACATGTGGCCACCATCTCGGGCGGACCTCACCTGGGAGGGCCATCTAGGAATGACCAAAAGCGCTACCTAAGCAAGCTGGACCACGATCAGGAGGTGTGCGCCCTTGTCCAGTCTCCGGCTCAGCGCCCTAAATTGATGGACCTCCCCATCACCTTCACGGAGGAAGACGTCCGCAATGTCCACTTTCCGCACCACGACCTGCTGGTCATAGATGCTCAAATAGCCAATAAGTTAGTGTCCCGCGTGCTGGTGGACGACGGAAGCTCCGTCAACCTGTTGTTCAAGCCCGCCTTCACCGCCATTGGCTTGACTGAAGCGGATCTGACATCGTGCCCGACCTAAATTTACGGCTTCAACGGAGATGCACTTCTCCCCATGGGAAAGATCCAGCTGCCGGTTACGCTGGGGAGTGAATTGCAGCACTCGTTCAAGTTCTGCACCTTCGTAGTGGTGGACTACCCCACCGCTTACAATGTCATCTTTGGCCGGCCTGCATTGGTCGAGTTCGGGGCCATCACCTCCATCCGCCATCTGTGCATGAAGTTCCCATGCAACAGCGGAGGGGTAGGGACCGTCCGAGGAGACCAGAAGAGCGCCCGGAAGTGCTACCATGTATCAGCCCGGCCCATATACATGGTCTGGGAAGAGCCTGTCGAACCAACTCCCCTCCCGCCTGCTGAGAGGGTGGTCCAGGAAGAGGATGACCTGGACCCGTGGATAGGGGACGACCGCGTCCTGTAGCCAATGGACAAGATAGAGGAGGTGTGCATCAGCGAAACCGATCCGACCCGGATCATCCAAGTCGGGAAAAGTCTGCCGGCAGACGTTCGGGCTGCCATCATCGCCCAAGTTAAGAGAAACCAGGATATCCTGGCCTGGTCCCACTCAGACATGACAGGGATCGACCGCAATATCATCTACCACGCGTTAAGTATTGACCCAAATGCGACCCCGGTCCGCCAGAAACGCAGGCCTTTGGGGACGGAGAGGGCTGGGGCCCTTAAGCTGGAGGTTGAGAAACTATCTTCCATTAACTTCATACACGAGGCTGTGTACCCCATGTGGCTGGCCAATCCCGTCTTAGTGCCGAAACTGAACGGGACGTGGAGAACATGCATCGACTTCACGGACCTCAACAAAGCCTGTCCGAAAGACTGTTTCCCGCTCCCCCGGATCGACCAAATGGTGGATGCTACGTCCAAATACGAGATCTTGAGCTTCATGGACGCTTACTCCGGCTACAATCAGATCTCTTTGCATGTGGCAGATCAGGAGCACACCAGTTTCCAAACCGACAAGGGAATCTACTGCTACATAGTCATGCCTTTCGGACTGAAGAATGCCGGAGCAACTTACCAAAGGCTCGTCAATCGAATGTTTCGGGCCCAGTTAGGGCGAAACATGGAGGTATACATCGATGATATGCTGGTCAAGTCCAAGACGTCCGGGAACCATTCGGATGACCTGGCGGAGGCTTTCGCAGTCATCCGGAAGTATGGGATGAAGCTGAATCCCAAAAAGTGCACTTTCGGCGTGGCCTCCGGGAAGTTCCTGGGATTCATAGTGAGTTCCCGGGGAATAGAAGCCAATCTGGATAAGATCAAGGAACTGATTGACATGGCCTCTCCCCAGAAGCACAAGGATGTGCAAAGCCTGACGGGGCGAGTAGCCGCTTTGAGCCGCTTCGTTTCCAAAGCCACGGACAAGTGCGTCCCGTTCTTCAACGTCCTTCGGGGAAGCCAGCGCTTCGAATGGTCACCCGAATGTGAAGAGGCCTTTCGAAAGATGAAAGAACACTTGGCCCAAGCCCCAATCCTGGCAAAACCGGTAGAAGGGGAGCCCCTGTATCTGTACCTGGCCGTGACTGAGCACGCAGTCAGCGCCGCGTTGGTACGAGAGGAAGAAAGGACACAACTCCCGGTATACTATGTAAGCAAGCGGTTGCTGGACGCTGAGTCTCGGTACCCATTGATCGAAAAGCTAACTTTCTGCCTGCTGATGGCGTCCCGAAAGCTTCGACCTTACTTTCAGGCCCACGCCATAAAGGTCTTAACCAACCATCCCCTGCGGCAGGTGTTACAGAAGCCTGAGTCATTGGGAAGACTTCTGAAGTGGGCCATGGAGCTGAGCCAATTCGATATATCCTACGTCCCCAGGGTGTCCATCAAGGGACATGCCCTCGCCGATTTCATCGTTGAATGTTCTGGAATGCCTCCGGAAGACAATATTCCCAAAGCCCCCGTGGCGCCCGTATGGAAAGTCTTCATGGACGGAGCCTCGAATGAGAACGGGGTCGGGTCCGGGATCATCTTGGTATCACCAGAGGGGCACCAGTTGCAAAATGCCCTCCGTTTCCAGTTCAAGGCGTTAAATAACGAAGCGGAGCATGAAGCTGTCCTAGCCGACCTGCGCTTGGCCCGGGAGGTAGGGGCAGCGAACCTGGAAATTTACAGTGATTCCCAGCTAGTGGTCAGACAAATCTCGGGAGAATATCAGACTAAAGGCGAGAGAATGGCGGCCTATGTGACTCAAACGAGGGAAATGCTACAGGCATTCGCAGCACATTCCATCCGCCAGATCCCCCAGGAGCAAAACGTCTTCCCGGATACACTAGCGAAGCTGGCCACCGACGCCGAGGCTGAGCTGGCCGGACTGGTCCCCGTCAACCATCTCCCAGTCCCAAGCATTAGGGCCCCCGCGGTCCACACCGTCGATCACTCCACTTCCTGGATGGGACCGCTCATCCGCTACTTGTCTACCGGGGAAGTTCCAAACGACCGGGCCGCAGCCAGGAAACTCTTGTACCAAGTCCACAGGTACGTCATGATGGACGGAAAACTATACTGCCAGGGGTTATCCATGCCTTACCTCAGGTGTGTGTCCGGGACTGAGCTGAGCACCATCATGCATGAGGTGCATGAAGGTTTTTGCGGAGATCACACTGCCGGGCCCAGCCTGTCCAAGAAGATCCTGCGCCAAGGATACTTCTGGCCAACCATGAAGAAAGACTGTATTGACTACGTCCGCAAGTGCGAACAGTGCCAGAGGTACGCAAAGGTCCCACGGGGCCCCCCGACAGAGATAACCTTGATGAATAGCCCTTGGCCCTTCGCAGTGTGGGGGATCGATCTCGTCGGATCTCTCCCGACCGGGAAAGGAGGGGTAAAGTATGCCATCGTGGCTGTGGACTATTACACGAAATGGGTCGAGGCGGAGCCCATGAACACAATCACTTCCAAAAAGGCCTTAGATTTCATCATCAATAACATAGTATGTCGGTACAGCCTCCCCTACAAAATCGTGTCCGACAACGGGAAGCAGTTCGACAGAGCCCACTTCACGGATTTTTGCGAAAGGCACGATATAGTGAAAAGCTTCTTCGCAGTTGCCAGACCCCAGGCAAACGGGCAGGCAGAAGCCATAAACAAAATCCTAAAGGGGACGCTGAAGAAAAAACTCCAGGCCTGTAAGAGCAAATGGCCCGAGGAACTGCCCCGCATACTATGGGCTTACCGGACGACCGAGCAGAAGTCAACCGGACACACCCCCTACTCTATGGTCTATGGATGCGAAGCCGTCATCCCAATCGAAACGACTGTCCCATCCCACCGACGCGACACGTATGATCCCGCCCAGAACCACACCTTACTCCAAGAATCACTAGACCTCATCAAAGAGATCCGGGAAGAATCGCAGGTAAAGCTGAAGATGTACCAAGGCAAGATCGCGTGGCACTTCAACTCTAAAGTGAAGAGCCGTAAGTTTGGAACAGGTGACTTGGTCTTGCAAAGAGTCTTCCCTGCTACTCAAGATCCGGGAGTGGGGGTTCTGGGCCCAAATTGGGAGGGGCCATATGAGATCCAACATGAGGTGTGCCCCGGAACGTACCGCTTAAAGCGGCTCGATGGCTCGAAAGTCCCGCGAGCCTGGAATGCGGAGCATCTCCGTAAATACTATCAATAGTCAGGGAGCCTTTCCCAGTTTAATATTTTCGTTGTAAACAATGTACGCCTCAGGGCGAACCTTTTTCAAACAATGAAAATGACGTGTGCAAAACGTCATAAAGAAATATTGTGAAACCATGCTAATCTTTCTCAAGTGACCCCAGACCCGTCTCCGCTCACTTGCGGGGGGTATCCCGGGTGTAAGCAAACACCTGGCGGGGTGCAAGCTTAGGTTAGCCCTGGCTCGGACCACCAAAGTCCGGGCGACTCAAACCCCATGGTCCCACCCCGGACGAGCGATGTCCGGGGAAATAAAATAAAGAGGACCGAGCCCAAGGCCGGTCCCACCCCGGACGAACGATGTCCGGGGGTATAAAAATGAAGGATCGAGCCGGAGGCCAGTCCCACCCCGGACGAACGATGTCCGGGGGTATAAAAACGAAGGACCGAGCCGGAGGCCGGTCCCACCCCGGACGAACGACATCCGGGGGTATAAAACAGAGGACCGAGCCCGAGCCCGATCCCACCCCGGACGAACGATGTCCGGGGGTATAAAACAAAGAGGACCGAGCTGGAGGCTGGTCCCACCCCGGACGAATGACGTCCGGGGGTATAAAACAGAGGACCAAGCCCGAGGCCGATCCCACCCCAGACGAACGATGTCCGGGGGTATAAAACAAAGAGGACCGAGCCTAAGGCCGGTCCTACCCCGGACGAACGATGTCCGGGGTTATAAAAACGAAGGATCGAGCCGGAGGCCGGTCCCACCCCGGACGAACGACGTCCGGGGGTATAAAATAAAGAGGACCGAGCCCAAGGCCGGTCCCACCCCGGACGAACGACGTTCGGGGATACAAAACAAAGGACCGAGCCGGAGGCCGGTCCCACCCCAGACGAACGATGTCCGGGGGTATAAAATAAAGAGGACCGAGCCCAAGGCCGGTCCCACCCCGGACGAACGATGTCCGGGGGTATAAAACAGAGGACCGAGCCCGAGGCCGGCCCCACCCCGGACGAACGACGTCTGGGGGTACAAAACAAAGGACCGAGCCGGAGGCCGGTCCCACCCCGGACGAACGATGTCCGGGGGTATAAAATAAAGAGGACCGAGCCGGAGGCCGGTCCCACCCCGAATGAGCGATGTCCGGGGAAATAAAATAAAGAGGACCGAGCCCAAGGCCGGTCCCACCCCGGACGAACGACGTCCGGGGGTATAAAACAGAGGACCGAGCCCGAGGCCGATCCCACCCCGGACGAACGATGTCCGGGGGTATAAAACAAAGAGGACCGAGCCCAAGGTCGGTCCCACCTCGAACGAACGATGTCCGGGGGTATAAAAACGAAGGACCGAGCCGGAGGCTGGTCCCACCCCGGACGAACGATGTCCGGGGATATAAAACGAATGACCAAGCCCTAGGCTCGTCCAGTCCGGACAATTGAGGTCCGGGAGATAGAAGCTTCCAGTTTGCCCCATGGCAAAGCCATGGCCTAAAACTGGTAAAAGGAGAACAAAGCTCCAAGTTAAACTAAGTCCCGAGGGCCCGGGACTTGGTGTTGGGTCTAGTCCAGGCCGTTGGAACCAGAACTAAACCCTCACAGTCAATTAATCGCGGCAACAGAATGAAATTTCTACTTGGAACAACGAAAAGAAGTCTACATAAAAACCAGAGAAGGTAACAGTGTTTTAAGTTTAATTACAAGCCAAAAACACTAATAAAATTACAAGGCCGGGGTTCGGGCCTACAACTCATCCGCCTGGAGGTCCGCATCCTCCTTCTCCTTGGCCTCGAACTCGGCCCGCTTTGACTCCGGATCAGGGAAGACAAGGAGGTTCATACTCTTGTCCTTGCACCAGGCCATGTAGATGGCCTCGTCAAAAGTGACATCCAGCAGGCCCTCGGCCTCCTCCTTTTCGCGACGGGTTGTTTCGTGCGCCGCCTTCTCCTGAAGCAAAGAATCGCCCAGTTCGCAGACTCGGACCTTCAAGGACTGGATCTCCTCCTTATCCAAGATGGACTGAGCCACGGCCGTCTCCAAAAGTGTCGCCCGTTCATCGGCCTCCTTTGATTTCTGGGACAACTCCTCTTCCAACCCGGCCTTGGCGCGGTCGAGCTCCTCGCGCTCTGTCTGGGCACGGGCCACCTCCCGGCCAAGAGCCTCCTTGGCGGGCTCCCTCTGATTCACGGTCGCCTCCAACTCTAGCTTGGTCGTCTCCATCTTTATGGCCAGCTCGGCCACCAGATCGGCACTCCTTTGGGACAACAGGTCAACCTGGAGCAAAGAAAAGTTAGAAAATAAAACCCTCGTCAACAAGTAAGGGAAGGAATGTAAGAGAAGTGAAAGTTACCGCGGTGGCCTGGTGGTGAAGAGCCTGGGAGATGAACAGTACGTCCGGGTTGGTTATCGTGGCGTACCTCTTGAGCTGGAGGTTGGACATGGTGCTCCCAACCTGGTCTAGCAGGTCAGTCGCCAGGGGGGGCATGTCCTGGCCGAGTTTAGGGTGGAAGCCCGCTTCGGCGGTTGGCCGATCCACGATCGACTGAGGAGTGCTGAACTCGGCAGGACGCTCCGCAAATTAAACCTGACGACGGATCGCCAGGGCCTTGTAAGTTTCGTCCCTCCAGCACCGGCCATTTTCCCAGGTCCGGTTGATCAGCCGGGACTGCTCATCCCGCAAGGCTGACTCCCCCTCCTCGAGAAGAGTCGGGCGTATGGGGAGAACAGGTAGTGCAGGGATTTCCTTCACGGCCAGCCAACTTTCACCATGTGACTCTTTAGCCGAGCCAGCTCGCCTCGTCCGGGGCCTCTTCCCGGTGTGTCCCTCTACGGCGCCAGCATCCGGGCCCCTCTTCCCCGAGCTCCGGCTGGCCGCCGCGCCCGCCTCCAAGTCGATCACGGTGGGCTGGGCGGAGGCGGAGATTGCAGCAGGCTCCACGACCTGGAGGGGGACCGCGGCCAGGACTCCTTCACTAGGACGGAGCTCCGTCCTGGACAGTTCCTTGGAAAGGTGGGGCTCCGGGCCCGTCACCTCGCTGTTCTTCTTGGCCGCCTTCTTGGCCGCCCTGTCCTTGATGAGCCGCCTCATTTCGCTAGCAGGGGTTGACATATCGGAGTCCCCTACAAAAGTACAGAAAAAAAGGAGTTAGGACGATAAACCAATCAGATAAAAACACTTAAATCAAAGCTAGAAATGACCCGGGACGAACCCTCATCTATGCCCCGGGCGTGACTCAATTCCTCTAAAGCAAATGAATGGACCCGATCCCCTATGTCGTCCGGGTTCAGGAAACCCCCGTACTGGAGGAACCCGGATAAGAACATGAGGACTTCCGAGCCTACGGGGACGGGAATTGAAGGTCTCATGTCCCCATCTGTAATGACCCAACTACTCTAGACTTTTGGACCATTAACGAAAACTAAACATACTAATCCTTAATAAAACTTACATTGTGAAAATACCATAACTTTATTAGGAAACTTGTAAAAATAAGAGTTACTTACATAAAATGTCAAGTAGGATATGGGATCCCATTGTTTTAAAAACAAAACATAATTTAAAATATAAAGGAGTTACATAGCAAGTGCGGAAAAATACATGTAAAACCATAAAAAGAAGACTACATCCTCAAAAATCGAACTCTCGACTCCTTGAATCAATTCATCACCGATACACAATCCCCAAGCATCCACGAACCTTACCGCCACTATAGCTATTTTCCTGCACATATAAACAAAAAGGAATGAGCCTAATGCCCATCAAGGAAAATCTACCACATAGTTCATATACATAGATTTCATAAGAAACATAAAAACATAACATAACATTACACTTATATCATACACATACTATAATGGCCATTATTACTTGGGGTCCCATAGACTAAACAAGTCATATGCCCATGAGATTAGTGGGGTCCTACTAGCTAAGCAGGTCATATGCCCATAATCTATTTGGGGTCTTGTTAGTCATATGGGTCATATGCCCAAGCCTAAAAACATACATATCATAACACTTATCATAACATAAGAAACATAAGATAACATATAAAACATATAACATATGAATTTCTATCCTATTTTCCTTACCAAAAATTACCGGGATAAGAGGACAGAGGTGGGACTTTGGAACACTCCTAAGAATCATTTGAAAAAGAGTGAGTATAGTGAAGAAGAGAAATGAAAGGAAATGGAAGGACTAAACCATTGAGAAAAATACTTACCAAAACCTTTTTGCTCAAGAACTTAGATTTCCTAACCAAATTAAAGATTAAGGTTAGAGGCTGAGTAGAAGACTATGAGAACTTAAAATAAAATAATACCAATGAACTAAGATGTAGAAATACCTTGAAGACTTGTAGACCAATCTAAACCTCGAACCGAAATACTATGAAACCTTACTTCCCCAAGTGTTTGATAAGCTTATGATGATCAAGCTTATGATTTCCCCACCCAAGTGTTTACACTCTCACACTCACCTAGCAACTTGCAGCCTCTGAACTTAGAGTAAAAGGTGAATAATGGCTGGGTACTAGGTCCTATTTATAGAGTTTAGGAATGAAAGGATCTTAATTTAACTTGAATAAAAATAATGGCTTTTTAGGTGAAAATAATTTGAATAATCGTTCAGCAGAGGCTGAAGACTCGTTCAAAAAGTTGCTGGACTTATCAAAAGGTTGAATGGCTGAATGGAAAACAAATTCAAAAACTTTCAAAATAAGCTGAAGGAGGCGATATATCGCCTGGGCCAGTATGCCCGAGGCAGTCGTGCATCGTTTCGTGTTTTCCGTATCTACGTGCTGCGATATATCGCCCCCTATAGTTGCGATATATCGGCATTCGCTGATTATTTAAACACGAAATTGCACATTTTTAGCTTAATTCAAATTGAGTAAATAGCCTTGACTAAGCCCTTAAACGTATTCAAAGCTGCTGACTGACCTTAGAGCATTCAAACTTTACCCTTATTAAATTTAATCCTCAAAATACTTAATCCTTAATCACCCATACATAACATGTGCTTAAAATCCTATTGGTTCTTATCTAAACCTTATAGTATAATAAATATTATCCTTAATATCAGTCATATTAATCGAACCTTAGGTTAACATCAATATTCTTAAACTATAGTTTAAACTTAGAAAATCTACAAGTACTACTATGAGTGTCCAAATAAATCCCGGTCTGAACCAAAAATCCACAGTTATAAAGATAATACTATAATACTACTATCTAACTAGCTTAGTAAAGTTCTTGGACTCTACACCATCGGCCCCAAACGCAGGGCCCGGGGGTACTAGCCTATCCCTAGCTAAGTCCCTGACTCGGGGAGCATAAGTTAAGATTAAAGGGGAGTTACCTCGCCCCGATACGCTAGCCCCGGGAGTCCCGATGTTTGGTAGGGCATCTTCGAAGAGCTCCTCCAGCTCCTCTGAGGCCGCCTCTGTCGGGGCCTGGTCCTTCTTGCGTCAGGCCGCGTCGGCTCGCACCGCTCTCTCCACACTGGCAATGTGATCCAGGACCAACTGCTCCCGGACGTCGACGTTCTTCTCGCAGGGGATGCCCCTAAGGTTCGGGATAACAATCGTCTGGGTGGCCGCGAGCATCCCAACCAGTCGGAGATTTTCGTTTGTGACGTAGCCACCCACGTCCAGATCCTCCGCGCTCAACTCAGAATAAAACCTCCTCCTTTCCATGACGAACTCGGTAAGGGGAGTTTGAGCGAAAGGCCCTGCCACCCGGAAGATATGATAAGAGACGATTGAAAAGGACAAGGAATAAAAGAGAGGACCAAGAAAATACTTACCCACTCGCTGGAAGTCCAGCAGCAGTGTGGGGTTCTTGTGCACGAGGAACCCGGACGTCAGGAACCAGTAATGCCTGACGTCCGGGGGATGCCTCCAGGAGCTGGTAGGTGCGGGGTAGCCACTCCGCGGCTTCAGTCTATAAAAGTCATCCAGGGTCTTGTCCTTGACATTGACCTGCGGCTCCAGCTTGTAGAAGTACAGGATCTCCGCAGGGGTGGGCTCCGCGACCTCTTTCGCGATGCAAAACACCCGCCATCCGGCAAGTAGCCGGTACGCTTGAGGCAGAAGCTGGAACGACGCAATTCCCACGTACGTCAAGAACCGCACGAAATAGTCGTGAAGTGGGAGCGTAGCTCCTGCGCTGATGTGACCGGCGCTCCAGGCCCCGAATCCTTCCACAGACGTATGCGCTCGCTCCTCGATCCTGGCCATGCGGTTGTGAAAGAGTCCATGAGTTGATTCAATGCCCAGACGCTGCTCTAGGAGCAGCATCATCCGGTAGTTATGGAACAGGTTGGACGTCACGTCCATTTCCCACCTGTTGCCTTTGGGCGTCCGGGATCCAGAAACGACGACAAGGGCCCTATTGACCTCTTCTTCAGAATGGAGCGTAATGCCCGTTGCCATAGCTGACGATCTGGAAACAAAGAAAGAAAGCCAAGCAGTCAGTACCTAAACCCAAGAAAGTCGGTCAAGGTACGGGGGGTCTCCTAAGGACTGCTTGGAGCCCCTTCGGATCAGGTCCAGGACTCCGAAGAGCCACGGGACCCTGATCGGAAAAGAAAGAAGCTACTAAGACCCGCCCTCTGTCGGGGAAGCATCTGGATACAGAGCAACCCGAACCAGGCGGCCTTCCTAACAACTCCTAAACATAAAGCCTAAACGCACTCATTAAAAGAACATCATAAGTTCATAAAGTTGTCAAGAGAGTCAGGAGGACTTATTGTGAGTTGTCGGTTGTGGAAGATGGTGGTTGTCCGACTGTAAGGACGGCAGAACCTCATTCTTGAAGTGGTGTAGTCGGTTTAGCAGTTCATCAACAGGACAGACCCGAGACGCGTCTTCAAGTAGAAGGGCAGAAATTGGGGTTTTGGGGAACAGGCGGCGGCGCAGAGTCAACAGATGGTAATATATGCCGTCGGCAATGTCGGACATGTAAGGCTCGAGTAATGCTTATCGGTTCTTAGGCTGGTTCAAAGGTGTAAAAGTGCCAAATTGGCTTTCGTGGGGTATTTATAATGGCCCCAAGTCCTGGCCCCTGATCCAACGGACGGGTGTCTCTTCATCGGATAGTCAGGAGTCGGGTAGGGACATTTATGAGTCCTTTCAGGTTGGATCCACACCATCTCAGATCTAACGACCTAGAAGGGGCGGATGCCAAAGGTCACCCCATCCTACGGTCCACCTCGTCCCAGGGACATTAATGATGGACCCCCGTGAGGATGGGACGCTTCGTGACGTGCGCTGACACACTAACCTAGGCCTAGCGACCCTTGGGAGGGCTAGGAGACCTTTCAAGACCTGTGTGGCAATCGCCTGGTGACACGTGTGTCCTTGCCACGGAGCGGGACAAAAGTAAACGTCCTCGGACATTGGTAAACGATGCGGGCCAAACGTACGGCCCGTACCACAGCCCGCTATCACGGACCGGAGATCCCGGGCAGGAACTGGGGAGGCGACCATGCGAGCGTCCTGGGAGCGATGCAACCCTCCTCCTAGCAGGCCTAGGTCAAGGCTTAGGGGGTAAATGTTATCCCCAATTCCTGCATGGACTCGGGGTCTTTGTCCTGGCCCATTTTCAAGGGCTGTGTAAGTATGCGGGCCCAGGCCTCTTGGTACGGGAATGTCCGAGAAGGGTAGGGGCCGGAGGTGCATGTCTGGGCCCATTTGAGGGGTCCGGCATGGCCCTCCGGGTTCCGTCCTCTCGGACAGTCGTCCGGGTGATGTGCAGATCATTCGGATCCCCGACATACGTGTCCTGGTCCCGGACCCTGATACGGTCCGGACCTGTGGTAAATGAAGAGGGACAAAGGTAAACGGACCCGGATCACCTCACCCCCAGTTGGAGGGGTCAAGCCTCCAGGACCCTGAAACCGCCCCACTCCGCGTGGGCGTTGTCCGCACTTTTCACCTGCAGAAAAGGCCACCTCGGGATTGCACGCCGTTGTTTCAGGTTTGCGTTGTCAAGTATTCTGACTGGTCTTGTCTCCTGAATCTGCCTCGTAACTCGAAGTGTCCAGACCAAAAGTACCATTTTTTCGGGCGAGATGTAGCTCTTGAGTCAACTTATTGGGCCTTAGCTGGTCTGGAATTCATGTATGTTGTATCTTTTGTATTGGGCTTCCACTGGAAAGGCCAAGAATAACCGTATCTCTGATGGGCCCAGGTCATACCCGGCCCAGACCCAATGTTCCCATAAGCCTATAAATACAAACTATAGAACACTGTAAAAAGGATCTCTCTTTCAGCCAAGATACAGTTACTCTGTCAAAATACAGAGAGAAACTCCATTGTAAAAGGTTTTTCAAGCTCTAATACTATAGACTCGTGGACTAAGGCTAGTTAACGCCCCAACCACGTGAAAACCCCGTGTTAATCTTCAGCTTTCATTACAAATATCCTTAAATAATATTTATTAATATAGTTACCGAAAATCTCGGTTAACAAATATAAACTTCTATGAAATCCCGAGCATATAGCTAATCGTATTTATAGTGACGTAATCACAATGGAATATTAATATGATTATATGTTCAAAAATAAGTTAGTCCTAAGATTAGTCAGTGCACAAGATTTTCACTGACTTTTCAATCTACGATATGATCTACTTACACATTGTAGTGTTATGTTTTTTCCAGAACATTAGCAAAGTAGATAAGATCGGATGTATTTGTTACATCGGACTGGACTGATATTGACAGTAGACAGGATAAGTAAACATACTATTATCATCTATTCTAGTCATATTATATAGTTGACCATAGGTCAATTTAATCTCAATTCTGAGTGGTTAGTAAACTAACTAATTGTATTATTTGACTTTGACTTGTTCGTTGCCAGCTTACCCTACGGACTAACTCATACTTACATCTTGGGAACTCGGTAGTGTTATTAAGTGGGAGTGTTAATCATATATATGAACATCTATAACTTCTGATGAAGAAGTAAAATGATGATTTCCTTTTAGTTTGGTTCAAGGTGCTAAATGATATAGATCTCATTTCAGTAATTAATATTAGTTTACTGAAATATCATTTACAAGGAACTAAGTATTTTAAAGATAAAATACAATGAGGGGTAAAACAGTACTTTAGTCTCATCTCATTGTAGACCGTCTATAGAGGATTGAGTGATAATTATGGTTGTAACAATGGATAATTAATAATGTATCTATATTGTTTATAGAGTGTTTTAGAAATTCAAGAGTGCAATTCTAAGTCTTTAGTGGAATCAAATTAATAAGTTAGTAAATTTATTTGTTAAATTTATGATAATTTATTGGAGCTTGATTTCATGGGCCCATGGTCCCTGCTGTACCTTGGATAAAATCAACTAGATAGTCTCAATTAATTGATTTAATTATCAAAGTTGACCAGGTCAATTTTGGATAGTTTCATAGAGTTACGCAATTTAGAGAGGAAAATAGATTTTAGGGCAGATTTATTCATTAAGACAAATTGATGTCTAAATTAATAAATAAGTTTAAATCAATGTTCAAATTATAAATAATTAATTTGATAAATGATTTAATTAATTAATCAATAGAAAATAATATGAGCCTTGATTTTAAGTCTGACATGCTTATAATTAAATGAGAAATTTCACGAGCCTAAAGCCCATGATAATTTCGACCTAATGACTGATATTACCTATTATTTCATTTATTTTTTTTAATTTAAATAAATGACTTAATTGAGCGTATAAAATAAATGCTAAGTGAGAGTTGAAATTAGAAGATCTGGAGATGAACAGAAGATCAAAAGATCTAGTTTTGATGCTTTAGGGTTTTAGACTCTCTACAACAAAAATCATTTTCTAAGCCTCAATATTCTCTTCTCTTCTTCTTCTCTTTGTATCTATCTCATGTGTTGAGAATTGCCCACTCTAGTCTAGGTGATTCTAAGAATACTTTGAAAGACTGTGAAGAAATTTGAAGATCTGTTCAGTTTCTTGGTGATGACCTGCGACAGAAAAGATACAAGGGTTAGAGAAACTAAATGAATGACTTATTCATTCCGTTGCACAAAATGTAAGTGTTCTTATCATTATCTCTGTTTATATTCAATTATAGAAACATGTTCTAGGTTTTCTTATATTAATTTGTTTAATATATGATTTACATGAAAATAAATAAGATCATGTATAAGTATTCCCAACAATTAATCATCAAATTTATGTTCTGGTTAGGTATCTAGCTTCAAAGGCTTTAAGTTTATGCTTATATCAACTATATCAACTTGACCAGAAGTTAGGCGATATGTCGCAAGTCACTAGGTGACGTGTCGCCTATCTTATGCATGAAACACACGTAACGCCCAAAAGCAGTAGGCGATATGTCACATGTTGCTAGACAATATATCACTTGTGACCAGCGACATGTCGCCTTACAACATCAACATGTCGCCTTACAACATCAACATGTCGCTTGTTCCTAATGTGGCAAATGAGTTTTTTTGGCTCCAAATTAAAAACTTAAAAATTCTACTCCTGATGGTTAAAGCTAATGACAATGTTGCGTACACTATACATTAAGTCAATTAGAGTTGAGAGGCATTGATCACACTTCTTCATTCTCTCTCTCTATCTCTCAAGAACACATTTTTCTCAAAGAAAATTACCAATAATTGTTTGACTTGTGTGATTTTCAAGGCTTGTTGAATCTCAATTCTTATTTCACTATTGTAGAAGTTTCAAGCAACTTGGAAAAGACTTAGAATAGAGAATTATGCTATTATTTTAAAAAATTAAATAAAAAAATCACCCCTATATTGTTTTCAACTAATGTCACACTTTGTCACTTTACTTGATAACTCGTTTTTCTTATCTAAAGGTATATCCAAATATTCTAAGTTCAAGCAAAAGGTTATGACTAAGTTGGCAAAGTTGGAAATCTAAAATATTGTCTTAGGTTGGGGTCTCAACTTTAATTCGCTAAGTGATCCAAAATATCTCATCTTACTATATGTTAATTTTTCTCTTGACTATATCTTTATTCTCTTAAATATTTTAGTTCAATTGTTCAAATAAAAATTTGTAATCTTGCTCTTGATTCATATGACATTTATACCATAAGTGTTAGAGAAATATATATTTCAATGGAAAAAATATAATTGTAGACAAATGAATACAAGAGACAAGATGATTGATTAAATAAGATACAACTCTATTGCAAAAATACAAGTAACTTAAGAATAAAAGATAATACAAGTAACTTAAGAATAAAAGATAATAGTGTGAAGAAAATATACAAATTATGTCAAAACAATAATAATACAAGTAAATATAAAGACTACAAAAGGAAATAAGAACAAAGAAGAAAGGAAGAATACTCTTACACTCACACAACCTTAAGTGTAGAGTAGTGAGGATCACCAACTCGAACCAGGTTCAAGACCTTTGTCCAAAAGTTTATTTCCCCTATTCTCTAAGCACTAAGGGAACTCTCAAAGAAATAGCTCTCTAGAATTATCAAGTCTTTTGGTGAATTTCTAGCCAAGTGTTCTAATGGATAGAAATTGTGTGTCTTACAAGTGAGCACTTGGCTTCTATTTATAGAGTTTTAAGCAAATTTATAAATATTGACAAATTGATATCAATGTAAACAAATAATATTTAATTAAGTGTCAAATTATAATGAGTTAATTTGAATAAGGATTTAATTGTTTAATTATTTATTTAATTAATTAATTATGAGAAAAATAAAGAAAAAGCTTTGAATTTGGCCCAATTGAGATTTAAATTCAAGGGACTAGGTCTAACTTGTTACATGGGGCGCCCAAGCTCTATGTTTCAATTTATTGTTTTAATTAATTTAATTGAAATAAAGTCAATGTAGTTGCCTATATAAGTAATGTGATGTCTTGGGTTTTATGGGGGTGTTTCATTTTATTCTTTTGGTAAGTGAAAGAAAAAGAAAATCTAGACACTCTTCTCCTTTCTCGGTCGCCCATCATACTCTCGCCCATCATACTGTCTCTCTCTCCCTATGAAATTATGTCTCATGTGTTGAGAATTTGCCCACACTTTGTTAGACTTGATTTAGAGAGAGGCTTGGAAGACTTTGGTATCATTCTAAGCGGTTTAGATTCTTGACAATTACTAGCATTCAGAAATGACAAAAGGATAAATAATTAAATGAATGAGACATTGTTCCGCTACGCACCTCGTAAGTATTTTATGTTGTTTTATGTATTTACGAGTTTATTTATATGTGAGCATGTTTTGGTGTGTTCTATTTTATATTATGTATATGAAAATATGAAACATACATCTAGACTAATATTTAAGATCCTACATGTGTCGACTAAAAAATTTCCAACAGTCAAGTTAGTAATCGTAGATCACAAATTTATGATTTCAAATTTCCTTCCATTTCTATGGACAAGCAATAAGTAGAAATATTGAGACCCTAGTTAGTTTGTTGTGCTTGAATTTTAGATCCTTCCTTGTTATCCCCGTTTTGTCTCGGAACACGTGGCACGACATAATGGGTCTAGGGGGTCTCATGTGGAGATTAAAGGCCCAGCCCAAGTTTAATGGATAGGGAGGATGAGAGGCCTAGTGCCCCAAATGTCAGTGAGCCCAAGACTGTTAAGTGGACACCACCATAACAAGGGAATCGAGACCCAGGTTCCGATTCCATGGCATCATCCGGGATGCGAATAAGGGTGAGGCTCAACCATCTGAATGGATTGAGACATCGGTAAATAAACCCAAGATCTGGAAAATGAACCGGGGTCCTAGTAAATGAACCAGGACATTAGTAAATGAATCTGGACCTGACACCCGGGTTGGCAGGATTGAACTTCCCTGACTCTGACACATTCCCAAGAAACATGGAGTTTGGTCTCCCCAACTAACCTGCAGAAGAGGTTACATACGGAATGTACGCTGATACTGGGGGAATAGTACTGCCACTACTCTGACGGATCTTGTCCCCAGGATCTCCTTAGAAGCCCACGTAGACCATACTGAAGTTGTGTACTGTTGTCAGTTGTATAGCGCGGCTATGCTCAAGCTGGTCCAATGGGCCCTGATTAAAGTGTATTATTTTGCAAAGTTCTTTGTATTAAGCCTCCATTAGCGAGTGAACCATGATTATACCCCTATTGGGCCTGGATTGGTCCGACCCAAGTCCATTACACCCAACTACCTATAAATAGGACCAGTTGTGCACTGTAGAGGGGATCGCCAAATTTTCTCTTGTAAGCAATTACTCTGCTCAAACTTGCAGAAAACCCCATTGCTAAAGCTCTCTAAGCTCTAATACAATAGACTCGTGGACTAAGGCTCTTTAACGCCCCAACCACGTAAAAAACCCTTGTGTGATTATCTTTAAATCCTTTATTTTTGCTATCTTATCTTTCATAATTCTAGTTTCCAAAAAACTCGGTAAACATTTTGGTGCTTTCATTGAGAGTCGAAGAAAGCTTGAAAGGACCTTGAACGTCTGCAACAATGGTGAACACCAGACACACCGTATTTGATCCTTCCCAACAACAACAGCAAAGCAATGGGGAGCCATTGCCCAATCAACCATTCCCTCAAGACCAACCCGAGGATACACCATATTAAGTGCCTCAACCTGACGATTCCTAGAACTTTAAGGACGGGGCAGACTACGAGGAGGGTTATTATGAGGAAGATGAAGAAAATGAAGGGGGATACCAGGATCGCGAGGATGAGGATCCTGCGATCCCTAAAGAAGGGATGATTCCCGAACAGGAGGATCCAAAGGTGGTCCGTCTAAAACAACAAGTCCTGGATCAAGAAGCCAGGATAGCTGAACAAAAGGAGGCCACCCGCCAGATGCAAGAATCCTTCCTAGCTCTTCAGGCCTTCATTGCTGCCCAAGGATTGGAAGCCAATCCTTTGATTGTTCCGCCTCCAGGAACACGACTGCCGACCCCACCGGTTAGGACTGGCACACCTGAGAACACGAGCCTGATCCCTCCTCCGGGACCACATCCCAGAGACGACCCATCAAAACCGGCTCAAGAAAAAGGGAAAGCCAAGAAGGCTGACCCTGTGGGAAAAGCAAACCTCTAGAGGAAAACTCATCCCGTCCCGAAAACCGAGGCCAACCCAGGGCAGCTCCCTAGGAAAGAACGGATGCGTCCCATCCCAGAACGGGATCATTTGATCGATCCGCAAGGGAAGCTCCCGCAAGGTGCCAAGCCTCGGACTGTCCCTAGACAGACCGGACGGGAACAACCGTTCCATCCCAGTGCCTCCATGAACAAGGATCACAGAGGACACCAGTGTGTAGATGATCCGAAAACCATCAGTTCGGGAGATGATACTTCCCGGATAGATTTGCGCAACGACCTCAATGCCTGAAATGAACGGCCCGCAAGGAAAAGATCTGACCCTGAGGGGGGGATTTGAGGAATAACCTCAACGACAGGAGGAATGAAAGAGTCCCCTTGGACGACAGAATGGCCAAACAGTTCATGGAACAATTGGCCGCATTAAAGAAGGTCACGGTCCGCCTGGTTCGGAAGCGAAGGAGGAGGTTCTGATTTCGAAGAGGAGGAAAAAGAACCATGCACCAAACACATCCTGGATGTGGTGCTACCAAAAGGGTTCAAAATTCCGAACCTACCTGCCTACACTGGGAACACAGATCCCAGAGACCACTTGTCCCGCTACAATCACCTGATGACTGTAGCTCACGTTTGTGACAACGATAAGTGCATGTGCTTCTCAATCACTCTAGACAGACCTGTGAAGGAGTGGTGGAAAAGACTCAAACCAGGATCAATCCAGTCCTGGTCTAGATTGCAGTCAGCATTCCGCAAATAGTTTGTGGTCGCCATGAGAATGGATATGCAGATCAGTGCCCTCGCCAATATCAAGAAGCTTCCTACGGAGACCCTCAGGGCCTATATTCAGTGCTTCATGGAGGAGGCCTCAAAAACCAAGATGGACGATGGACAGTGCTTGTTTGCTCTCCAGTCCGGGATTCGAGTCGGGTCCCCTCTCTGGGACGATATGCAGCGCAGCATGGCGGTCACCCTCGAAGAATTCATAAGGAGGGAATAAGGCTTTATTAACTGGGAGGAAGCCCGGATCCAAGCTTTCGGGTGGCAGCTGACCTCCCAGTCGAGTGCCCAGAAATTTCGCGGATATGGGATGCAATATCCCACAAACCATGATCTGACACCCTCAACGGTGCCAGGTTCAAATGGCACCCAAGGAATGACCTTTATGACCCCGACGGTCTATGGTCCCACTTCATTGGGGTATGCACCAGCACAATCCGTCCCATTCTCCGGGTACGGTATGGCGCCGATCGGATACAGCGCTGCCCTCGGCAGAGCCAAACTGTCTCAGGTTGGGGGGACGGAAGCAAGCGTAAACCCCTCTTGGGGGAAGAGATCAGGCAAAGGATAGAACCGATTCGAGCCCTCCAAAAAGGGCAAGAGGGGTTACGAGCCCAAATATACAGAATATACCAACCTAGTGGACACCAGGGAGAACATATACCTGGCAACGGGGAGTATAGTCCATTACCAGAAACCCACCCCCATGTTCAAAGGGGGAAAGAACTCAAGGGACACCAACAAAAGGTGTGCCTATCACAAAGACATGGGTCATACGACCGAGGAATGTTGTCAATTGAATAACGAAATTGAAAATCTGATCAAGCTGGGGCATCTCCATCAATGGGTCAGAATGCCAGTAGGAGTTCTGGGACTGCCAGCAGCTCTCGGGCAACCTGCGGCCCCAGGTGCACTTGGATCATACCGACCTCCCCAGGGAGGGTACGCTACAGGTCCAGGAGCACAGGCCCCTCAGGGGCCCCCAATTGTGCAGGCACCGGGACCTGTTATGCCATATCCCTCTGGAATTGCGCCTCCATGGATAGATGGCCACGTGGCCACCATATTGGGAGGGCCGCATCTGGGAGGATCATCCCAGAATGATCAGAAACGCTACCTTAGTGAACTCGACCATGACCATGAGGTATGCGCCTTGGTTCAGACTCCGGCGCAACACCCTAAGTTAATGAACTTACCTATCACGTTCACGAAAGAGGACGCCCAGGACGTCCACTTTCCGCATCACGATCCTTTGGTCATCGATGCCCAAATCGCCAACAAAATGGTGTCCAGGGTGTTGTTCAAGCCAGCCTTCACTGCCATTGGCTTGACCGAGGCAGATCTAGCCTCATGCCCAACGCAGATTTACAGTTTCAATGGGGACTCACTACTCCCTATGGGGAAGATCCAATTGCCCGTAACACTGGGGAACGAGATTCAGGGCTCGTTCAAATTTTTCATGTTCATAGTAGTGGACTGCCCCACCGCTTACAACGTTATTTTCGGTCGTCCCGCACTGGTCGATTTCGGTGCCATCACCTCCATCCGCCACCTCTGTATGAAATTCCCTTGCGACAATGGAGGGGTGGGAACTGTCCGGGGAGACAAGAAGAGCACCCAAAAGTGTTATCACATATTTGCCCAACCAATTTACATGGTCCGTGAAGTGCCTCTTGAGGAGGAGAATGTTGATCTAGTTCCACCCCCTCCCTCGGTGCGGAGGATGGCCCGGGACGAAGATGAATTGGATCCGCGATGAGGAGCGGACAAGGAACTAGAACCCATGGAATAGATAGAAGAGGTGTGAATCAGTGACAATGACCCGACCAAAGTAATCCAGGTACGGAAGAACCTGAACTCAGAAGTCAAGGCTTCCATTATCACCTGAGTCAAAAGAAAACTAGGATGTTCTAGCCTAGTCTCATGCAGATATGACCGGGATTGACCGCAACATCATATGTCACGCCTTGAACATTGACGAGAATGCAACTCCAGTCCGGCAGAAGCTGAGACCTTTAGGGGCAGAAAGGGTCAAAGCCCTAAAACTAGAAGTTGAAAAGCTATCCTCGATCAACTTCATCTGGGAGGCTTTGTATCCCATTTGGCTAGCCAATCCGATGTTCGTGCCAAAGCTGAACGAGACGTGGAGAACTTGCATCGACTTCACTGACCTCAACAAGGCCTGCCCCAAAGACTGTTTCCCTCTGCCCTGGATCGATCAGATGGTAGATGCAACATCCGAGTATGAGATGTTGAGTTTCATGGAAGCTTACTCCGGATATAACCAAATCTCAATGCACATAGCGGACCAGGAACACACCAGCTTCCAGACAGACAAGGGTGTGTACTGCTACATTGTCATGCCTTTCGGGCTCAAGAATGCTGAAGCCACTTATCAGAGGCTAGTCAATAGAATGTTCTGGGCCCAGTTGGGAAGGAACATGGAGGTCTACATATACGACATGCTGGTCAAGTCCAAGACCTCTAAGGGACACGCTAATGATCTGGCAGAGGCATTTTCTATCATTCAGAAGTATGGGAGTAAGCTGAACCCCAAGAAGTGAACCTTTGGCGTGGCATCTGAGCAGTTCCTGGGCTTTATAGTAAGCTCACGAGGAATAGAAGCCAACCCGGACAAGATCAAAGCACTGATCAAAATGCCCTCGCCCCGGAAGCACAAAGATGTTCATAGCCTGACGGGAAGAATAGCGGCCATAAGCCGCTTTGTCTCGAAGTCCACGAACAAGTGCATCCCATTCTTCAATATCCTTCATGGAAGCCAAAGGTTCGAATGGATGGCCGAATGTGAAGAGGCCTTCTAGAAGCTGAAGGAACATTTGGCCCAAGAACCAATTTTTGGCAAAGTCAGTAGATGAGGAGTCGTTATACCTATATTTGGTCGTGTCCGAACATGCCATCAGCGTAGCACTAGTGCGGGAAGAGGCAAAGGTCCAGCTCCCGGTCTATTACATGAGCAAAAGGTTTTTGGGCATGGAGTCCAGATACCTACTAATCGAGAAATTAACATTTTGCTTATTGATCACGTCCCGGAAGCTGAGACCTTACATTCAGGCTCACGCCATAAAGGTACTGACAAACTAACCCCTACGACAAGTATTACAGAATCCCGAGTCATCGGGAAGACTCCTGAAGTGAGCCATGGAGCTTAGTCAGTTCGACATTGCATACATCCCCGGGATTTCAATCAAGGGGCAGGCTCTGGCCGACTTCATCGTGGAGTGTACCGGGATCGTTGAAGATGAAGAACCCGTCGACCTCGTCGCGCCACTGTGGAAGGTCTTCGTGGACAGAGCCTTAAATGAAAATAGGGCCGGGGCCGGGATCATCTTAATATCCCCCAAGGACATTAGTTGCAAAGTGCCCTACGCTTCCAGTTCGAAGCATCGAACAATGAGGCCGAACATGAGGCCATGCTAGCCAGATTATGTCTGGCCGGGGAGGTAAGGGCAGAAAGTATAGAACTCCACAGTGACTCCCAATTGGTGGTTAGGCAGATCTCGGGGGAATACCAAACAAAGGGGTAAAGGATGGCCGCTTATGTGACGCGTGCCCGGGAGCTACTCCAGTCCTTCAAAAAAAATTCCATCTGCCAGATCCCCAGGGAACAAAATGTGTTTGCAGACACATTGGCAAAGCTGGCCACGGATGTTGAAGTAGAGCTCTCGGGGCTTATCCCAATCAACCACCTTCCCACACCTAGTATTTAGGCCTCTACGATCAACACCATAGATTACTCCACATCCTAGATGGGCCCTCTCATCCACTACCTAACCATAGGGGAGTTGCCCGCGGACAGGGCGACCACCAGGAAACTTCAGTACCAGGCTCCCATATATGTCATGATGGATGAAAAACTCTATCCCAGGGGATTGTCCATGCCATATCTCTGATGCGTGTCTAGGACAGAGATGATTGCAATCATGCACGAAGTACACAAAGGTTTCTGCGGAGATCACACTGCCAGACTCAGCCTGTCCAAGAAAATCCTAAGGCAAGGATACTTCTGGCCAACGATGAAGAAGGATTGTGTCGATTACGTCCGCAAATGCGAACAGTGCCAAAGGTATGCAAATATCCTGCGAGCCCCTCCAACAGAGATAACCCTGATGACCTGTCCCTGGCCTTTTGCAGTATGGGGAATGACTTGGTAGGATTGCTCCCGACCGGGAAGATGGTGTAAAATACTCCATCGTGGCTGTCGACTATTACACCAAGTAGGTCGAGGCGAAACCTATGAACACCATCACCTCCAAGAAGGCCTTGGACTTCGTCATCAATAACATTGTGTGCCGATATGGCCTCCCTCACAAAATCATGTCCGAAAACGGGAAGCAATTTGACATCATCCACCTCACTGACTTCTGTGAAAGACACGACATCGTTAAAAGCTTCTCTGCGATCGCCAGGCCTCAAGAAAACAGGCAAACAGAGGTCGTGAACAAGATTTTGAAAGGGACATTAAAGAAAAAGCTTCAAGCCTGCAAGAGCAAGTGGCCGGAAGAACTGCCCCGCGTCTTATGGGCATATTGAACCACAGAAAGAACGTCTACTGGACATACTCCCTACTCAATGGTGTACGGATGTGAAGCGATCATCCCAATGGAAACAGCTGTCCTGTCTCACAGACTGGGCATGTACTCCAAGAATCCTTAGACCTCATTGAAGAGATCTGGGAAGAATCTCAGGTTCAACTAAAGATGTATCAAGAAAAGATCGCCATGCACTTTAACTCTAAAGTTAAAAGCCGAAAATTTGAAACCGGTGATCTAGTCCTTAGAAGAGTCTTCCTTGCAACCCAAGATCCGGGAGTGGGGATTCTAGGACCGAACTGGGAGACGAAATCCAAAATGAAGTATTTCCAGGAACGTATTGCTTAAGGTGACTAAACGGAACAGAGGTCCCAAGGGCCTGGAACGCAGAACACCTCCGCTGTACTATCAGTAGTCGGGACGACATGGTTTTGTTCTTAATTTTTTGTAAACAATGTATGCCCCAGGGCGATTTCTTACCTAATAAAAATGATGTGTACAAAACATCATAAAGAAATATTGTAAAGAAATGAAAGTTCGCATTCGTTTTCATTCTTTTTCACAGGCAAGTGACCCAAGACTACAGTCTCCGCTTACTTGGGGGGTATGACCTTCTATACGAACGAGTTTAGGAATAAAAACAAAACAAAGCAGGATGCAAAACGCATAATTTAGTCCTGGTTCAGATTGTATAGACTGAGGGTACAAAACCCAACTCCCAATAAAATAGGACGTAAGGCTCAGGCCTAGTCCTAACCCGGACGTACATGGTCTGGGGGGGTACGAAACCCAATAGGACGTAAGGCCCAGGCCTAGTCCTAACCCAGACGCACATGGATCTGGGGGGTACAAAAATCCAATAGGACATAAGGCTCAAGCTTAGTCCTAACCTGGACGTACATGGTCTGGGGGTTACAAAACCCAATAGGACGTAAGGCCCAGGCCTAGTCCTAACCCAGACGCACATGGTCTGAGGGGTACAAAACCCAATAAAATGTAAGGCCTAGGCCTAGTCCTAACCCGGACGCACATGGTCTGGAGGTATAATACTCAGTAGCACATACGGCCCAGGCCCAATCCTAACTCGGACATATATGGTCCGGGAATATGAAATTCCCGAAATCGGTTGACCGAACGTGGTCTCAAATAACCAAATACCTATCCATGTCTCCTCTATAATGGCCCAGAACCATTGGAACGTGAGTCTTAGGTCTACGTTGTTTAAAATTAGCCTTATGAAAGGCCCAGGCCGTTGAAACCTAACCCCTAGGTTCAAAATAAGCTAATCAACTAATCTCTGATGGCCCAAGCCATTGGAACCTGAACATCGGAATCAGTACAAATAAATTTGACGATAGTTAATAATTCCCTAGCAACCAAAGCCATTGGAGCCCGAACTACAAAATCAGGAAAAAAAAATATCTAAGTTATATTGATAAAGTCTGAAACGGTCCAGGCTGTCAAGACCCTAACACGGGTCCCTCGACAGGCTAAATGCATTCTACAACCTTTCCCTAGTGGCCCCAGCCGTCGGAATCGGGACCAAACATTCGAATCATGTTCATGCAAAGTGGTAAAACACTTAGTGAATTTTAAGGGAAAAACATTGTGCAAGAAATAAAATTAATATATAACAACAAAACACAAAAAAAAATTGTCTTAGACGCATCCGCGTCCATAAAACCAATACAAGTACAAAAAAGGAAGCCACGATTACAACTTAAAGGCCCATGCCTAGGCTTTGACCTGCTCCGAGGCCTCCAGAATGACTTCATCTTGTTCGTCCCTGGCCAAGAGCTCCGCATCGGCTTTTTCCTTGGCCTCGAATTCAGCTTTCTTCGCGGCAGGATCAGGGTAAACGAGGAGGTTCATGTTTTTGTCCTGGAGCCAGGCCATATAGATGACCTCATCAAAAGTGGCCTCCAGCAAAGCATCTGCCTGGTCCTTCTCTTGGCGAGCCTCTTCATTTCGTTTCACCTCTAGCTGAAGCAAGCTATCCAAGCCTTGAATTCGGGAGTCAAGAGTTGCAACCTTCTCCCGATCTTGACGAGATTGGGCCTCGGCTACCTCCAGGAGGGCCTTGGTTGATGCCTCTAAGCCACAAACTCGAAGAAGCTCCACCTCTAGACTATCCACCAACTTTTTGTGGTCGGCGTCCTTCCAGGACAGAGTTTCTTCAAGTTGGGCCCGAATCCGGGCGGCCTCCTCACGGTAAGCTTGGATCCGGGCAGCCTCTTTGTCTAGGGCCTCCTTGGCGGTTTCCTGCTGGTTAACGGCCCCCTCCAGCTCTAACTGGACTGTCTCCAGCTTTATCGCCATCTCCGCCACCAAGTCTGCATTCCTATGGGCCAACAACGCGTCATGGAATAAACCGAAGTTAGAAAACATACAGGCAACAAATATGTTAAAGTAAAAGATCGTATGAACATATAACTTACCACAGTGGCTTGGTGACGAATGGCCTAGGAGATGAACATGGCATCCTGATTGGCCAAGGTGGCGTACCGCTTCAATTGTAGGTTGGACATAGTCGTCCCAACCTGGGCCAGCAAGTCTGCGACCAGCAGAGCCGTGTCCCACTCCAACTTAGGCTGAAATCCAGTCTCAGCCACAAACTGGTCCACGATCAGTTGGGGAGCGTTGAAGGCTTTCGGACGCTCGGTGAACTCTACTTTCCTATGGATAGTCAGGGCCCGGTACACTTCCTCCCATTTTGTCTAATCGTCATCCCAGGCCCGGGCCACCATTTTCGCCCTCTCCTCCTAGAGGACGATGTCCCCTTCCTCGAGGAGAGCTGGGTTGATCCGGATCACGGGAGCCTCTGGAACCTCCCGAGTAACA